>NW_028274811.1:116595283-116933140 GCF_037043125.1 Eumetopias jubatus
ATGATTTCCCTCACCTGGTTTCTCTCTTCAGTCAAGCCTTGTCATTTCTCCATCTACTCCAACTGTGACATGTTTCCCATTTCTATGAGACCTTCCAATTATTTGTAACCAAATTATTCTGATTTTAGCCCCTCATTGTCCTGCTTTCCAGGTTTCTGACCCATAAGTTTATCTCCTGCTCATAACTTTCTCATCCTTTTTGATAAGAGGTGCTGGGACTCTCAGCTTTCATAGGGTAAAGATATCTCCAGAGAGCCTTCAGGCTTTCCCTTCCCTCACAGGCCTGTGAGGTATGACCTGATATTTTTAGAGCCTCTTTTCCTGATTCTGATCCTAGGAACCAAGAGACCAGAAAGATGCTGATCCTAGGATCTGATCTTCCTAGGATTATCATCTTAGGAGCCTGGTGTCTAATTTTTTATGATTCTTCCATTTGGAGCCATACAAAAAAATATGTAATTCATCTTCCATTTGACATTGCTTTGTGTTTTTAAAGCTAGCTCTCTTCTGCCTCTCTTCACCAAGAGAACTGACACTAATTCCTTCAGCATTTCCTTGAGTTTCTCTCGCACTGTGAATTTTAGAATGAAAAACTTAGCTTTGGTTATACTCTGGCAAATGAGATTGCTCTTTTCTTTCATCTGAACACTATTGTTCTACCTAAAATTTTATTTACTACTTCAAAAGTCCAATTACACCAAAGAACTGAAAATAAACTAAAATTGTTAAGCTATTTTCATAGACACTTCCATTAATGTTATATCTACCTCATCCTGTAGCTCTACAGTTACCTTGAGTTTTTTGTTTTTAAACACATCTTTATAAATTTAATCATATTCATTGTGACCCCAGATTGAAAAGATCCAGATTTTTAAAATCTTTTAAACTTGTGGTCACTTATTCGATATATTGAGCATACTTTTGGTAGCATTCAAAATTTGGAAAATGTGATATGTATGCCATATAAATTTTCAGCCAGAACTCATACTTATTAAGCACCTATTATAGGTACGTGTAATACAATTAAATGAATAAGACTCATTCCTGTCTTGAAAGATTTTTCTTTTTTTAAGATTTTATTTATTTATTTGTCAGAGAGAGAGAGAGAGAGCACAAGCAGGGGGATAGGCAGGCAGAGGGAGAAGCAGGCTCCCCACTGAGCAAGGACCTTGTTGTGGGACTCAATCCTGGGATGCTGGGATCATGACTTGAGCTGAAGGCAGATGCTTAACCGACTGAGCCATCCAGGCATTCTCTGCCTTGAAAGATCTTATAAGTCTATAAACTCCATGAGAGAGGGGCCAAGTCTGGCCAGTTCACCACTTTGACACTCAGCATCAGTCCTGAGCTTGATACATGTCAAATCCATCATGTCCTGAGAATTAGTGAGTGGCGTTGGGGAGGAAGCAGGAATATGAAGAACTAATGCCAGTCCAATTTCTATAAAAAATTGTGACCAAGGGCACAATTACCAAGTCTCTGGCTTGCTGCTAGAACTTTCCCTCTACATTTAATTTACTTTAATTGAACTTCTAGCAAATTGCATTTCATTTGGAAGACCCACCAAAATGTCAAGTACCCTGGTGAGCTCAAGATGCACTTGCATCCAAAACACGGTTTAAAACAAATTCTTGACATTTGAATTTGAACTACTTTTTAAAATGAAATTTTGATTTCTTAAAACATCACCTAAATATCCTCCTTTAATAACCTAGCCAGTGAAGGTTTTGTAGAACAAAACTGGTGAGGAGAGAGTTTCTTTAATCATAACTATGAAAAGGAATGAGATCTTGCCATTTGCAATGATGTGGATGGAACTGGAGGGTGTTATGCTAAGTGAAATAAGTCAATCAGAGAAAGACATGCATAATATGACCTCACTGATATGAGGAATTCTTAATCTCAGGAAACAAACGGAGGGTTGCTGGAGTGGGGGTGGGGTGGGAGGGTTGGGGTGGCTGGGTGATAGACATTGGGGAGGGTATGTGCTATGGTGAGTACTGTGAATTGTGCAAGAATGTTGAATCACAGATCTGTACCTCTGAAACAAATAATGCAATATATGTTAAGAAAAAAAAGAAGAAGATAGCAGGAGGGGAAGAATGAAGGGGGGCAAATCAGAGGGGGAGACAAACCATGGACTCTGAAAAACAAACTGAAGGTTCTATAGGGGAGGGGGGTGAAGGGATGGGTTAGCCGGGTGATGGGTATTAAAGAGGGCACATTCTGCGTGGAGCACTGGGTGTTATGCACAAACAATGAATCATGGAACACTACATCAAAAACTAATGATGTAATGTATGGTAATTAACATAACAGTAAAAAAATTTAAAGGGAAAAGAAAAAAAAAGAATGAATGCAGTATGGAAGTGTTGAATCAGTATATTGTACACCTGAAACTCATATTACACTGTATGAAAACTAACTGGAATTTAAATAAAAACTTAAAAAGAAAAAAGAATGAATGCAGAGCCGTGTTGAGTCCGAAGCCAAAGGAAGAAGTTGAATTGAGGCAGAGGCCAGAACTAGTTTTGAATATCTAATGTCCGTATGAGACTCTTCATGCTTAAATAGCTCTATCAAGGTGTGCTAGAAAAAAATGTGACCTGCTCTATGGAAATTGTGCTGGCTTCTAAGTGATCATTGATTTGATTTATAAACTCTTGCAATTCAAGAATTTTATTGGAGATTAATTGCAAGTCACTCTTTATAAGTCTCCCAATCAATCTACCTCCTTTTTTGGTAAAACAGAGCAACATTTGCTATCTACAGATTTTATTATTAAATCTTTCCATAGTATTTTCTAAAGGTAGTCTTTAGTATCTTTGGGTAAAAATACATACACCTTTGGGTTTATAATATGCACTTTTTTCCTTATTCAGAGTATTGAGCTATTTTACAAAAATTTTAAATTTAACAATTACATCACTTTAAAACACAATAGCATATCTAATTCTAAAATTACCATGTAGGTTATTTTATACTCTGCCTAATTTTTAAAACAGACCTTTGAAGACATAGTCTATTTATAGAGTTATCTTGTGTCAAACCATCTTAAAATTAAAAAAAACTGAATTAGTATATAACTGTTAAATGTTGAGACAGTCTCAGAAACTAATTTATTTCTTCATTGCAGGGGTTTTCTAATCTCCTCTTAAATAATTGACCCCTTTCCTCAATGGAAATCTGACATATATTAAACAACAACAGCAACAATAATAAAACTAATGAACATATTAAAGTAACTGTGATTGAGTCGGGATGGGATTTGGAATAGAAAAATTCCCACCCATCCAGAGGTGTCAAGTTCACATTGTCTCCATAGTTCCAAAACAGATCTAACAATACTCCTGTAGAAGACTCTGGTTAAATACAAAGCTTCGGTCAAGGGAGAGCTGCTTAAACTATTTACTGTCTCTGTGTTTGTTAAGCATTGTTTGTGTCTTCTTGACCATGAGATTTCATAGGTCACTCAGGTGAAAGTGACCTCTCCACAGATTAGTGTCAGAATACCTAGATAGCATTTTGGTAGTATTCTCCAAAACCACTCGATGATTCAATGACAGCCATTTTATTGTGTTGACCCCTCACCACATAGAGAATAGACTCATTCAGATGTCAAGTGCATGCTGACAAAGGCCAGCTTAGTTGTGAGTGGTTGTGCTTTAAACCCCTTTAAACAGATTTATCCCTCCATCAGATGTGAATGTTTAAGCATTTTCAAATGAGTTGTTATAAAAGCAGCTTTTGTAACAAAATTTTATTCCACTCAAATTTATTTTTGTTTCAAGGTTGATCTAAGTAGCCAATATGTTTTATTAAGTGTAAAAAGTAATGTTTTGAATTGATAGCACTTCTCATTTTCAAGATGACTGTGCAGTCATATAAAATAAAATAATATGGCACTAGCCATATCACACAGTAGCAGTTCAATTCCTTTCGGAGCTTAGTTTTAAGAAAGAAACATTTTTTTTTGTTGCTCTCCATTTAGTACATTATATAATTTTCTAGAAAAAAAAGTAGTTGTTTTATTTTATTTTTGTGAATCAAAGACTGAGTAAGAGGAAATTCTCACACAATGAATTATGAAGACAAGCTCATAAATCAAAAATAATTACGTGAGTTTAAAGGTGAGATTTTTTTGTGTGTGTGTTTGAATAGCTTAGGTATATTCTTTACAAAAGAAAGAAAACGAACTAGAACTTGAGAATTCTCAAGATGTCTTACTGATGTTCAGATCTCACATATTTTTTTCTCACCTATTTTACTTGTAATTATAGTAATTAATGCTTAGTTTGAAATTAGAGTCATTTTCCCGAAGCTATCTTTCCTTTTTTCAATTATTATACTGACTAATAATAATAATGTATTTCCTGAACAATGTAATTCTCTCTAATTTGTAGGGATTTTTTTCAGTGATGGTTTATTTCTGTAGCTGGGCAAATTTGTTCTTTCTAATTTGATTCTGATGGGCACCATCCAGGTAAACTTGTGTCTGTTATTTATTTCTATAGGCTCACTTATTTTTCTGTGCTTCATCTGTGTCTTCATATAAAAATCCCATGTAATAGTAAAATTATTTTATTTCTGACATTTGCTAGTAAGATTTGTGATGAAAGAACTGGAAATGCCCCCATCTCTTTCTCATAAAGAAATTCTACACTATCTGGAAAATATTTAATCTCATTTTCAATTTCAGTTCAGTGTCACATAAAGCTCAACTGTCACCACTCTTCTCCTTCTTCTCTACTGTTAAGTACTGTTTTAATGTTTCCTGAGCATTACTAAGCACTGGAGAGTTGGAGACATAGGATACCTCTCTATATTAAATGAAAACCTTAAATTGTTACTGTATCACCTGGCTTACATTAGAGTTTTATGATAATGAATAAGAACAAGAGATAATGATCTTTTGGGGTGGTAATGATGTTGATTAAAATATAAAGCACATTAATTGGCCAACAAATAATACACTGAAGCCATAGAGTTTAGTTATTATGCAGCTGTCCTGGAATCTAATTCCATTTCTGCCATCCATTTAGCTATGTTACTTTAGGTAAATTACTTACACTCTCTGTACCAACATTTTTTCACTCCCCAAAAGGGAATAATGATGACACTTCTCTCCAAGGTGTTGTGGTGAGGATTAAATAAATTAATATAAGTTATATATTCAGAACCATGATTGGAACTTAGTAAGTGCTGTATCCACATTTGCTATTATTATTTTAAAATATTATTTAAAATGAATTTGGTTATTATCTCTGGAAGTCATTCAAACTGAATTATTTTAGACTTTTTAAAAAATGTTTCTCAAGTGAAAACTTGACACCCATGTAGTCAGTCAGTGAATGGTAGGAAGGGAATAAGATCTGGGTATATTCTAGTGAGGAGGGAAGGAAGAAAAGAGATTGGGGGGGAAGAGTGCAATAGGGTTTAAGACAATTTAGCTACTTTATTATAATGAATCAGAGGTCAGGAAACTTTTTCTATAAAGGAAAGAAAAGTATTTTAGGCTTTGCAAACTATAAAGTCTCTATCCCACATACACAATTCTCTTAAAGTGAGAGAACTGCCACTGACAATATATAAATGAATAAGTCTGTATTTCCATAAAACTTTATTTGCAAAAACATTAGATGTCATTGAGTACTCAGAAACAGAGGTGGAGACTTTTTCTTTAATCATTGTCCTTTATCACAGTGTTTTGAATACCAGCAAGCAAGGGTTCTTGGGCATTTCCAGCTAGAAGATTCAAGCAAGTAATCAAAAGTGACAAAGAACCCTGAAAAGGATATCAAACAGATAAAAATACAACCAATAAGAATGTATCAGGTCCTTGAAAAAAATATCAGATGTACACAAAGATTATCTTCTCTAACTCATTAGAGTTTAGTAATGATAGTAATGGTAATTTAAGATAAAATTCTCTTACAAAACTGTCAAAGAATCTGACACAACTTCACTAAATGTCCAAATAATATGATTCAGTAATTATACATATTAATTTAGTAGACCCTTAAATATCTTATAATGTTATATACTTATTATATAACCAATTTGTTTGTATGTATGTAAGTTTCAAATGTAGTTTGCAAAAGTGTAAACTTACTCTTGTATTCCTTTTTTTTCTCCTGTTACTGTTTTCTTTTTTTACATATAATGCATTCAGCTTCTGAGGTGCCTATTTGGCAACAAAAGTACTTTTATACAGATTGTGGTTTAAATATAACATATGTTCATTAAAATAATAATCCTACTCCATACAATTTGTTCTATTCTGTCTGTGTCTTACAACCTGGAAATTAGTCCCATGATTCAGGATAACAAATACTCCATCTAGCATCAAAGATTTTAGAGAAAGTCAATGGAACTAAACTAGCTACATTAGATATGATGAGTAAAATGTTTTGAGAACCTATAGCATTTCTTTCCATGAACACAACTCAAGTGATTATGATCTGGCCTACTTTTATCTTCCTGAGTGCAGCAGAAGCATTCATCAAAGTAGAGCTACCCTCACATTAATGGGAAAATGTTCACATCACATCAGATGAAAAAGGGCCAGGGAAGACATTTTATTCTTTGAGGAAGAGACAAATATGTGAAGGCCAATTTTATTTCTTAAACTACATGTTATCTGTGGTATTATTACTACTATTAAGCATTTATTGACTGCCAACAGCATGGGTACTCAGAGCACCTCATCAGTGCTGATGGAAGCATTTTGTTATGGGAAATAACCTCTGCTTAATGCATGTGATATACAGTGTCTAACTTGACAAAAAAGTGTAGCTGGAGAAGGTCTCCCATAGCACATGCGTTGCTAATGAATGTCTTACAGGCTAAAACCAACCCAAGTGCAATACTAATAAAACACTTTCAATGGCTGCATCTTTCATATTGGTTTCTTTCTTAGCATATTTCAGTTCCTTTAATCATTTTTTCTCTTGTGCACACACACTCCATTTCTCTAGGTCTGTCTGTCTCTGTCTCTTTCTCTCTCTCACACTTTTCCCTCCCTCTCCTTTATTCTCCATCTTTCATGTATTATCTCTGATTTGTTCCAAAGGAACCCTTAAGCCTTATGCTCATGTGCACTAACTTTTCTCATGCTCTTCTTTTAGGTCACAAACTTGGCAATACAGAAAGAAAAATAATATGTGATTAATGTGGCATTAGCTGTCCAAAAGATGTATGTCTATTGACCCAATCCCAAATCAATAACCATCCTTTCAGTTGAGTAGGCAGTAGGGAGAGTCATTGAAAATAAGATAGTATTTATAATATACACTTTTAGAACTTTGTATTTTTATAATATTATTCTTCACATTATGTAGAACTACAAATATTTTTGACATAGCCCAGAGAATCTTTAGTTGTAATTTTTAGGTTAGAATAACAAATGTACTGCTCAAAGTGATGATTGCACACATTAGAAACTAAGACTGAGATCTGCTTAACTTACACATGCCACCATATGCCAGTGGTGATCACATTTTGTCATTGCTTTTCTTCCAATGCACATTGCAAGAATTATTTTTACATTAGTATCCTTTAACCTAACAATCCTAGCAATATTCAAAATTTACTTTCATTTTTCCCTTTTGACCTTGAAGCTCTATTTAAAAATCCTCATCTGTGTGAACCCTATCAACCCCTCAGTCAGTGACAGAACCATCACAGAATTCACCAAAGCTGATCTCTTTTCTCTCAGGAGACAGCTGCTCACTTCTTACAATCTTTGCCCCAAGCACTGACAACTAGAAAACTTGCTTCTAATGTGGTTACAAATCTTGATCCAGCTGGTGACTCCTTTTCAACAATGGAGGTTACTATGAGCCCCATGGTAGCACTTAGAATTGAAACCATGCTCTACAGTACTTTAGGCTCCATATGCTGGCCCTTTAACCCTTATTCTGGGCCCAGCCCTGGCCCTCAAGCATATGCCTGTGCCCAAGTGTTAGACACTGCCCTGTGTACATTTATCTTTTTGTCTTGGTCTCTAATTCTGTCTCATATATACCAAAAAATACAATAAACTATTTCATTTGTGTTATTATTTTGAAAATTTTTTGAACATTTCTAAGTTACTCAGTTGCAGTTAGGTTGCACAGAATTCATTTTAGGCTTCAGTTTACCTTGATTCATGCTGGAAATAGTATTTTATCCAATCCCAATTCCCTCACCACATTTTAAGGGATTTGTTTGCTGTAACATTCAGCATAAACATATTAACTGCTAAGAAAATGAATGAATGGCAACGGAAAGCAACACAATGCAATTAAAGTTTTAACAAGTTTTTCACATTGCACAAAGATGTTTGTCTTTTATAAGATATGAATAAAAGTTAATGAGCTGAAATCAGCTTTATGAATTTAACCCTCATTAAAAGTGATTCATTTTCATATATATTTGCCATCTTCCATTTTTTATTCCATAATTCACCAAAATTGTAACATTCTGTAATTCCTTGGAAAAACAAAGTATTTTCCTAGGTGAATTTTTTAGTGTAAGTAAAAGAATTATGTAACTGAGTAGAATGGGTTTTATGTTTATCTGGAAACTATGACTACTAGACTATTTTAAGAGCTAGCAAAGGACACTAAAGACGTGCCATATGTTCACGGGAATTAAAAATGAGGGTTTTTCTTTCATACAAACATTCAAGACTGAAATAAGAGTTATTTAAAGATTTGTTTTACACTTCAAATTAACACAGAAAGGAGATGAACTATTTAAGTGAATAATATTTTTGGTTCATCAGCAAATAATTTGGGGGTCAGAAATATTATCAAAACTTAGTCATAATTATG
Source organism: Eumetopias jubatus (assembly GCF_037043125.1). Taxonomy (NCBI): domain Eukaryota; kingdom Metazoa; phylum Chordata; class Mammalia; order Carnivora; family Otariidae; genus Eumetopias; species Eumetopias jubatus. Next base: position 116,604,100 of record NW_028274811.1, read on the forward strand.
TATTTTTTCCTTTAAGATGATTCATAAGTATTAATTATCTTATACATAAAAAATCTAGAATATATGTATGCACATATATCAGAAGAAATGCCATATTAATTTAATTTTCACTCTCAGTGTACATATTGAGGAAAAGAATGAAAACGAGTTCAGTTATAACTCTCAAAGCATTTGAAAAGAACAAACTAATTGAAATTTCTACCTATATAAGGAGTGGAAATGAGGAAAAGCAGTGGATGAGGAAAAGAATTTGGTTTTAATGTTATGATAGCCAACTGGACTTCAGAAAAATAATTTAATTTTTATTATTGTTATAAATTTTCAGTTTGTGCTTTTCTCCCTTTTATATTCCTATACCAAGAAATTGTGTGTGTTCTAATATAGCTGAAAAAGAAATAATACAATGTGTTCAAGACAGGTGCTGTTTGCAGCGTTTATATAAACACATTAGCACTTCTTTGACACAGCATGACCTGGACAAGTTGTTCATCCTACTGGTAGTAGGGAAATAATAAGGAATGAGTCAGAGCCAAGTTCATTCAGACATTGCAAAATTAAGAACAGATTATGAAAACGCTTGCCACTGGTAATTAATCCTGAAAATTGCTGGAGAAGTCACCCTACTGGGAAAGATATTGGCAGAATTATTTACTGCTAATAGGCCTTGTTTAAGTTTTTACCCCTTGTTGGAGATAAAACTAAATAGATTACTTGATAATTGGTATAGAACTTTATTCTCTCCTAAAGTTTGATGACATCACAGACTGTTCTGGTTTTCGGACTTCAACTCTATTACTGAGCCTTGCCATATGTTGTTTCAATAGAAAAGTTAAGAACTACAAACTGGGTTCCTGAAATAACACTTCCATTTTATTTATTGATTTTTTTTTTTTAGAAATTGAAATATAGTTGACTATTTGCCGGCTTTGTATGTGTTGGTTTGTTTTGTTTTGCCTACACTTTATCTTGCTGGAATTTACAAATCCTTGATGTGTCCGTGAAGTTTGAAATTAGATTTCACTGAATGAAGTTTTGAAGTACAAATGATAGAATAACCGTTTTCAATTATGAAGATACTGATGTCACAATATTTTGGCATTTGCCACCAATGTAAATATATACGCATATATGTATATATGTGAAATACATGTACACACATATATGGAATTATATATGTAATATATGTAACTATGTCTTTTAAATATTAAAGGGTAAATCAGGCTGACAAATGCTATGAATAATTTGAGGAAATATAATTTGCAATATTGCATTTATATGCCTAATTAACATATAGAGAGATGGAGTTTTGTAGGTTTTTTTTGTTTTTATAATTAGAGAAGTTAATACATGACATACTTAGAAAATTTAGGAAATTCAGAAAAGTATGAATAAAAAATTTAAATCACCAATAATCTGAAAACAACACAAAAATCACCATTTTCTATTTTTTAGTATCGTGCCTTATAGTTTAAAACTACATAAGTTCAAGATAGAAGCCTGGCTTTCCTTCATGTGGTCATTTGGTAACTAAAGCATCTTGACCACTCAACTGATTCTATGGGAAGAAACAAATTCCTCTTATATTAAACCACTAAAATATTGGTAGGCAAAGAGGAAGAAAAGAGAAAGAGAGACAAATCCAAGAAACAGATTTTTGACTCTAGAGAACAAACTGATGGTTACCAGAGATGAGGTGGGTGGGAGGGATGGGTGAAATAGGGGATGGGGATTAAGGAGTACACTTGCCGTGATGAGCACTGGGTGTCGTATGGAAGTGTTTAATCACTGTATTGTACACCTGAAATTAATATTACACTTTATGTTAATGAACCGGAATTAAAATAAAAATTAAAAATATATATATTAGAAAATAAAATTAAATAAATTAAATTAGATTAAAAATAAAACTACCTAAGGTATTTTTGAAAATTTGAGATACTGTAATACATAGTTTTGTCTCTTAATTTTTAACTTAAAGTTTTATTGTTCCTTGTATTTAAATATTTCAAAAACATTTTTGCTTTTTATATTATAGAGTGGATAATTATAACTATCATTTTTCTGTATCTGACTATTTTCTTTGGATAAATTCTTAAAGGTGGTTTTAACAGATTGTAGAGACAAGAGATCTCTTTTGTAGCTTCTAATGCATATACTTGAACTGAGAGAGCTTGTCTCCTTCAATGCTTGGGCCATTTTGTAAGTAGAAAATAGTTCACTTATGTTGTATTTAACATTTATTGGTTAATAGTAAGAATGAATATTGGTTTATATGGTATTGCCATTTGTATTTCTCTTTTGTTTTGTGTTCTTTAACTACTCTGTACAGGGGGTTGGAGATTCCTATCCATTTTTTAGGAACTTGTTTTATATTAAGGTATTGACCTCATTAAATATCATGTTCTATTCCTTTTCTTTTGTACTTAAGAATGTTCTTCCCCAAATCAAGAAAAAATATATACTCAATTGTTTCCTTTCAGACTTGGGGAAGTGTGTGTATTGAATATAGATGGAGCTAAGGGACATTATTTATATGACTTTTTTGTATTATAGATCAGATTTTTTCAGATGGTCAATGGGATAGTTTTTGAAAAATATCATTTACATCAAATTTTCTTTCTTTAAATTTTATTATAAACATATATTTGTTTATAAAGTTGTCTTGAAGTTTTAAAATGAACATTCAATTTTTTATTTAATGGATAGGTTTGCTTTTTAATGTATAGATGTGAAATTAATATTATAGACAAAACAAAATTTGATATTTTAATAGTTCATATGTAAAGTATAAAATCTAGTAATCTCTCAAATGTTATTCTTCTGAAGAAAAACCGTGATAAAGATATGTATTTTAAGCTATGTTTATCTCTCTCATCATAATAGATTGTTTCCTTTCTTCGGTATATTTCACAGAGAACATAAGGCAATAGCTAACATCGTACACCAGTAGCTACCATACTTTTCTGGCAGTCTAAACAGTGCTATGGTTAAAATCTGTCCACTTCCATTTAGGCAGCTTTAAATTAATCACTTGTAAACCAGTGATAGCAAAGTGTTACTTTTGCTGCACAGGAGTAATACATATTTTATGTTTGATAAACTAATAAAATGCATTAAATTCCATTGTTAAAAAATATGGAAGAATTCAAGAATTACCTTGAGATCTTGTAAAAACATAATTGCTGTCACTTGAATGAGTCTACATCCTCTTGCTTCTCAATCCAGGCCACTTTGACAAGAATAAAGCATGCAGGAAGCCATTGACATCCCTCCTCCTTGGAGTCTCAGGCACTGGACCACTGAATAAGTCCTACTTATTCCTTTATACTGAGTATTGTCAAAGCCCTATTCATACTTTTAATTTCAGGTGCTGAAAATTTAGGTTTGTTTCAGGGCTCTCATGGACGAGATGGCTCTTGGGATCTAGTGTTTTGTTTTTTTTCTCTCTCTCCTTTATTCTCATCATTTGCATACAGATAATCAGTTTTTATGCACTTCTGTGTAATTGGGTTATATGTAGAGAATTATAGTTAAAACAGAAAGAAAGAAAGAAAAAGACACTAACTATTTGAAGCTCTTGTAGGATTTTACTAAGGGTCATAAAGAAATTAAGCGATCTACATGAGTGATCTAAGACATGAATAAAATAATTTATCTGTGTGGCATCTTAGAAATCAAAGGATCCTAAGACTTAAAATATTCAGTGGCCAGCTGTATTGTGATTTATAGAAAAAGGCTTTTAAAATCCAGAAAAATTCTAAACTTGCTACTCTGAGAAAAAAATTACCTACACGGAAGAACTAAAATTTTTAAACTTGAACTGATCCCTCTGCCAGATACAATTCTAAAATGAACACTTTCCTGGCCTCCGCCTTTAATTTGGCCCCCACACCTGTCCAACCCTTGCTTTATTCCTTCTATGCTCTTCTTTTTTGTCCACTAACCTTTCCCATTCCTGTTGGTCAATAGGCATTTAAAATGCCTTCTAGTTTCAGACAATGACTACACTGGCTGGCTTTAGGGTTTACGCTTTAGTTAAGGTTAGATTTGCGTTATCTAGTTGAAGACTTCTCTAACCCTCCCAAGTAAAGACAAAAATCCATGGAAGGATTTAGTATGTTCCTAGTAAAATTTAGTTCAAAAGTCACCTCTTGGGAATAGAGAATGTTAAAACGTGGAAAAATCAGAGTGAATTGATTACCAAAGTGATATCAATTATATGAATCAAAATTTGGCCAAGCATGCATATAAAAAAAGTATAAAAATTGAATAACATCTGTTAAAGATATCCCTGAGATATTTCCTGTAAAAATTGGTCAAAAATTCAGTTCTGAATACAAGGGTATAAAATAAATACAACCCAGATTTTAGACACCATCTCACTAACACTTTTAGAAAGTATTCTGGTTTCAATCAGGAAGAAGATACTACAACTATCCTATTCATGCCTTTGTTGTTGCTTGTCTTAAATCTGTCCTGGTAGAGTTCATTAGAAATACAAAGAGGATGGTAGACTTCCCCTCTCTGATCCATAAGACTTAGCTGGGCATTTTGAAGAAACTTTGACTCAAACAAACAAAAAATTCTAGACCTACATAATAACTTTTTAAATTTAACAATTAAATAACCCTAAGAAAGGACATCTCTGGGACTACTTAGAAAACAAAACAAAACAAATCAAGAACAGCAACAATAAAACCTCACATACCTGTCATTGTAGGAAAGGGACATTTAAAGAACAATTACTATGTCTTATCTTACAAGATAAAATCTAAAAAGATAAAGAACAAACTTGGATTGAATGACGCCTTCTGTTTGACCAAAATTTACCCTTCACAAAAGAGGGAGACATTCTCATACGATGGCAAGAAGAAAATATTTCATTTCTCGTTGATGCTGGGGTTACTGAGCCCTGTCAAGTAGGTACAGATAGGAAAGGAAATGTCTATACAGATAGCAGTTATCTTTTTGAGTCCTTAATGATTTTGGTGCTTTGGAAGCAACAAGAGTTCTTATCTGGAGGTGGAACTGCGATTAAATATGCCAGCCATATCAAAACCCAATTAACTGACTTGCTTCTTCCAGAGGAATTGGTAATAATTTAGATGAAAGCCCAGTTTAAAAGCAGGTTCAACAAGCAATAGGCAATGCTTTAGCAGATTATAATGTTAAATGAACTGTTTTAAAACACATCTAGCTTATCCAACAAGTTCAAAAATCCAAGCAAAACAAAATCCTGATTGATGTCATCAAGTCTTGATTTAATGCCAGTTTTAGGCATTTAAACTAAATCTGGAAAAAAAGAAAAAGAAAAAGATGCTTTAATGAAGATTAGATTATTTGTTCCACTCAGTCTCTAGTGGCACTAGGATAGTCAGCTCAAATAAGTTGAAACAGTCTTACCAAAAATGCTGTAAGTTATAAACCACCATGGACAGAAAAACTTAACAACCATCCTAAATGTGCTTTGCTGGTGAAACTTCAATGGGATTGTCCAGAATGTCTATTTTTTTCTATTGTTCAAGCCCACAATCCTAAGAAAGCTTACAAGTGGGATAAGAATATTGGCTAAGAATATAGGCTAAAATTTTAAGCATGTTTGAATATCTACAAATAATGTTGATTCCAGCCCCTGCCCTATGTTTTTATGAGTATGTTCTTAATATTGTCTGTTTCATGGCTGGCTAGAAACCTCTTCATGCTCCTTCTTTTCTTTTTGTAGACTCTCTAACAATAAAATAACTGCTCTTACAGAGTAAAGAAATTTTAGACTTTACCTTTCCCACTTGGGGAAAACCCTCATATATGTCTGATAGTGGTACCCATTTCATTGCAAGAATAATTAAGGAAGTCTGTAAACTTTACCATCGTCAATTAAAACAGAATGAATGAATGAATAGCACATAAAAATGGAAACAGACAAAAATCACCTGAGAAACTTTAGTTGTCATGGCCAAAGTTTTTGCCATTATTTCTCACGGCCATCAGGAACTAATGGACTATCCCCACATGGCCTGAGGCCCAGATAGCCCCTGGGTCTAGGGACCTGAATACTCTCCTTCATGTTGCTGCTTAATAGGCTGAAATGACTAAATATTGTAGAGGTTTGATGTGCTATATCTAAGCTTCTCATTAGCAGCTTTGAGTAGCTGTTCTCAAAGGTAAACCATGGAAACAACTGTCTGCCCTTTGGCTTAAAGACCTGACTTACAGAAAATGATGCCAATATAAAATTACTCTTGTTCCTCACTGGATAGTAAAACTCATTACCTCAAAGGAAAATTATTGGGTTTTGCTAACCACAAACACTATAGGAACAAAATCCAGGAAATTGACAAATCCCAAGAGATATTATTTTTTATTTCAAAGAATTAAAAGGAAATTTCAAGTTATAACCAAATGCATTAACCAAAACTTTAAAATTTTGTAATTGTGGTAAAAAAATACAACATAAAATTTACCATCTTAACTATTTTATTTATTTATTTATTTTTTAATTTATCTATTATTTTAGAGAGGGGGGAGAGGGGCAAAGGAAGAGGGAGAAACCCAAGCAGACTGTGCTGAGTGGGGAGCCTGACGTGGAGTTTGATTTCAAGACCCTGAGATCACGACCTTAGTCAAAACCAAGAGTTGGATGCTTAACCGACTTCACCACCCAGGTGCCCCTCATCTTAACCATTTTAAAGTATACTGTTCAGAAGTGCTAAGTATATTCTTATTGTTGTACAGCCCATCTCAGAACCCTTTCATCTTACAAAACTGAAACTCTATATCCATTAAAAAATAAGTTCCCATTTCTTCCTTTCCCCATCCCCTGGCAGCTACCATTCTACTTTTTGTCTTTATGAGTTTGACTGCCTTAGGTAAGTGGAAATCATACAGTATTTGTCTTTTTGTGACTGGCTTATTTCACTTTGTGACTGGCTTATTTCACTTAGCATAATATCCTCTAGGTTCGTCTCTGTTGTAGCATGCGTCAGAACTTCCTTTCTATTTAAGGCTGAATAATATTCCATTTTATGTATATACCACATGTATTTGTCCATTCACCTGTTGATGAATGAGGATAGCAAGCATCAACCAGGACTTTTCCAAGCAAACCAGGCCCTATTTACTTACTGAGAAACATCCTGGTACCCTTAGTACCTGATATAATGCCTGATTCATAAAGACTACTCTTTTGTTGAATAAACTGATCAGTAAATTATTCAACCAAAGCTATGTATCTTTGAATAGTCTCTTTGATAATTATTATTTTTCTCCTATATGCCAAAGGTATCAAACTAAAAATTATCCCCACCTAATCCTCTCATTCCCATACTAACTCCTGGATGGACTCTGGCTCATTTTACCTCCTAAATATCCCTTGGTTTGGTCTCCTTCCCTATTTCCACTATAACTTAGTTTGGATCCTTATTATCTCTCAGATGGACTGACTGGATATGCACCTACCAGCTCTGCATTCTTCCAGTGTCCCTTCTATAATCCATCATTCGCATTGTTCTCAGTGTGATTTCCCCAAAACAGAAGTCTGATCTCACCATTCCTCTCTTAAATACCTTTCAAATCTTCACACGTAAGAGATGAAGACCAGCTTCATCTTGAAACTAAAACACAAGCGTGGTCTCCTGTCACCCAATTTTTCTAGTAGCTTCCATCTCCTACCATCTGCTCCATGCATGCTGTGTTTCAACAACTCCCAAGTTACACCCCATTACTTCTCCCAACAGCTCCATTTCCCTCCTCTCACACCCTAACCCTGTCCCCTTTGCCCAGACTCACCTTGGTACAAATCATCTCAATTTCCTTCTCACTCCCACAGTCCTAAAACAAATGAGTGAGAGACAGGGCTAGAAGCGTGGCAATGATTTAGTGGACTATTAATACTTAACTCTGGATTTCAGTGAAATTTAAGACTCAGAAGAACCTTGCTGGGTCATCTAGGCTGTTTCTCTTCTTCATCAAAGATGCACCTTCACAGCTAACTAAAATAAATATGTAAATAAATTATACAACTTAAAGGGGCATGTACATTTTGTAAACCACTCTCAGGAGTCCTTAATGATGTGTAATGAATCTGTTTGCTAAATTATTGTTTAAATTCCATAAATTTTCCATCCTGAGATTTAAACTGATTTTCTCCTTTTAATTCATGGGGAAGCTTGAGATGGGCACCGTATATTTTTAACTTGAGGATTTAAATAACTTCTAAGTTCTTGCCTCCAAGTTGAATAATTCCAGATCTTTTAACCTTTTCTTGTAGGTCTTACTTTACAACCAATTCATTATCTTTGTGGCTGTCCTCTGAACCCTCTCCAGTTTTTGCATTCCTTTTAAGTTTGGGAGTCTTCTACATGACCCAGAATCCCAGGAAGGGTTTGACAAGTTGTCCATTCATTAGGAGGATTACCTCATACTTCTTACATACTATGTCCTTCATTTTGTATCAGCATTAACTTTGCCTTTCCAACTGCTCATTTTTTTTGCCATTGCTCCCAAATATGATCAATCAATCCATTCTTCCTCCCTCTTCCACTGCCATCCTTCTCAACTGTTCTAATTTAACTTTGTCTTGCTGAAGCTGTGATCTGTTTATATCTGACTGTCTTCCAAATTTACTAAGGTAATATTGAATTAGAAATCTTTCTTTCAAAGCTGATAATTACTCTTTAACTGGGATAATGAGCTATTATACAATAACAACAAAATAACTATAACCAAATCAAATATTTTATATAGATTATCTCACTTAATGGTAATACTAATAGTAGTAGTAGTAATAATAAAACATGCCATTATGTCATGTTCATATTAAGTCATTTATCTTTGCAATTATTCTGTGAATTACTAGTTTTTTTTTTAAGATTTTATTTATTTATTTGAGAGAGAGAGAGAGAGAGACAGCATGAGAGGGGAGAGGGTCAGAGGGAGAAGCAGGCTCCCCGCTGAGCCGGGAGCCCGATGTGGGACTCGATCCCAGGACTCCGGGATCATGACCTGAGCCGAAGGCAGTCGCTTCACCAACTGAACCACCCGGGCGCCCCTGTGAATTACTAGTTTTCATAACCAGGTTACAGAAAAGGGAGCTGAGGTACTGACAGTTCGTTTTACCACTGGCTTGGACAAAAGTGCCAGGAATATGGTTATGTTTGATTAAAGCATGATTCAGTGATGATTCATGACTTATCCCAGAATCCCCAGAATCTACATTCCTAAACAAACATTTAGACATCCAGAAAACCAAAATCTACTTAGAATTAAGGTTTTGAGGATAAAAAAGTACTTCATTCTTTAGAATCTTACAATTCCAGCAATGGAGGAAAGTGGATTTGGATGTCTAATTTCCCTGGGGGCTGGGGGGAGAATACCGAAGAGAAGAGATAAGTGGGGGGAGAGCCAGCAGACTGAACACTTCTGTCTGCAAAAGGAATTAGGTGAACTGCTAGAGAAAAGCTCTGTTCCAGACCTTATTAGCAGAAGGAAGCAAAAGTGATGCCTTACTTTGATAAGATAAACTGAAGCTTACAAGGATAAGCTGATAACAAGGACAGCTTTAAAATTCCCTGAAGCTTCTGTTTTTTTGTTTTTTTGTTTTTTTTTTTTTTTAGGCTAGGCACTGCATTAAGGTTGTATTAAAATAAGCATTTTAGAAAGTTTGCTAATTAATTAGGTGGGTAATTCATTTGTTCTTCAGTGATTTTTCTATTAAGGTTAACATACAGATGATGACAATTATTATTTGACTCAATTTTTTTAAAAGTTACGTTTTCCATAAAAATTTAATAGAGTAGAACAATCATATAGTCTCTGTAATACTAATGAGATACCCTAGGGGTTCATCTAAATGCTGGAAATACGCTACCTAACTAACCCTGAATTTCCCTTGTTGCACAGTAGAAAGTACAAGCTTAGACTTTCAGAACAAAATAATAAGCCTTTAAATTCAGTTCAGTTCAAAGAACATTTTCTGAACAGCTATTAATGAAAGACAATCTGTTTAAATCTAGCCTTATTCAGGGGCAGAAATTATAAAAAAATTCTTCTTTAATTCTTTCAATTCAAAGTTTGATGGCAGGAACCACAAAAGGAATGGAAAGCTGTTCCTTTGTTCTGTTGATAAATACAAATTAATTAAGTGCATAACTTTAGAAGGTTTGTAGATGTGAAAATTACTCTAACCATACTGTAATTCTCTAATACATCCTTAGTTGCTATTAATAAATGACACATTCAACCTTTAAAAATTAATCTAACATCTTTAGGCCTATCCTTAAACAGTAGCTATAATGACACGGGGATTTTGTCAACAAGTTCCCTAAGAACTTAATTTTTATTCTCTTTATTGCCTCCGTGTTTGAATTTAAATGTTGTTATCAATTTTCTACAACTTCGTTGACCAAGTGCAGACAATTGTGTTCATTTCTCAATGCAATTTATAAAATTGAAATTCAATTTTGGAACCAGTGCATGTATTTTGAACAGTTTGTAGAGGTTTGATTCAATCCTAAGCCTTGCATTTATAAAATCTGAAAACTTTTAAGAATATTGCCTCCTATTATTAGTAGTAGTATTTTTACTTTCGGTCCTTTTACTTCTAGACAGAGACATTTGGCAAAAGCAAGAGTTATATTATTATGACAATGTATTCTCATTATACCTTCCTCTTTCCTTTAAATTCCCTATATCCAGATAATTATAGTCCTGAACCCAATCAATCAATAGAAATTGTAATGAGCACCACAGCATACTGTGCTGGATGCTACCAGCTACTAAGGTCGCTTTCCAGGAGCGTGGAAATCACTCCAGGTGATTACGTGTGGTCTAGGTTTATGAAACCTTTGGCTTGACACCTGGTGCAATGGGGACTTGGAGGAGCAAACCACAGTTCCTTCTATCTTTCCTTTTAAACCTGGGGTTTATGAAACTTAATTTTAGAACTGTCTTTGGTGTACAAACTGACGGTACTTTCTTAGATGTTTATGATAAAAGTTACCCATCCAATGTAGTAATCGTGTTTATTGAGGTCAAAAACAAGGAAATCTAAAAACTTTCTGTTGATTTATTTTTATTTCTAACAAATGTGTTTCTTCCTGCTTCAATAAATGGTCACTAGTCTTATTTTATCTCATAATTTCAATTGTTTGTTAAAAAATATATATCTCTAATTTGAACTTCTTGAAATTTTAATATAAGGAAAAAAATTTAAATGCCAGGAAGAACAAAGTTGTGTCTTATAGTTTTGTGGTTATATCAGTAGTGGTTTATTTGGATGCTTTGTTTGGGATGGAAAGAACTATCCTTTTTCTTGTTTTTAAGTTTTGGAAAAAATAACAAATAATTTTTGTTTCTCCAAATTCTAAGGGGAAACATTTTTACCCTTATTGTTAACAAAGAAATACAGATGTAAACAATAATGACATCATGGTTATTTCCTATTACATTTTAAAATATTTAAAACATACTATACCCAGCACTGGTGATAAAAATGAGCAATGAAAATGACACAGCCTTTCCTTTGGTCAGCTTTGAACCTATCAAGAGACTTAAAAATGCCTTTATCCATTGATGTAGAGTTTACTGTAAAGCATCAGAGATGTTTTCAGTGATGCTCGCCATATTATTGTGAATAATTTTAAAATATCAAAATGAATTTCATTGCACAATCAGTAGGAGTTGCTTAAATGCTTTATATTTCAGCAACATGATGTCTTTTGTAGCTATGAACCAAATATATGTGGGAACGCACCAAATTAGAAACAGTGATTATTTCTCTATGATTAGATTGCTGAGGATTTCTATTTTCTTCATTTTACTTACTTTAATTAATATTCACATATTGCCTAGTAAACCCATTTTATGTGTGTCTATATGTATGTATGCATTTTACAAAGAAAAAAGAGACAAAAACACAGGCTCTTTTTTTTCTTTTGAGAGAGAGAGAGAGAGCATTTGCTCCAGTGGGGGTTGGGGGGAGGGACAGAGGGAAAGGGAGAGAGAGAGAATCTCAAGCAGGCTCCATGCCCAGGCATGCCCCACGACCTCACGACCCTGAGAACATAATCTGAGCCAAATCAAGAGTCGGATACTCAACTGCCTGAGCCATGCATGTGCCCCCAAGACATGCTTAAATACAGAGAGCAAACTGGTGGTTGCCAGAGGGGAGGTGGGGGGGAGAGGGGGATGGGTGAAATAGGTGAAGGGATTAAGAGTACACTTATCATGATGAACACCGAGTAATGTATAGAGTTGTTGAATCACTATATTATACACCTGAAACTAATATATATAACAGTGTATGTTAATTATACTGGAATCAAAAAAAAAAAAGTAATAAAATAGATAAATAAATAATGTTTTATTTTATAATTGCAAACTTATTTGCCAATTATAGTGTAATGAGCTAAGGAATCGTTAATTGAGAAAATTATGTCAAATACTTATAATTTGACTGCTTAACCTGAAAAACCATAGGCTGTTTCAAACATTGGTGATATTTTTGTTCTAATTGTGAAGAAATGTTATGAGTAGCAGAGAGAATCATGATATTAAATATTGATTTTGATATTGATTTTGGCAAATTGAGATGAAATACCTTTTCTTTCCTCATGTTTCCCTCTATAATTTTTAACAGTGTCTTTGTTGTACCTTACCTAAATCTAGGCCCCTCGTTTATATTCTGCAACTTATGTCCTTAGTGTTTATCTTTTATCTTCCAAACCACATTTTATTTATTTATTTATTTATTTTTAATCTATTTATTTATTTATTTTTGTTTTTCATGAAAATTTGAGCATGCCATTCCTTGGTTAAAACTCATCATGGATTTTCCATCACCTTCAAGGAAAAGAAAATATCTCCAATTCTTAGCATGGCAAATCTTGCCCTTTGTTTCTTTTCAATCACATTTGTACATCATCTTTATTCTTATTAAATATTACAATACCATATTAAGGGCCTTTCCTCAAAATGCCAAGTAATTTCATAGATTTTTGTCTTTTGATATGGAAAGCTTTCTTACTCTAAACTCCCACAACTGGTTGCCTGCCATTTCGTTTCTATTTTTTAACTTTTCTCAAGTGTTACCTTCTCTATGAAGACCCACTTCACAAATGGTGCCTCTCGTACTGACAAATATCTTTGATATTTCCATAATTCTGACATTTTCTATACTCCAATAATGATTCATAAGCACAGTCATTTCTTTAAATAGACTTCACTGTGGCTTTCTTAAAGACTTTTTTCACTTTTGTGTCTCTATCATTTTGTGTGGTGTCTGATGCTGTGTGTCTTGACAATGAACACAACTTGGCATAGCATTATCTTCAATGAGGATAAACTGTCATAAGAGGGGAAATATTGTTAAAATGGATTTAAGAAGAATGTGAAGTAATTTAAAGATATTTGTTTATAAAATAAATCTTCCTTTTAAAATAATTCTACTAATTTAGAATATTAAATAAAATGATTTTGCATTCACCTAGGGTGGTGGTACTTACACATCCTTACTACTGACTACCTCTTTTACTTCTAGGACTTTTGTTATATTTTGAAAACTTACTGTGTGCTGACTCCCTTGATCATTTCTTTATATACATCATCTCTGAATCCTAAAGGAATCTTCCAAAATTGTTGCTATTCTTTTTCTTTTCTCTTTTTAAAGATTTTATTTATTTAATTGACAGAGAGAGAGAGAGCACACAAGCAGGGGGAGGGGCAGGCAGAGGGAGAAGCAGGCTCCCTGCCGAGCAGGGAGCCCTATGCCGAGCTTGATCCCAGGACGCTGGGATCATGAGACCTGAACTGAAGTTAGATGCTTAATCTACTGAGCCACCCAAGCGTCCCGCTATTCTTTTTCTTATTATTAGTTTCATTTTGAATTTCAGGATGTGCAATTGAGTAAAGGAAAATGTCATTCGGAATGGTGTCAGGCAGTCTTAAAGGGGGAGCTCTCATTCATGTACCACTTGTTGCAGCTTACTTTACATCTCCTGATAAGAAGCTTACTTTACTACCCCAGCAGGAGGAAGGGAAATTTTCTTCTTGGGCCGAATAACCCAGCCAATGAGAACCACCACAACTCAGCCAATGAGAAGTCACCACAACCCTGAACTCTTGCTCTCCTGCATTGAACTTTCATTCCAAACAGCCCACCTTCCTTCTTCCTCTATAAAATAGGATTCCATTCCTTTGTTCTCTGGACTTGTCTATGGTTTGCCATAGTTTCCATGTCCCAAATTCTAATTCCTCTACTATTCCCAAATAAACTCATTTTGCTGGTACACTGATTAGCTATTTTATTTTTAAGGTTGACATTACACAGTGTTAGAAGTGGGATCCAAAGGAGACAAAACATGAGGAACAAACGAGCCCTAGAATCATGTGCAGTACCTACTTGAACCCCGCACACTCTCCATTTCTGAGTCATCTTTCTCTTTTCTTATTTGGTAAGTCTCTTCTCGGATTTGAGCTCCCTCCTTTTGGTCGAACTCTCTGACTTTATTCAGGATCTGCTTTTATGAAGGCATCGCCATTCCTGGTGAGTACTCCTGTTTTCTAAACTTCTGGTTCTCCATTCTATGCTCTGAGTTGTCAAACTTTATTGTGACACTTGTTTCTACTTCTGTTTGTTTATTCTCTTCTCTTCTGTTGAAGCGTTTTGGTAAGCCACCCTGTTCAAGGAGTAAAATGTGTGATTCCCAGTGTGTCACCACAGCGATTGGAAAACAAGACCCCTCACAGTTAGAGGTTTAGGGAATCCAAAGGCAAGATAGGGTTCATCTGGTCCTTGAACTAGGACCTTGTGCCTTTCTGGAAGAATATATGAACTTCTGGATAACTGGAAATTGTAATGCCATTCTGAGGAGGATTTGTTTTAGATAAATTTAAATAAATTAAGAGAGATTCTTGAAAGAGAGGATTCCAAGCCTTTCAGAGACAATGGTATGTATTCTTTGATTGGTATGCAGAAGCTTCTAAAAGAAAAGGACTCCAAAAACAGCTCTAAAATGATCCTTACAGCATGCAAAACAAAACAAACAATAACAAAACTTAAGTAAGAAAAAAAAACCCAAAAAACAAAAATCGTTACTAAAAAACTTGAGCAGAGAACTTTAAATTAGTTCATCTGCCAGAAACACTATTCTTTTGGGTTTGTACCTGAGACATGTCTAAAATTTTTAAAACAAAAGCTCTAAGAACTCCATGTCTGTCTCTATGTATGTATGTTATAAATATGTGATATTTTTCTACCTCCAGATGGGGTAGCCAAAATTAATTTGTAAAGAGCTTTATTTAATCAGTTTAAAGAAAAATAAGAGCAAGAGCTTGTAAAAATTAAGTAAACTAACACAAATGTTTTTAAAATTTACATTATTTGAGATAATCTTTGATAAATAAAAGCTAGTTTCATTTGTTGGTTTAATAAAAGCAGGTATGTCTTCAAAATTTGTTAGTGGGAAAAGGTCTCATGAAGGTTTTATGAGTAATCTAAACATAATTTTTGGAAACAAGTAACTTAGATAGATGAAAATGTATTTTAGATACAATAATTATGTTGTATAGTATTTATACTAAAAAAATAGCTTCCCTAATTCTTTTTGGTAATTAGAAACCTTAGAGTTTTGCTAAGTTAAATTAAATGTTAGAATTTCATTGAGATCATTTTCCAAACAAGATAAAATACTAACATTTATTACTGAAAATAAGTTTATCTACTTTTGGTTTCCAATTGCAGAGAAAGATAAATTTAGGTGTGTTAGTAACCATGTCTGGTATCACACTGAAAGATTGCATTAGCTAAAAGAACATATGTTTATAGAAATTATGAAATGCATTTATAAATTTGCCAGTCCACAATTGCTTCCTTCTTAGTTTTCACTAAGAATTAAGAATGCTAAGGATAAGAGTTCTAATTAATATACAAAAAAATAGGAGCTCCTGGCTGACTCAGTGAGTGGAGTGTGTGACACTTGTTCTCTGGGTTATGAGTTCAAGCCCCACTTTGGGTATAGAGATTACTTAAAAATAAAAATAAATAAATAGATAAATAAATATTATGTTTATATTTATTTATATATTTACATATAAATATATGCATATATTTATATATAAAGGCAGGAAGGCAAGGGAAGTAGGATGCATGTTTTCAGTAAAAGAAGGTATGAAGAATGGAAATGCACTTTGTTGAGGAAAGAGAAAGTAGTTTTGTCCTAAAGAAAAATTATTGCCAGAGTAAGAAAGAAAAAAGGACAAAAGCTGAATTGATATACTAAATTATAGAAGATTTGCATAAAAGAAATCTTGAGAAAGGATTTTTATGTGTGGTCGAGCTAAGATCAGAATGAATTTATTTAAGTTGAAAAAAGAATTTTAAAAAGTGTACTGGTACAGAATTAGAATTTGCTTTTTCTCTCTGTTAAAAGGATAAAGATTTTTTAGATTATTGGTCTGCTCTTAGTAAGATATTTTGAACAAATTTACCTTAAATGTAATCTGCCCAGGAAGTGAAGATTTTATTCTGTGTTCTGTCTTTATCAGGTTTTTGATTACTTAGAACAACTGTCTTTATTAAAAAAGAGCTAAGACTTTTTGCAACTCTATAACTTTCTATATTTGCCTTTAAAATTTTTTTGTCACTTTGGTTAAATGGATAATTAAGAAGTCTTGTTTCATAATTATATGTGATCCTGTTTGGTCAAGTGTTCAAAAAATTTGATAATATTTTTGACAACCTTCCTCAAAAATCAAATTCTGGGTGAAGTCTTTTAAACTTTGAACTAACTTTTAGGTTTTTCCAAAATGTCTCTAGAACATCTCAAAGGATTCATTCTCTCTCTTTATAAAAAAGACTAAATTAGGCTTAAATGATATGCTAAATTACATGGGAAGCATGTCAAATAAGAATTATACTAAACCTTCTTTTCCTGATATCTGTGTATGTTAATATAAGTTTCCAAAGCCTATATGAAATTCCTGAAGTTTATTGTGTCCTGATATAATGTTATCAGTCATAATTTTAAAATGTATGTCACAGAAATAAGCAAACCCCAGTCAATTCCATTATAATTAATTCTCATCAGATCTTTAATAATGGGCATTTTTAAGACTTTTGTCATCTATAGACAGTTATTGTTTTATTTTGATGCTTTTGCAAATGTGTTCCATCTTCAGAGAAATTCATGAAAAGCATCCTGACAAGTACTCTAGAATATAGGTCTCTGATGGTTTAAGATCATACCACTGAATTGGATTTAGGAAAATGTCTTCTCTTAAACTATCTATGATTTAAAGTAATTTGATAAAAATTTTTGTAAACAAAGATGAAACAATTACTTTTTTCCCATCCTGATCCTTCCAGAATTGAAAAAATTTTGAGTACTCTTTTCTCATGGCAATGTAGTTCGTTGTTTGCATAAGTTAAATAAGAGTCTGTCTACCTTGTAGACAGGCTACTGCTTCCTCTGTGGCTAAGATCCCATCAGAAAGGTTCATTTTTACCTGGGGATACCCCTCCCACTTTGAACTTCATAGTAACAGGAATTCACTTTACTGGTCAGGTACTTTGACAAGTTTGTGTTATTTGGCTGATTTCACTGTGCTTACCACCTTCAATTCTCAGGGCTTGTCGAATGCACTAATGACATCATTAAGACTCAATCGGCAAAATGTGTAGAGACCTTTCAAAAACCCTGCCCAAAAGCATTGCCTTTAGTCCTTCTAAATCTCAGGTTTATCGTTTTTGTGGCCCATAAACATTTTCTTTTCAAAATAATTACTAAGTGCCTGATGTATTTAGTCCCTACTTCTTTTGATCCACAGCTGATAAAAGGAAATATACTTCAATGTTGCAAAAGTCTAACAAAATCTATTGAAAATAGCCATGCTTTAGTAGGGCAGACTTTTCACAGCATGGTTCCAGAAGATGAAGACCTCAAGCATCACTCCTCATAAAACAGAGAGTTCATGACTGGAAAAGACATCTTCGGAAAGACTCTCTTCAACCTCATTAGAAAGGCCCCTATCAGGTTCTGTTAGTCAATTCTTTGTGCCACCAAACTCCAGGGAATAGACTGTCAGATCCACAAGTCACACCTGAAAGAATGTACCAAACATTGGACATTCATACCAACTGTTGACTTGAAAATAAAGATTTATAGGAATTGAAGTAGACAACATGTGAAGGAAACAGCCTTCCCAAGATGACTGGATCAGGCCTGCATATCTTTTTCTTGCTGTTGCTTCTTGTCTTATTTTCTCCTTTTCTTGGAAAGACAGTGCTTTTATCTGCATTTCCCAATCTATTGCAAAAAGGGAAAAACCTTTCTAACTGATGGATCTATCAACAGAAACTCCAACATGATGTCAGATAATGTCATGATTTCAGATACTCTAATCATCTTATCTATAACTAATTTCTCCTTCATCCCAAATGCCACTGTTGATTATACTGGCAAGTGTATGGATGTTACCTGCTGGGGTAGGCTGTTATAGCCAGGCATCCCCATACCTTGTTTCAACATTTCCCTAGTCATAACTATACTAGCTCAGCTAGATACCTCCATTTTTGCCAGTTGTATGACCTTCACTCCCCATGTTCTTCTTCTTATTTAAATATGATCTATCCCCTGCATCCAAGGGAAATACAAATGGTCTAACTCCTTTTCCCACAGCTTTTAGAAAAGAATGCTTTAGGATGGGGTGGTACCTCATAGAATGTCACCAGAATTCCTCTGATCTCTGGCTTGAAAAATATCAAGAAATTCTAGCTAATGGATCTATCAATAACCGGACTAACTGGAGTCCTCTGCACTCCACCCTGTTTCATTTTTGTCTGTGATGGATGGCATTTCCCATGGGCATACAAATGTTTAGGTGGCAAGTTAATTGAAGGCTAATGCCCATTAGGACATTTAGCTGTCCCTGTTAATATTCATAACAAATCAGAAGCTTCCCATTGATCTTTCCATTGGTTCATCCCATTGAGCCTCCATGGCATCCTTAAAGGGAAACTTCCACAAGGCACACATTACTCTCGGCTTTCCTTCATGGGGATATCCCATCTCCCTTCGGCCAGAGTTAATGCCAATGAATGCGTGATCAGAAATCTCTTCATTAGGGGAGCTAGCCATTTCCATGCCCAAGGCAGCTGCAGCTGGACAATGATCACTTGACTTGCTGGCTAATGTAGTTTTGGACAATTACATGACCCTTGCTTATCTACTTGCTGAGCAAGGAGGTGTTTGTGTGATGGCAAACACCCCCTTCTGTGCATAGATAAATGACTCTGGAGAAGTGGAAACCCAATTACATATGATTAGGGAAGAAAAACATTGGCTATAAAAAATTTCACCTAATGATCCATGATCCTTTTATCTCCTTAGCTGGTTACCTTCAGGTCTAGGCTCCTTGGTTAGAATTATTATAGAAATTGGGGTCATTATTCTGCCCCTCCTATTACTTTGTATAATCATGTTTAAGCTTCATACCTGTTGCTTATCTAACCTTTTCAGAGACAACGTGACAAATAGAGTGATGCTAACCCAGTGCTTTGAGATGATCTCCAATGCTTATGACCCTGATAAGATATAGATTTTGGTGGGAAATGCCTGAGAGTTCTTCCTCCCAACCTTCCTTATTCCTCAAATGGTGTTTCAGTGGTTTCCAATCTGTACACTTTCCCTCTGACATGGCACATGACAACCAAGAAAGGTCCTTCCCGACACTGGCATTAAATGTGGAAACCCTGATCAGTAATGCTTTTGAGGAGAGATCTTGATCAAAGGGTGAAATGTGAAAATGAGTAAAGGAAAACCTCATTCAAAATGGAGTGGAAAAGTCCTGAGTATGTACTACTCATCACAGATTTTCTCCTTGCTCAGCAACAACCCAACCAATGAGAACCACCATAACTCAGCCAATGAGAAGTCTCCACAACCCTGAACTCTTGCTCTCCTCCCATGAACTCTGATTCCACACAGCTCCTTTCAGCTTCCTCTTTTCCTGCATAAAATAATGCTCTACTTTTTTGTTCTAGAGAACAAAATTGTTCTTGCCTGTGATTTCCATTTCCTAAATTGCAATTCCTCTGCTATTCCTGAATAAACTGATTTTGCTAGTAAGCTAACTGGATATTTTATTTTTAAGGTTGACAAGGAAATTGAGATTAATTAAAATTTTCATTTATTTGAATATTAATTTTCCCAGGGCAAAAAGCTATGGTAGTAGAACTTAGACTCAATCTCAAGTCTTTGTTGCTCTTTCAAGTACACCACACAATTTTTCCTAGAATAGTAGAAGGAAAAGTCCCTGCTCTAAGCTTTTATAAAGTGGAATTTTCTTCTTAATTCTGGCTTTGTTTCAGGGAAATGATACATATAATGTCATGATATCAAAAGGGAAATGATATATGTAATGTCATGATATTAAATTATTTAATCAATTTGCATAATTATAATAATGTGAAAATTATGTAGTGAGTATTTTAAATTAAAAAAGAAACTCAGGGTGCCTGGGTGGCATAGTCGGTTAAGAGTTTGACTCTTGGTTTTGGCTCAGGTCCTGATCTCAGGGTCATGTGATCAAGCCCTGAGTCGGGCTCAATGCTCAGCATGGAGTTGAGTCTGCTTGAGTTTCTCTCTCCTTCTCCCTCTGCCCCTTCTGTTTGTGCTCTCTCTCTTTATCTTTTTTTAATTTATTTTTTATCTTTTTATCTTTTTCTATTTTTTATTTTTATCTTTTATCTTTTTCTATTTATTTATCTTTAAGATAAATAAATCTTAAAAATAAGAAACTCAAATAAAGTTTGATATATTATAATATCTTGTTCCAGATTTGTTAGTCTTATACTTAAAAATGTCAAAGAACAAATGCAAGTCCCTTAAGAATTAGAAAATGTTCCTTCACAGCCAATATAAAGCAGAAAATATGAGGTAAAACAGATGACTCATGATGATAAAAGACAAACTATATCTCAGTATATTTAAAATTCAACCCACATGGTTGTCCAACTCCTGTTCATCTTATTTATATTGTGTACATATAATTGTAAACTATCTGAATAATTCCACTTCCTTTGGATTATTAGAAGGGAAGAAATTTTGTCTCAGTATTAAATTTTAAAAAATGAATTTTGTTCTCCAACCAAAAATCCCCTCCACAATTTTAAAACAAATGCCATACAACTTTTTGTGTTATACATGCCATTTCATAGGAACTAACTAATATGCTCTAACAGTGAAGAATATTTTTGTAAATTCGTAAATATTCATAAGTCATGTAACTTTTTTTCTCTTATAATTTTTAAATAAGTGGGGACATTTTAAAGATGTCTCTGTGTACGGTTCCACAGATTACCTAGTTTCAAGGTATTGGTCAAATGCTTTACTTTTGTAAATGTAGGTAATTTCTATCTCAGGTCATCAAATGTTTGACCCAACATAATTAAACATTCTGTTGGTGGTGGTGGTAGTGGTGCTGTTCTTTCTCCCCTCCTGGATTATGGGTTCCTGCAGGAAAGTTATGTGTCAAAGATGTATTGCTGTTATAGCTAATAATTACAGTCATTAGTTACTATTTTCTATTGTAGAAAATGAATTTTAATTCATATTTACTTATAAGTATTTACATCTACTATAATTTCTATTAGGTTTGTTTTGGAGTGGGAACATATTTAAAATCTAAAGTGCCTATGTGATAAAATTTTCCAAACATTCACATATATTCCTATTTAAAAATAATATCTTCACCTTCCACATCAATATTTATAAAGACTAGATAAAACACAGTAAAGAGGACTTTTTCCTGTTAATAGATATTACTTGACATTTTAGCTTTAATGCTAGAAAATAAAAGCAGTTTGTAATGTGTCCCGAATTGCCTTTTCTTTTCGCTTACAGAGCACTTGTGTCATGTTAAGCCTGAGGCAGATCTGTCCGGAATTGTGTTTACTGTATTCCTTCCCAAATGCAGCAGAGTCTTATCGCCTATCAGTGTGCAAAGTCTAACAGATTGCAGACTCAAATTTCCCCTTCCAGGCAATGTTGGGTTTCACTATTGTTTGCCATGACAAAGGTTTTCATGAATTCTAGGGCTTGGATTTCTGTCTTGTTTTCCTTAGCATAACCCTCTAGGCAACCAATCAGCATTTTTCAACTTCTAGAAATTGTTCAAACTGTTACTACAAAAAGCTGCACTTTAAAATTCCATCTTTATGCTTTTGGTTCTTTGAAAAAATAAAAGAAAAGTTATGCTGGGTAGTTTTGGTTATATTGAAAAGAAGAAGCAATTAAACATTGTCTGCAGATGCTGCTGCTGTAAATGAGGGTGCCTGAAATTGGTGAAAGCAAATGTGTTCACAATTCATATTTGGGCTGCAATTTTAAAACTATAGGAGGAAGGAAGTATCTGGGTGGGGGACAAATTTAGCTATGTAGACTTTTTTTTTTTTTGTCAGAGTCATCCATGTATGACCACTTTTAGATAATTTAGAGACACTTTTTACATATGTATTAACTATGTACCCAAAGAGTTTCTTGGGTAAATAATGTCTGTCTTTCTCATCAGAAAATCAATTCAAATTTTTAGATGCCATTCAAATTGAATAATAGTTTACATGGGTTGAATACTTGTTGTTAACTGAAGTCTATTTTTCAGTCCCTTCACATATTCCAGGTTTTACTAAATCTTGTGGATTTGAACACCTAGTTATTTCTCTATCTCACCCTTCTACTACCTTAGGTGAGGGCCTTACAATTTCTTACCAAGCACTTAACTAGTCCTCTTCATCTCCAAATCATCTCTACACTGCTCTAAGTGGTGCCTTATAAATCCCTAATTTGAGGGGCACCTAGGTGGGTCAGTTGGTTGAGTGACCAACTGGTAGCTCACATATGCCAGGTTTGGCTCAGGTCTTAATCTCATGGGTCATGAGGTCGAGTTCCAAGTCAAGCCCAATCAGGTCCACACTTAGCAGGGAGTCTGGTTGAAGGTCGAGCTCCAAGTCAAGCCCAGTCAGCTCCACACTTAGCAGTGAGTCTGGTTGAAGGTCGAGTTCCAAGTCAAGCCCAGTCAGCTCCACACTTAGCAGGGAGTCTAGTTGAAGATTCTCTCCCTCTGCCCCTCCCCACCACTCATGCGCACAAACACACATGTGCAAGAGCGTGCTCTCTCTCTCTCTTTCTCTCTCTCTAAAATAATAAAAATAAATCTTTAAATAAATAAATCCCTAATTTTATCATATAATTTCCTTCTTAAAATCCCTCAATGACACAAGGTTTCCTACACTATAAAATCCACAGCTCCTAGAATGGCATAACATGACTTCCATGATCTCACTCTGCCAATGTTTCCAAATTTACCTCTCATGCCTTCTTAGCCCCTGTGCCACCCTGAAACAAATATGCCTTTATCCAATCATATTAGGAGAGGATAAATTCTTTTATCCTCATTCAATTCTTATTGCCTTTGCATTTGCTGTTGTTCACTTAGCTGAGGATGGCCTTCCTTATTGCTTGTCTCCCTTATTGCCCATCCCATGGTTCCTTCTATTTATCTATTAAGTCTCAGTTCAAATGCAGTTGCCTATGGGAAACCTCCTCTAATGTTCTCTGACAGGGTCAGGGATATTTTTATTCTGTTTCTATAATGAGGCTACACCCCTGGATTTCAGCATGCATGCACCATATTGGTGGGATAATTGGCCAACAAACATACACAAACATTACACAACCATAAACTTTGAAAGTTAATGATACTTTCGCAAATATAAAGGATTAAATATATTTGTCAGAGAGATAAATAATGAAAGTAATTATTTGCCATAAACAAAGGTTGAGAAATTTTTGAGAAGACCCCTGCTTTACATATCAGTGTATTATGTCCTAGACATTTTTCATTCACACATTCATTCATTAAACAACTCTATATTGAGTACCTCCTAGCATAAGTTCTTCTATGACTGTAAGAACATTGTGTTTATATGTGTGGATATTGGGGATGAGAATAAAATGAAATTTAAGGTCTTATCCTATCCTTTGTGGATCTACAGACAACTTTTTTTTTTTCTAAGGTTATTCTCAATCTTTAGTAAGTGTCTGAGATGCTTTCCATCATGATGGGATGAGCTGAAATTAGATATGCCATCAGAGCCCCTTTTCCATGCATAAACACACATACACACATGGGCCCATAGAAAGGATGGATCAAATCAAATAAAAATTTATAAATTACTTGGTTCTAAGTAATAAATAAAAAATATACAGATCTTAAAAATGGAGAGAAACCAAAGCCAGAGTACTAAAGAGAAGATTGAAACTTTAGCAGCCCATTGAGATTGGTCTAGACAGAGGCCTAGGATCTAGGCACTAAAAATTTCATGTTCTAATGACCATACACAATGAGGAAAGAGAGCGACAGTCTGAATACTGAGATACTTAGAAGTGGGCTCCTACATAAACTCTGAAGCCTTGAAGTGCTCCTTAGTCCCAGCTACGAGAAGAGTCCATGCACCAGTGGTAAAAAGAAATGGGAAAGCTTACAGTCTATCAAAGGATTTGAGGCCTACAAATAAGTTGTGGGCATAAAAAAAAAAATATCTCTTAGAGGAAAGAAAAACAAAAACAGAATGTGGGATAGGAAATGTTCAAAGAGATAATGTCTAAAAAAATTTTCCATAATTAAAGAAAGAGATACGTTAACTTGAGGAATCAAATCTTTTTTTTTTAATATTTCATTTATTTATTTGACAGGCAGAGAAAGAGAGCACAAGCAGGGAGAGCAGCAGGAGAGAGAGAAACAGGCTCCCCACTGAGCAGGAAGCCCAATGCGGGGTTCGATCCCAGAACCCTGGGATCATGATCTGAGCTGGAGGCAGACGCTTCACCGACTGAGCCACCCAGGCGCCCTGAGGAATCAAATCTTATTTTATCCATTTATGTCCCTCCTTCAGCAAATGTCCCTGCATCCCTCCTCAACTGAGAAGCCAGAATATATGCAGAAAATATAAAAATATTTGCAGAAAATATGACTTACAATGAAAATGGAAGAGATGAGATTTAATTAGTATTTCTTTGATCCCTACATGTTTTTCTTTGGGAGAGGGGTAATAATTTTATTTTTAAATAAAGTAAAATTGACTTAATTCTGGTGTATGATTTTATGAATTTTAACACATGCATAGACTCGTAACCACCACCACAATCAAGATACAGAATATTTCTGTATCCCAAAAAACTCCCTGATCCATCTCTTTATGAGCAACCCTCCCCAACCATCTGTAAAGCCTGGAAAACATGAATCTGTTCTCTATCAATGTATTGGTTTTCCCCTGCCCCCAGGTATGTCATGTACTAGAAATCATACAGCATACAACCTTTTGTAATAGGCTTATTTTATTTACTCAGGTTGTTCAAGTTGCTGCATATATCAGCTGTTTATTCTTTTTACTGCTGAGTATTTTTCCCTTGTATGCAAGTATCACAGTTTCTTTTTCCATTCATCTATCGAAGAACATTGGGGTTGTTTCTAGTTTTCGACTATTCTAAATAAAACTGCTATAAGCATTTGTATACAAATTATAGTGTGAACATAAGTTTTCCTTTATGTAGGGTAAATACCCAGAAGTTGAAGTTGATAGGTCATATGATAAGTGTATGTTTAACTTTATAAGAAACTGCCAAACTGTTCTGCAGAGGGACTATAAAATTTCCTGCTCCCACTAGCAATGTATGAGAATTTCAGTTGGAATTCTCAGTATTTTTTAATGTTAATCATTCTAACGGGTAGTGATATGACATGATTGTTTTAGTGTACAGTTTCCTTAGATTTAATTCTTTATTCTCCAGTTTTAATTTTATTTTCATTTTATGAGAAGACACATCCCCAAGGGGCTTCTAATTTGTTGGTAAAGCCAGACATAAAAAAATTATAATGCTTCAAGTAGAGAAAAATACTTAAAAATATTTATAACTTATAATAAAGGAATTAGAAATGTCCATACAAGTGAAGGTAGCATTTGAATTGACCTATGGGAGAAGACAGCCATCCCTCGTCCCTGTAAATCATATCACAAGACACTTCTGCAACTGCCTCCCTTGACAAGGGAGTAAGCTCCTTGACTCTAAGACTGATAAACGACAGCCCGCCCTTAGTTCCCTCTTCCTTATAAAGTTATGTAATATGAGTAAGTAGGTTTAATTTTTTACTGTGTAACTGTCTACCAAATATATAATACTTTACATAAGAAGACAGTGTTCTGTTGTTTGAAGACCATATGCTTTGGAATCCTGCATTCACGTGTTTGAAACCCCAGCTTCTTATTTACTAAGGTACTTTTGACAAGTATTGAATTGTGACCACCTAAAACTCACATGTGAAAGTCCTAACCCCCATACCTCAGAATGTGGCTTTATTGGAGACAGGGTCTTTACAGAGGTAATGAAGTTAAAATGAAGTCATTAGCATTGGCCCTAGTCCATTATGACTGGTGTCTTCATAAGAAGAAGAAATTGGGAGACAGACACAGATAGAGAAATACAACGTGAGGACACAGAGAGAAGATCGTCATCTATAATCCAAGGAGTGAGAGGTCTAGAACAGATCAGTCCTGACAGCCCTCAGAAGGAACCAACCCTGCCAACACCTTGATTTTGGACTTCTAGCCTCCAGGACTGAGACAAGAAATTTCTGTGATTTAATTCACCCAGTTTGTGGTATTCAGTTATAACAGCCCTGGCAAACTAAAACAGCAAGTTACTAACCTTTCTGAACTGGCAGTTTTATCATCTATAAAAAGGGAATACTTCACTGTGTTGCCAGGAGTAATGAAACAAAAAATGTATGAGAAATTACTTCTGCAAGAAACGGGTATTCGTTTAGCTTGCAGTAGACAGTGTGTAGCACATGTAGCACATGTCTTATCCATGTGCCTGGAGAATGCAGTGTGCTTTCCTGGACTTGTAGTCTCCAGCCTCTTTGTCTTTGCCTGAGGGCTCTTCCTTCCACTCCTACATCCTCCAACTACAGCGGTGGAAAGCTGGATTGCCCAAATGGAGCAGGCTTAAAAGTGAAGAGGGGCTGGGAACTTTTTCAGTCTGTTCTACAGTTTCACGTGTGTGATTTGTTTGGAGGAAATGCTCACTCCAGCTTCCTCCAACACAAGAGAAAAAGGTAAATATGAACACATGTTCTTTACTTGCCAGATTGTTGCTCTGTCTAATTGTGTCTTTAGAAAAGAGAAAAGGCCAAAACTAAGCAATGCAAACAAGGAGCAATATAATAGTTTTGACCTTCTCTGTTCCTTCTTTCACCAATTGTTTCAATTCTTAGAAATTCAGTTTCTTTGAGCGTGCAATGAAAATAGCCTCTTCCAAGAATATAAAATCTTGCAGGTCTCCAGTTTTGTTTTTATTCAAAGAAGTATTGGCCAGACTTGCCAGATTTTTAGAACTGCCAAATAGTAGAAAAAAGTTTTCAAATGAAGATGAAAGTTTAGAATGAAAAACAGACGATTTGATCTTCCTTACCTCTTTCTTTCATTTGTTGTTTAAAGCCCAATGTAATCCTTTTTTTATAGTAGATTCTTGGTTTACAGAGGACTTTCAGATGCTATTAAGAGTCAGAGGTTAAAAAGAAGTCTTAAATCATTAGACATACAAGCCTAGATTTCTGAAGTTGAACAAATGTACAAATGTTTACATGCTGTTCCAGGTCTGAATGATTACATAGCCTCTAGGCTCATGGTTTGAAAAAAATCCTTTTTTCCCATATTTTACTCATATACATTAAGTGTATTATACTCATTCATGCCCTCTCTATTTTTTTAAAATATTTCAAGGAGAATAAATAAAAGTGAAAATGAGTGTGAGCATTTTTTCCCACCAAACTATTTGAAATAAATATTTCAATGACTTTTATTTTATGTTTTAGAAATGGAATTGTATTAAGTTAATATTTACTAAACATTTTTGTGTACAGGTTATTACTTCAAAAATATAATTTATATGGGAAGTGTGTAGTGAAAAGATTTATAAAAATAAAAAGAAATTTTTTCATGTGAGTATATGGGCCTCTGTAAAGAAAGAAATGCATGTATTTTAACTTTTGGCAACTTTTAGTGTATCTACCATTAATTTTAAAATCATTGAAATAGCTCACTGTATTAGAACTTCCTTCCAACCTATGATTTGCTCTCTCACCTTCTCCCAGGTGTCACTCATGTATTACTTTTTAAGGAGGCCTTCCCTGACCATCATGGTTGAGATCGGTCCCTCCTCCCTGCTCCATCATCAGACTCTGCTAGTATTAATTACCTGAATAAAATATCATCGTCCTTCCTACATAGATTATTTAAGATAAATATTATACCAGTAAATAGCTATGATAATGAATTTGAAGCCATACGACTTAAAACCATTACTTTCAAAACATTTATTTAGGAAGCCTAACACATATTGAGATATATTTCATGGGTACTACAACAAATTATTGAAATCTATCATCGCAAACTGAACACAGCAAAGAAAGAATTTGTGTCCTCCAACGTAGAGACGCAGCATTTATTAAATTAAACCCCACTGCTAAAACCCAGGGTTAGTTAAGTCTTTATAGGAAAATTAGAATCAAAATCAAATCTTTAAATGAAATACTAATAATAGCAGAAGAAAAATTGCTAAACATGTAATTTTACCCAAATTTTATATTGACTTTGAAATGTAAAAATGCAGTTTCTAAATTCTGCTCTATTAACTTATAGTTAGAATAATTTTGAAGAAACTCAACGAAAAAAATGATGTTAACAGATCTAAGGAAGACACTGGCATTCCACAGACACTTCTCAATTATGGATGGAATCTATTCCTAAAGACATAGGCAAAAATGAACCCCTATAAAATGAGTCTTATATGCTTGTTGGATTTTTGTTTCAAATCAGAGATTGCACAGTTAAAACCACTCAAAATTTTATCTTCAGTACTCAAGGGCTGAAGCAAGTGTCTCATAATTTTTTTCTGTAATAACATTTCATATTTTGATTAATAACTTTGTAAGTTGATTCAGCAAGATAACTGATATAAGCTGGAATTCACATAAAGGTAGTAAAAATAATTCTCAACTTAGTCTTGTTTTCTTAGGGTAAGATCTACAATTGCTTAGCAATAGGAAAGTTTTTCTAGACTCAAAGAGCAGAGATAATCTCTTATTTAAGATTCAAAAGATAATAGTACTGGTCAACTGAAAAAAAAATAGATTTGTATTTTATGTTAAAATGAAAGATAAATTTGTAAGATATTTGAAAGCTTTTGGTTTTTAACATTTTCTAACTAATTGAGCTTCCTTTTTGTGTGAGACAATGGTATAAGCAAGCACACAGTAAACAAATAGACAAACAAAAAAAGTAGTTGTGTTCTGGTTGTGCTTAAACCTAGGATTCAGTCTCCACCATCTGCCAGGCTGGAAATTGATAAGCATTATTCTTATCCCCATATTGAGTTTTAGTAACTTAGTAAAATAATTTAGATGACAGATCTGCACAGAAACTTATTCTCTGCTAAAGTTACAAAACAATTTTATAGACACAATCTATTAACTATGGATCATCAACTATATCTAGCTTTGTGATGTTATTTCAACATGAAACAGCAAACTCTTGTAACCTGAGTATATTGGTACACATCTTAGCTTTTTGAGATGCTTGGTCAGAAAGAGTTTAATGTGTGAAATGAACACAGGCTATGAAGTCAGACCTCAGTCTGAATTTTTATTGGTTACCTTCTAGCTACCTGACTTCAGCAAATATCTGTGTCATTGCACCTCAGTTTCCCTATCTTTAAAATAGAAATCATAATAGCTATACTGCAAAGTAACTTAATTAAAAACTGAAATATATTTAGTATAGTTCTAGGCATTCTTTTAGGACCCAATAATTAAGAGCTCTCATTACAGTAGAAAAAGACTTGTATCAGTGTTTCAGTATAAGTAACAGAATTGTGTGGATCTGCTCTTCATCAGCAAATGACTCCATCTGTGGGGTTTTATGACATTCCCACTTAGAGCTTTTATGAAGTATGGCCCAGGTGTCCCTTTCGCTTGTAGAGACAGAGAAGGTTTTCACTGACACAACAAATTCAGGGTTGGGCCTGTCTTAGACATGTCCCCCAAAACATAGAGTTTGCTATAAATTAGTGCAAGGCAGAGAGACGTTGGCAGTTGACCAAACCTACCACCACCATGACCAAAAACAAAACAAAACAAAACAAAAAACTGAGCCCTTTCAGCTTCTCTTCCTTTCTGGACTTTTCTTTCTAATTTTTATCTAAACTCCTCTTTCTCTACCTATTTCCCCAGGGCTGCAATTCCTATGCATTTCTATTATCCTTTCCCATCTTCCCACACTTTGCTCGTCCCTGCTCTCCACTCTTCTCTCATGTTTCTTGGTTCAGTCAGTCAGTTACTCACTCAGTCGGTTAAGCCTCTGACTCTTGATTTCGGCTCAGGTCATGATCTCAGGGTCATGAGATCCAGCCCCACATGGGGCTCCGGGCTAGGTGTGGAGCCTGCTTCTTCCTCTCTCTCTGCTCCTCCCCCTGCTTTCACTCTCTCGCTCTCTCAAATAAATAAATCATCTTCCAAAAAAAAAAGGAAGAAAAAGAAACTATTTTAAAATGTGAAATGAGGGCGCCTGGGTGGCTCAGTTGGTTAAGCGACTGCCTTCGGCTCAGGTCATGATCCCGGAGTCCCGGGATCGAGTCCCACATCGGGCTCCCTGCTCAGTAAGGGAGCCTGCTTCTCCCTCTGACCCTCCCCCCTCTCATGTACTCTCTCTCTCTCTCATTCTCTCTCTCTCTCTCAAATAAATAAATAAATCTTTAAAAAAAAAAAATGTGAAATGAATCTTTTGCATTACGTACCACAGAAATTATTTGGCTCTTCTATGAAGGAAAACAGGACGGATTAGTCAATTATTTGTATTATAATTTTTAAAAATCTATACTTACACAATATATTTTCATCCATGTTGTCCCAGATTATGTGCGAGAGTGAAAAAGTTTAGTTTTTTTTAGTTTAGTTTTTTTAGTTTAAAAATATAAAATAAAATAAGGGTAGAAATATACTTTTGTAAGATTACAACAAAGTTCTTCTTTTGCAATTTAAAACGTGAGGTTCCCATTTCTCACGTTTATCCCAGGTGGCTGTGCAGCAGTCAGACTGCCTTTGTTTCCCCTTTTCCTTATTGCTCTGTTATACGTGTCAACTTCTAGGATGATTGAGCAGCTTAGCCTATTAGAGTCAGGATGGACTTGGAAGTGCAAGATGGGATGAGTGATAAGAGGGCAAATGCATGGGAAGGAAAAACAGTTTCCTGGCATAATAAAATTTAAAGTAACCCACCAGCAAAGCCAAGCAGGTGTCTCTGAGGTTCTAAATAATGGCTCTTTTCTAATAGCACATTAGATGTGCAACAGCTCCTTGTATTAACAGTGAAAGATTAATATGAACGGGAAATAAACATTAAATTGTGGTAAGAATGCTATAGGTTTGTGTGTGTTTGTGTATTATATATATAAAATATGTATTCTTTTATATTTTACCATAGATGTTATATAGTATATGTTATACTATATATTATAGAGTAATATATTTTTATACTTTTATATATTACTCTATAAGATACTTTTGTTCTGATAAGATACTATGCTTTAATCATCAGAGGAAGAGACTCTTGATGATCTTCCTATAAGGTAGAAAAGTAATGTGAAGATGCATCTAAATCTTAAATTAAATTATTCCAAGTTTTGCTTGAACCACAGTGACTAAACACAGGCAAATCCTTGGGTGATATATGCCCTTAGGGAAGTCACTTAGTTGGATAATTAAGGATTTACATCATCCTCAAGTGGGTATCATATTCAGCAATGACCCTTGATTGTGATCTAATGTTTATGGGGAAAACCATAGAAATTTAGGTCCAAAAGGGAGAGAGAAAAGGGCTTCTATTTGGGGAGATGAATAAAAATGGGAGAATCAACCCTCATGTAAAGTCGTCATGGGGATGGGTCTGTGAAAGAGAAAAGTGAGCGCTGGGTTTGGAGGTATTCAGATTCACTTAAAATAAGTTAAAAAAATGAAACTCGTTCTAAGTTCAACTCAAAAATTCCTATTGGACCACTATGTCATGATTTAGTTTTGTGCCTTCAGTTTTCTTCTAAGTTCACTGAGTTGTAATTTACATCAATGAAATCCACCCATGTTAAACGCACAGTTTGATGAGTTTTGTTCATCCTGTGTCATTGGGTAACCACCACCACAATCGAAATATAGATCATCTTTCAAAAAGTTCCCTTAAGTTGCTTTCCTTTTATAAGTGAGCAAACTGAAATGTACAGAAATTAACCAACTGGCCCCTCAAAATAAACTTGTGGCAAAGTCTGTCTTAACATTTAATTTAATTCATAAAGCTGTCATTGAGGGTCTGCTATGCTCCAGTCAACATAGCTAAAATAAAAGACAGAGAGAAAGGCCTGGAGAAAGCAAGAGAGAGAGAGAGAGAGAGAGAGATGCCATCCCTAACCTCAAGGACAAGCAGAAAAGCAAGGGGATTCAACAAACTGGTTAAAGTACAATACAAAGGAAATGTCAGAACAGGGAATGTAAAAGGGCACAGAAAAAGAGGCACATGACATCCTGAAGGAGAGGAGAAAACCAGAGGAGTCTTCAGCCATAAAATGATCATTGAGTTTAGATTTGATCCTCAAATTAGTGAGGAAGCACTCTGGGGAGGATTTATTCATTCGTGTATTTATTTATTCTTCCAAGTAATATTTACTTCAGTCTCAGTATGTACCAAGCACTATGATGAGATCTGAGGATTCAAGGGTGAACCAGAAAGGACACGGCTTCTTGGGATTAGGAAATAGTGAAAAGGAGGGGTTTGGAGGATTTAAGAATCCCCAAAACATGTGCTGATAAAAAGCACAAGGAAATATTAAAACAAAATAAGGAAGAGCATGGTTTGATGGTGCAAGAAGATTTCCTCAAAGTAGCACTTAAGGTGTGATCTATATAATCAGTAAGATTTAGTAGAACAAAAGGAGGGAAGAAATATTCCAAGCAGAAGGAAAGGCTGGAGAAGGGAATGTGTAGCTGGAAAAAAAAAAAAAAAAAGCCAGTGTGGAATACAGTGATCAATAAGAGAGCAAGACTGGAAGAAAATAGAAAGACTAGGCTTTCCACTCCTCCAAGATCCTGTTTAGTGCTTCTCACACTTCAGCATCAATTCTGATTCAGTAAGTCTGGGATAGGGCCCGAGAATATACATTTCTAATAAGGTCTCAGGTGATGAAGATATGTAATGCTGCCCCTCCTTATACAACACTTTTTACAGTAGACCTGCTAAAATCCCTCTTAAATATTTGCAAATGAGGGCTATTAAAAGAATTAAACAAAATCATATTGTGGTTTTAAAAGATCACTCTGTTAACTATAGGAAACAAACAGGTTGCTTGAGGGGAGATGGTTGGTAACTGGGTGATGGGCATTAGGAGGGCATGTGATGGAATGAGCCCTGGGTGTTATATGGAATTGATAAATCACTAAATTCTACCTTTGAAACTAATAATACACTATGAATTAATTAAATTGAATTTAAATAAAAAATTTTAAAAATATCTACAGTATGCTAATTTTCTTTTAAAGCAGAGAGAAACCAAGTTCTTAAAATATAAGATAAAGTATCCCTTTTATGGAACCCAAATAAAGAAATTTAAGTAAACCTAAATAAAAACACCAACAATGTAAATTAGAGTATTGGGGATCCTTAGATCGTCCATGATGTACAGGAAAGTTTTCATTTTTACAAAAGTGATCATGAGAGTTTGGGTTTTATAAAAGAGACCATATAAATG
The DNA here is from genome assembly GCF_037043125.1 of Eumetopias jubatus. NCBI lineage: Eukaryota > Metazoa > Chordata > Mammalia > Carnivora > Otariidae > Eumetopias > Eumetopias jubatus. Next base: position 116,637,996 of record NW_028274811.1, read on the forward strand.
GTGAATTATTTCTAGAAAAAAAACTTTGGGCGAGCAACCATATGATTTTAATTATGTGCAAATATGCATATATATATATATATATATATAAAATTAAGTGCCTCAAATTTATCTGTATGGATTAAAAATTGTTAGGGGAAAGCAATGACTGAGATTATTGCCAAGATTGCTCATATTTTTTGATACAAAGAATGGTTAATACTCTTAACATGTAAAGAGATTAACAAATCAGTAAGAGTACAAAGGTGAAGTGCTCACTTTAGCAGCACATATACTAAAACTGGAATGATACAGAGATGTTTAGCATGGCCCCTGTGTAAGGATGACACACAGATTTGTCAAATTCGTGAAGAATCCCATTTTTTTTAGAAAATTAAAAAAAAATACAAAGATGAAAATCTTGGGAGGTGAGTGAAAAGGATTTGAATGGATCACAGAAAAAATAAGGCAAATATCTATTAAGTTCATGAACAGATATCTGATATAACTAATAATAAAATAGGTATTGAACTAGTTATCTCATTCAATTTAATCAAACTTGCAAAGATTAAAATTATTGATACTAGCTAGTGTTGTAAATAGTGTGATAAAATAGGCATTTTACATAGTTCATGGTATTCTGACACAGTGTCTTTTTGAAAGGATGATTTGAGAATATCTACCAAAGCTGTTAATGCACACATTGCTTAATCTAGAAATTCTACTTCTAGGAAATCATTTACAGACACTTTCACTGCAGTACACAAAGAATTATCCTTAAGTTCATTTAGTACACTTTATTTATAGCAAAACATAAAGATAATATAAAAGTCTACTAATAGGAAATTGGTTAAATAAATGTGGCATATCCATTCAATACAATGCAGCTTTAAAATGATAGAAATTATATATGCCAATATGAAATAGTAATAATAGCTAACATTACTGAGCACATATAATAAGTTAGAAAGTTTGCAACTATCCAAGGATCTAATTGTCATTATCATTCTACTTTAATATTGTGTAAACTGAGACACAGGTTGAGTAACTTAACCAAAATCGCAAGGCAGAAACTTGATTTTATTCTAGACTATTCATCCTACTGAACTGCCCAGAACACGGTAAAGTCTGTTATATATAGCTACATACCTATACATGCATATACATACCTACACACATATAAAAAGCTCCTAATTTTGTTTAAAAATAGGTTAAGGATATATATTTTTGTATGTTCCTAAAGTTCTGAAGGGATAAATAATAAATAAATATCTTACAATGTTTATTCCTGGAAAATAGGATCATTGGTTTTAGGACTCTCATTTCTTATTTTCGGCCCTTCTGTGATTTCTTTACCTTATTGCTACTGTGTGTTACTTCTGTTTCTAAAAATGCAAAACTAGACAAAAAGTAAAAAGGTTTTTGTTTGTTTGTTTGTTATATCTAGTAAAGTTATATATCAAATGGAGTTTGGAAAACCTCTTATAGGAAGTAACATTTTTTTAAACAAATGCAATTTTTAAAAAATGTACCTCCTTGTAGGTCTTTTAAAAGAATCGGGACATGGTGAATCTATTTTGGTTGTCACAGTGATACGTATTGACTGCCACTACTGACCTGCATTTGCCATAGTCTGCACTGATTTTTTTTTTTTTTAAGATTTTATTTATTAGAGAGAGGCAGAGAGCCCACTGAGCAGGGAGTTCCATGTGGGACTCGATCCCAGGACCCTGAGATTAGGACCTGAGCCAAAGTCAGATACTTAACGGGCTGAGCCACCCGGGAGCCCCTGATTATTAAGATGTTAAGACAAATGAAGGCATGTGGACATGGCTGCACTACCTCATATCATGGAAGCAAGAGGGAATTTCTATTGCCTGCTGCCCAATTTAAGTTTTTATAACTAATTTTCTAATTTACAAATGACACGAGTTTAAGATTATGTTTACTTAGAGGTTACCTACAAAATAGACCACTGCAGAACAAATGGGATTATAAAACTTAGAAAACAATCCCTGAGTTTTGACTTACAGTCTTTATAGCTATTTTTCCTTAAAGCCATCTTTATGAGTTCTTTACAAGGAAAAAATCTCCACAAATATTTATCAAATATATGTCATATGTTTTTATCTATATGAAATCATTTGATTCTTTACAACAAAATTGCATGGTAGAAATTATTCCCCCTAAAGCCTCTGTCCCAACTTACCACCTCATGGGGAATGTTCGTTCAGAGATTAAATCACTTCTCCAAGGCCACATTGAGTAAGAAACAGTGGTGGTCTGTTTGGTTACCCACTAAAGCTTTATAATATATGTTTCTCTATTGACTTATTATTATCCTCATTTTTATCCAATTCAACTTAATTTGCTTTATTTAAAATATGGTTTCTAATTCAAAAATATACTAAAGCACTTTCTCTTCATAATTTAATGGGCTAATTCATGTGAAAGTTGCAAATTAAAAGTACTTAAGGGCCAAATTAACTTTTTTGGATAATTTTTTTGTATGACATATTTTAGTGTCTGGTTTTTAATGTTACCATTAAAATCAATATTTCTCTTGTTATAATTTTCCATTACAATCATAAAAAATAATTATATATGTTTGGTGCTAATGGGTTATCTTATTTTGCTGCAGCTATACAATCTGAAATCCCCTACCATGAGTAATATTTAGTTCTACTTTAAAATGTGACTTTTAACATAAAAATGTATAGCTATTTTGATTTTGCATTTTAAATATAAATACAAGATTCCTTTTCGGAACAAACTGTTAACATTTTTATAACGTTTCACCATATACAAGTTAGTGTACAAATTTAAATTTGAGTCTATTATTTATAATTAAATGTTTTTCTATTAGAAGTTACTTTTAAAATTGTATCTTCAATTTTCATATTTAAATAGATATTTTTGTTGATGAATTGATTCATGTAATCTTACTGCTTTTAAAATATCTAATAAATTAATAATTTTAAATATTTTGTTTCCTAGATAAATTATAAACAAACTCTGGATAATGAAAAGATTTTATTTGGTCAAATATGCTACTTGAGTTCACTGTAGCCTTTTAGTATTAGTGGTGACTATATTTGTCTGCACAAACAGCATCTCTGAGGAGTGAAGTTCTTTGTTCTGGTTGAGAGTAGGTCTGCTTACTGGCAAAGCCAGTACCTTCTTGCCCTATTATTGACCTCGACTTTGACCTGGCTGGACCACCCTCACAGGAATGGAGGGTAATAAAGTCCTCTGGCTGACTCAAGCCTGAGTTTAAACTAAGCAGATATAATCAATCACCTAAAATTAAGTGATGTGGTTTTGTGATGTGGACATTTACTGGGGACTGAGCTGAGATCACCAAACACCATTCATTTAAGTCTTCAGGGCTGTCTCAGAGTAGGATCAAGGGTATTTTAACTAGTACTTCAGGAACTATTTACCAGATTCAGAGTGCAGAGATAGGATCTTACAACAAGAAAGAAATAAAATAAAAAAGAAAGAAGGAAAGAAAAGAAAGGAAAGAAAAAAAAGAAGGAAAGAAGGGAAAGGAAAGGAAAAAAGAACGAGCATTTCAAGTAACAAGGATAGACATTATAAACAAGGAGTTAAACAAAAGAACTAAAAACTCCTGCAGGAAATATTACCTTTCTTAATTTGTCTCAAACTTTGGATCAAACTCATTAACATCTCCCATTTCTCAATTGATAAGCAGTATGTCTTTGCTAGCCAAAATACTTTGTTTTGTAAAATCAATTTTCGAATATTGAACAATAATTATGGTGTGTTTAGATCTGCTTTTCAGGATGTTATTTCAAAAGTCTTTCCTCTTCTCCCCGCCCCCATCTTTCTGAAGATCAAGATTCTCTTGGACTGTTCTGAATGACCCTACATTCCAATCCCACTCTGACCTTTCCATTCTTAACTTTACCCCTGGAATCCACACATATTTTTAACAGGAAAAAAAAAAAAGAAAAGAAAAGACAGACAGACAGACAGAACTCCTTCAACCAGGCAAAGCAGAGCTACATGAAGCACTCCAATCCACCCAGCAAGAATCAGAGTTGTTTTGTGTGTACTGAGGTTTGGAACATCTTGTCAGATAGTTGTCACTGATGAATGTATAGTGTGGCTTGGAGAATAGAACTGACACAACATTAACATGTTTCTCTCTGACCGAAGTTCCACATGCTTCACCAGCACATATGTTGAGATATTTTAGAACCTAATGTGTATACATGTTACTGGGATTGCATGTCCTTTTGTCTAAACTAGATGGTGAGTGCCTTTAGAGAGTGTATCTTAGATGTTTTATAACACTTCTCACAAAACCTAGAGTACTGGTATATACCATGTAGTAGTCACCTGGTATTTATGAGTGACTTGATGAGGTTTATTCATTTTAGACTATTACTCTCAATAGATGGCTTAATCTTAAATAAAGTCTGAGTTCCTATCTATGCTATTTGGGAGCCCTTGTAAAGCTACATGACGTGGTGGATTTTTAAATCAAATACTATGCCATCTTGAACAGGATAAATAATTTCTGGGTGCTAGTGATAGAAAATCAGGATAGATTTCTCTAGGTAACACCCTCAAATGGTGTATACTAGACAATACAAATCCTGTTTCAGTAAAATCAGAAATTCAAAGCAGCAGAAGTAATTGGCTCTTGGTTACAAATTAACTCGAATTTTTAATCGAGCCTTATCAGATCACTTCATGAAATATATATTATTTCCCTGAGAAGGCTTCCAGCACATTGCTTCCCCAGCTTGGTGGATTTTATGGAGTGCTTTCCTCTGGAGCCCAAGCAAAATCATCTCAACCACCTGTTATGAAGTTTCTGAATTGAATATGGCTATTAACAACCTCTCCCAAACCCTGAAACTTGCCTTTGCATGTCACTCTGAATTATCCAACTTCAAGTACACCATTTGGTTCTGCTTTCACTGGAATTATAACTCTTTGCCTTAAATGATCCTTCCCTTCCACTCTTCTAATTCCCCTTCCACACTGTCCCTCCCCAAGGGAGGTTAGGTTCTGGGCTAAATAAGTAAGTAAATAAGATTTTCATTCACATAGAGATTGCGGATTGGTTTATACTTTCTGAGGTTCCTGTAATTAAATCGAGGAGGTTATCAATATGATTAGAGTCTATAAAGGAGGATTTTTTTAGCAAATAGACTTTTCCCAGAGCCCTTTTCCTATCCTAGCCCCATGTCTTCCTCTCTTCCCTAAGATAGAATAAATAATTTTTTAAATGAGTCTTCTGAAAAAGAGGTCAGCTACTTATGGTAGAGATCATTTTATTCAGATTTGGCATGTTGAAAGAAAAAATATTTTCAAGTATTTGTTGATTTATCATTTCCATTCATCAGTAAATCCATTTTATATGTTTTATTATATATTTAACCTTATTCTCATTTATTTTAAAATAATATTTGGACTTTAGAATATACATATATTCATGACATACATATATGTATATGCATGATATAATTTAATATAAACTCAAAATGCTGAATAAAATCAGAACATCCTAACTAACTTTGTGTCTTTGACATGTCACATGAACTCTGGGCTTCAGTAATCTCATTTAAAAAATATTTTAACGGTAAAACTAAGTCATCTCAAAAGTCCTTTCAAAGCTTCTCATTTTCTTGGTCTAGATGAGATTCATAAAATGGGAACATGGTGGTGAAACATAGAGTATCGGCTATAATAATTTCAATTTTGTATTGGCTGCTTTATCATGTCCTGATGTTAATTTCCCCTTGATTTATAGGAGTTAGGCTGAGCAAAACTTTGTAAAATATATACAAACCCTTCCTGTAAATGCTAACATTTGTAGTGATAAAATAAGTATACCTACATATTAAATGTGATGATTTTTCTTCCACACAGCTATCGAGCCCATTTTTTTTTCTCTTTTGGATTTTCCTCTTTAGTGTTTAAATTGTATGTGTTGCTTTCAAGAGAATACACAGCTAAATCAGTGTCATTTCTGGGAAATGACATAATATCAACTTTCCCTGACTTATGTAATTGGAAATAATACTTATTAAGGTCACTCAGTAGTTTCATTTACACACACACACACACACACACACATAATGCATATGCATATTCTCATGATCTGGAATTTATTGAATGCAATTAAGGGATAAACAATTCTACTTTCTAAATATTAATACAGGAATACCATTTAATGTAATCTAGACTAAAGCAGCAGATATAAAAGGAATTGAGATATTTTCTAATAGTCATACTAAAACAAAGTTATCAAAACATGCTTACCACTTAATATTAGGTTTGTAAAACATTATAAAAAGAAGTGTGGATTTCCTCTATTTGACATTCTTACTCCAGTTTTCAACAAAGCAATTCTCAGAATGGCACTTAGGTATTGTATTATTATTACTCTTTTCAAAAAAGCCCCTTCAGAAATAAAAATTAAAAAACAAATAAAGTGTGCCTATGAAAATCGAGAGATATCTTCATGCATTTGCACATGCATTCGCTATTTACTGAATACCTACTAAGTGCCAGGCAGTGGGCAAGGTACTAGAGAACACAGCAGCTGACTGAAGTATAAGGAGTCAGTTCTCAGGGAGTTTACACTTAAGGAAGGGGAGAAAATATACACAATTCTGTGAATAGGATCTTTGACAGTTGAATATAAAAATATGCTATAATCAGAATGAAATCATTCAGCCAGAATTATTGGCAATTTACTCACAAATCAGGCAAATGCTGGAAAGATTGCTTTGATATTCGCTCAAAAATGTCTTGATATTTACTGTTTCAACCTGTAGGCTGCTAATTTTATCTTATTTTTTTAAGATTTTATTTATTTATTTGAAAGAGAGAGAGTGCACGAGCAGAGGGAGGGGCAGAGGGAAAGGGACAAGCAGACTCCACGCTGAGCACCGAGCCTGAAACACGGCTCGATTTCGAGACCCTGAGATCATGACCTGAGCCCAAATCAAGAGTTGGTCACTCAACCTCCTGAGCCAACCAGGCGCCCCTATTGGCTGTTAATTTTAAACCTAAGTTTTATATTCTTATAACCTAGATGGACAGTTGGATGCATGGATGCATGGTTGGCTAGCTGGGTGGACGATCATCTCCTTTTTGGCTTATTAATGCTTCATGTACAGATTGTTAATCCCTCTGAATCCCATAATTCTTGGCATAACTCTTTTCTGGAGATGGTGGAAGAAAAGTCTCTAAGTAGTTTTATAGAGAAATAAATGAATGTACCGAATTTTGAGAAAATCCCACAGTTACGTCTGGTTTGGAAATGATTGTACTCCGTCCCCCCTTTGAAATAGAGATGAGATTTCTACACTTCTAGGGATTGATTTGCAAAATAATTCATTAAAGTCCTTGAAGTGTCCTTAAAATTAAAATTACTCTATTGATCTAGCTACAGCATTATTATAAACTAAAACTTGCCACTTTCGTTAGCCTTTATAAGCTTGAAACTCCATTTCACTATTGAAATAAAATATTTTCACTTTTCTCTTAATTTGTGCTGTTTTGCCACAACTATACATTGTTATTCTAGTAATTACAGGAGCCAGACTGCTTATAGGGGGTTAAGATACACAATATGTGGGTGCCTGGGTGTCGGGCTCCCGGCTCATCAGGGAGTCTGCTTGTCTCCCTTTTCCTCTGCCCCTCCTCCTGCTCAGCACGCTTTCTCCCTCTCTCATAAATAAATAAATTTTTAAGAAAAAAGATACACAATATAATATTTGCTTTAAAAAGCATGAAGGCCAATTAATTTTGTAACTTATAAGTGCTTTGTCAAGTTTTAGAAGCACTGAAAGTGCTTTATGATTGATTAATAAAAGTAACTAGACCTAGTGTTGCCATACACTTTTATTGCTTATCTAATACTGGCAGGCAGAAACAAAGAATAATTTGTACATTCAATGGTTGGGAAGGTTTTCCTTTATACTTTGGATACCCAGATAAATCCCTTTCAGTAGTTTTACTCTTGAGAGACATAACTTTGTTGACCCTTTTAATGTATGCTTTTGATATGAGAATAAATGAGTGGATAAATGCATAAGATAAATACTTAATAAATGTATTAATCTATTAATATTCTATCTATCCTTTTATTTTAAAGATTTTATTTATTTATTTGACAGAGAGAGACAGTGAGAGAGGAAACACAAACAGGGGGAGTGGGAGAGGGAGAAGCAAGCTTCCCACTGAGCGGGGACCCCGATACGGGGCTTGAGCCCAGGACACCCAGGACACTGGGATCATGACCTGAACTGAAGGCAGACGCTTAACCAACTGAGCCATCCAGGTGCCCCTCTGTCGATCCTTTTATAGCCTCAGACTGCAGCAGGATGTTCTACAGTTGGAAGGCCATTGTCAAATCACAATTCCCTTAACGCATAACCTAGTACATAGGTTTATTGGTTTGCAAAATATACAAAATTGTAAAATGAGTGAACTCATTCATTAGTACCCGTGTTGCTTTTCTACTTTTTTTTTAATTATTATTAGGTACAGATGCCTCTTTCCTCTGTATATTTCATCAGCATGTAATGTCTGTAACAAATATATTGCTTTCCTCACCCCTCCAAAATTTACCTATCCTTTTTCCCATTCTTTCAAGGTTCTGCTCTCTACCTTATTAAGATTGTAGTTATTAAATTACCCAATATAAACCAAGATGATAGCATATGATAGTGTTGCTATTGTTTCTAGATCATGTAATTGTACTGTTTATATAGGAAACAATGCAGAATGTATCCTAAAATAAAGAAATAACTCAAAATACTGACGAGTATAAGCAAGTCAGGAAAAGATTTTTAAAAGTTTGAAAATCTAAAACAAATATTGCAATTTAAAAATAAAAGCCTAATAGTATTTCTGACAAGAAGGTGAAAAATGCACTAGGCACAGCGGATAGGCTGATGCTTACTAGTGCACTGTCCTTTCAGAAGCGATAAAGTCACAGGCAACGATGTTTTCACTAGTGGGAAAAGAGAAAATAATGAACTAAAAAACTGAACTTAAGCTGTTAGAAAAAGAACAATGGAATTCTAAAGAAAAAAGACATGTCTAAAAAAAAAGTGGAGTGGAAAGTGAGGAGGGGGAACCTAGTGGAATGAATATAATCTTAAACCAATAAATATGTAGAATGATAGGTAGGTAACAGATAAAAAGATCTGTAGATACAAATTTATACACAAGTTAGAGAAACCTGTAACTAACTTAAATTTTAAAATAAATTAGGTATGAGAGAAAATGTAATATTCATCATGCAGTGATAAATATTAGAAAATCTCTACAATTTTGAAAATTATATGCTGATAAATTTTAAAACTTCAATAATTGTATAAAATAAATGCATTCCATTGTTGCCATAGAAGTAGAACAATTGGAAAAATGCATCTGGAATTCTTTCTTTCTTTTTTTTTTTTAAGATTTTATTTATTTATTGACAGAGAGAGACAGAGCAGGAACACAAGCAGGGGGAGTGGGAGAGGGAGAAGCAGGCTTCCCGCGGAGCAGGGAGCCCGATGTGGGGCTTGATCCCAGGACCTCGGGATCATGACCTGAGCTGAAGGCAGACACTTAACGACTGAGCCACCTAGGCACCCTGGAATTATTTCTAAGTGGTGCCACTTGTGAAGTCAAAAAAAACCAGATAATTGCAATGTTTAAAAATTTTTCCAGCCAGTAGGAAATGAAGGAAAACTAACTGATTCATTTCACTGAGCAAATATTGCCTTGAGCACTTAAAAGTTCTAAGATAGCTATATACATATCTAATACATCTCTATGTGTATATGTACATATTCATATATACACACATGCATACATATGTACACATACGTATATAGATATATACGTATATGTGTCTCTAACTTGAAATTATAAGAAAATAATAATTAAAATACTACTAATGGTATCTGAATATTTTAAAAAATACTTTGCCATGAGTCAGGAAAACCAACTCTAGATTTTTAAGCATGGTTTGCTACTTGGAAATACAGTAATTTGAAAAAACATAATATGTGAGATACTATGTTATCATCTTATAAGATTTCTAAAGGACAATTTGATATTAAATTCAATTATTCCTAATTTTTTTATGATGGGAAGTATTTCAAATTTACTCTCAACATTTTACTTAATAGTAAATCTTGAGTATAGGTTTATTACCTGTGACTGATGGCTGAATGTCATGGCATCTGTGAACTGGCTGTTAAAAATAAAAACTGAAGAGAGAATTCTTTTTTTCCTAAAATACACTTCTTGTTTACTTAGAAAATTGTCTTTTAAAAATAATTCATGTCACATTATACAAATAAAGTTTTACTGTTTCCTTTCAAAGAAATATAAGGTGGCATGAGACTCATTGTATATAACATGCAACCATTGTCTCTGTTTTGATAAGAATACTTTTTTATTATAAGAATAAAAGAATACCTATTTTATCAATAATTATCAACCTCTAGTATTTGTTTAAAGTCACCTAAGTTGGAAAATGTCAAAGAAAAGATGGCTAAATTCTTCTGTCCTTAACTTGCATTACTAAACACAAAAGAACCAAAATTCTCAGTGCTTCTTGTAAGGCAAATAACATTTGGAAATTCAGAAGAAAGAGCGATTTAGCTCTGTCCATGAGAAAGTGTGGATTATTTATGTGGAAGAGAAGACTTTACTAATGAAATGGGATTTATTCCATTAAAAGGCTCTTGTCCTAGAGTTTTTATGCAAGGTGGCTTATTCAGGGAGCAAAAGAAGTACTTCACGATTGAAAAATCATTCCAGGTCCCCTTGAAATGATCTCTCTGGTTTGCTACTTAAAACAAGGTAAGTTCTATCAGTTATCTAATAGTGTACAAAAAAAAATCATCCATAATTTAGTGACTTGAAACTTCTAACATTTGTTGCTTGTGGATTTGTGAGACACCTGGGTGGTTGTGCTGATCTGGGCTGAACTAAGCTCATCTCAGCTGGGCTTTCTCATGTGTCTACTCTCTGCAGGCAGCTCAGCTAGTACTTGGATAGTCTAAGATGGCCTTACTTACACGTCTGGAAGCAGTCCAGCTGCTGGCTGGGGTGATAGGGGTAACTGGGCCACGTAGCTCTCATGATGCAGCAGGCTAGCCAGAACTCATGCACATAGCTGTAGCAGGGTTTGAAGAGCAAAAGCAAAGGTCCCAATAGACAAATGCTTTTCTTAACCTGTGTTTGCTTAGCTAATTCCTTTGGCCAAAACAAGTCTCATGTCTAATCCAGATTCAGGGAATGGAAAAATAGATTTTGTTTCTTTATGGAAGTGGGGAGAATTGTGGATATTTTAATAATCAGCAATAATACCAAAGAAATACCTCTGTCAATACTGCTAGCATTACCAACACACCTTCATATTTCAAAGCAGGAAGGTTATGGAGTAATTGATTGCCCTTCCATTTCTCATCAGGAACTGCTATTCCTGTTTGGCCAGCTCCCCATTTTCTCTGGTTGTATATATGCTAGGTTAACCAAATAAGAATTTCAATTTTTACAATTATTTTATATTAACAGCAGATCATTTTCTTCACAAAAATAAGTCTAAAATTACTTTGATTAAATGTGAAGCTTTTTTTTTCTTTTCAGAACAAAGAAGTCCTTCTTCAATAGGGAGAAATAATTTAGGTTGGCTTACTTGCAGATATTTTTGACTATACAGAGGAGACACGTTTCAAGACTTTATGGCCTTATAATGAACATTATAGGCATTACTGATAAACTACAAGTTATTTTGCAAAAGCTTCTTGAACTTTCTACGCAGAATAAAGTATTTCTGATATGGTAAAGCACTATCAATTTATTGGCAAGCAGAAATGTCATATAAGTAGAAACACCACAAAATTTTGAAGTTTACTTCTGCTCAAACAATCTTGAGTCTTGAATTTGAATTCTATTTCCTGACGTGTCAGTGAGGTGGAACTTATCAATGGTTTTGTCACCAATTTGAGACAAAGGAAATATTTAATGCAAAGACTCTTGGAGAAACGTAATAGGATGGAGGCAGACATTTTTCATTTTGGGGATTCTATATCCCTTCCTTATTGGAAATGCCCCATCCTTAATGAGGCTAGGATTGGGTGATCTGTTGTCTGTAGCACAGGGTAGGCATTTCTACTCAGGCTCCCCAGTAGGGGTACTACTTCCTCTAGGAGCTAATCATCAGTCTAGGGTGGCTGTGTGGCTTGGGAATACAGCAAGAGGATATCAGAGCCCAGATGTCCCACAAAACCTAGAGATTATCCTTATTTAAATGTTGGATCCAGCTACAGGTCCAAGTTCATTCCTTTAGACATTTTAGCTATGTGAGCTATAAATTAATTTTTTAAAATTTTAAGTTACATTGAGTTGGATATAACATAGTTTTTAAGTAAAACCATAGTTTTCCTGAATTAGAGTTCTCAGCAGTTGTTGCCATCAGATAACAAGTATTAAATAAAATTATTTTCATATCAAAGAATTTAGAAAATTTTTAAATTTAGTCATCAAAAATTTGTTTCAGAACTGACTTTTATTTTTAGCAACAGTAAAAATATTTTAAAATAAAAATCCAGGGACGCCTGTGTGGCTCAGTCGGTTAAGCATCTGCCTTCAGCTCAGGTCATGATCTCAGGGTCCTGAGATCGAGTCCCACATCAGGCTCCCTGCTCAGTGGGGAGTCTGCTTCTCCCTCTGCCTTCTGCTCCCCCTGCTTGTATTCTCTCTCTGACAAATAAATAAAATCTTAAAAAAAAAAAATCCAAGCTATAAAACACAGGTAGAAAACAGAAGTACATATTTACCAAAACTTTTTTGGCAGATATGACACAGTCAATAAGTCAATCAGAGAAAGACATGTGTCATATGACCTCACTGATATGAGGAATTCTTAATCTCAGGAAACAAACTGAGGGTTGCTGGAGTGGTGGGGGGTGGGAGGGACGGGGTGGCTGGGTGATAGACATTGGGGAGGGTATGTTCTATGGTGAGTGCTGTGAATTGTGCAAGACTGTTGAACCACGGATCTGTACCTCTGAAACAAATAATACATTATATATTAAAAAAAAGAAGAAGAAGAGGATAGCAGGAAGGGAAAAATGGAGGGGGGGAATCGGAGGAGGGAGACAAACCATGAGATACTATGGACTCTGAGAAACAAACTGAGGGTTCTAGCGGGGAGGGGGGTGGGGGGATGGGTTAGCCTGGTGATGGGTATTAAAGAGGGCACGTACTGAATGGAGCACTGGTTGTTATGCACAAACAATGAATCATGGAACACTACATCAAAGACTAATGATGTAATGTATGGTGATTAACATAACATAATAAAAAAATAAAAATAAAAAAATAAATTGAAAAAAACTAAAAAAAAGAATGGTGATATTTTGATGGGGATTGCATTGAATGTGTAGATTGCTCTAGGTAGCATTGACATCTTCACGATGTTTGTTCTTCCAATCCATGAGCATGGAACATTTTTCCATTTCTTTGTGTCTTCCTCAATTTCTTTCATGAGTATTTTATAGTTTTCTGAGTACAGATCTTTTGCCTCTTTGGTTAGATTTATTCCTAGGTATCTTATGGTTTTGGGTGCAATTGTAAATGGGATCGACTCCTTAATTTGTCTCTCTTCTGTCTTGTTGTTGGTGTATAGGAATGCCACTGATTTCTGTGCATTGATTTTACATCCTGCCACTTTACTGAATTCCTGTATGAGTTCTAGCAGTTTTGGGTGGAGTATGGAAGTTCCTCAAAAAGTTGAAAATAGAGCTACCATATGATCCAGCAATTGCACTACTGGGTATTTACCACAAAGATACAAATGTCGGGATCCGAAGGGGTACATGCGCCCCAATGTTTATAGCAGCAATGTCCACAATAGCCAAACTGGAAAGAGCCAAGATGTCCATCGACAGATGAATGGATAAAGAAGAAGTGGTATATATACACAATGGAATATTATGCAGCCATCAAAAGGAATGAGATCTTGCCATTTGCAACGATGTGGATGGAACTGGAGGGTGTTATGCTGAGTGAAATAAGTCAATCAGAGAAAGACATGTATACTATGACCTCACTGATATGAGGAATTCTTAATCTCAGGAAACAGAGGGTTGCTGGAGTGGTGGGGATGGGAGAGATGGGGTGGCTGGGGTGATAGACATTGGGGACAGTATGTGCTATGGTGAGCGCTGTGAATTGTGCAAGACTGTTGAATCACAGATCTGTACCTCTGAAACAAATAATGCAATATATGTTAAGAAGAAGATAGCAGGAGGGGAAGAATGAAGGGGAGTAAATTGGAGGGGGAGACAACCATGAAAGATGACGGACTCTGAAAAACAAACTGAGGGTTCTAGAGGGGAGGGGGATGGGGGGATGGGTTAGCCTGGTGATGGGGGTATCAAAGAGGGCACGTTCTGCGTGGAGCACTGGGTGTTATGCACAAACAATGAATCATGGAACACTGCATCAAAAACTAATGATGTAACAAAAAAAATTTAAAGAAAAACAAACTGAGGGTTCTAGAAGGGAGGGGGTGCGGGGATGGGTTAGCCTGGTGATGGGTATTAAAGAGGGCACGTTCTGCGTGGAGCACTGGGTGTTATGCACAAACAATGAATCATGGAACACTACACCAAAAACTAATGATGTAAAGTATGTGATTAACATAACAATAAAAAATTTAAAGAAAAAAAGAATGGTGAATATATTTGGTAATGCAAAAATGAACACATCTATATGAATTAATCAAAATAAAAAGAAAGATATATACAATACCTATTACAATCCAAGTTAGTAACTAAATTATATAAATAATTACATAAAATATATAATTAAAAAGACATAAAAAATAAAAATCTCTAAGAGCCTGGGTGCCTGGGTGCCTCAGTTGGTTAAGTTTCTGCCTTTGGCTCAGGTCATGATCCCGGGGTCCTGGGACCAAGCCCCACATCGGGCTCCTTGCTCAGCTGGGAGACTGCTTCTCCGTCTCCCTCTGCTCCTCCCCCCCTGCTCACATGCACACACATTCTCTAGCTCTCTTTCATAAATAAATAAATAACTAAAAAAAAAGAAGAAGAAGCAGATTAGGGGTGTCTGTGTGGCTCAGTTGGTTAAGCATCTGCCTTCAGCTCAGGTCATGATCCCGGGGTCCGGGTTTGAGCCCCACATTGGGCTCCCTGCTCATTGGGGAGTCTGCTTCTCCCTCTCCCTCCTCCCCTGCTCATGCTCTGTCTCTCTCTCTCTCTCAAATAAATAAATAAAATTAAAAAAAAATTTTTTTCAAAGATGGTTTTGAAGACCATAAGTAATCAGAGTTTTTTTATGTAATAATAAATAGAAAACTGATATACAAATGGAATGTTGACCATAGTTATAACTAAGTTGCTGTTAATACTCTTATTTAATAAATAGCACAAGGAAATTGGTCAGCTCTTTGAATATCCAAAGTATTTTGAATCCATACCTCATACAATACAACAAAATAAACTGAAATCAGATCATATAACTTAAGGGGGAAAAACAAAGCATAAAAGCTAGAAAAATGTAGTATAACATCCATTGCTTTTAGGATGCAAAAGCACTTGCTAAGCTTTAATGTTAAAACAAAAGGAAACATATTCTTCATTACAAATGTAGATATTTAAACTTCTGGTCATCAAATATAAACATGACTAAAATTAATGGCAAACATAAAAATGTAAAACATATTTGAAACAAATTAGAGAATACAATGAAAATTCTTTTTTTCCCCAAAGATTTTATTTACTTATTTGACAGAGAGCGGGAGAGAGAGAGAGAGAGAAAGCACAAGCAGGGGGAGCAGCAGAGGGAGAGGGAGAAGCAGGCTCCCTACTAAGCAGGGAACCTGATGCGGGGCTCGATCCCAGTACCCCGGGATCATGACCTGAGCCAAAGGCAGACGCTTAACTGACTGAGCCACCCAGGTACCCCTACAATAAAAACTCTTAAAAGTAACTACAGGGGCCCCTGGGTGGCTCAGTTGTTGGGTGTCTGCCTTCGGCTCCGTCATGATCCCAGGGTCTTGGGATCGAGCCCCGCATCGGGCTTCCTGCTCCGCAGGAAGCCTGCTTCTCCCTCTCCCACTCCCCCTGCTTGTGTTCCCTCTCTTGCTGTGTCTCTCTGTCAAATAAATGAATAAAATCTTTAAAAAAAATGAAAAAAGATCAGTTGACTATATTTATAAAAAAATAACTACAAAAATTGTTAATGATACTGAGATTCTAGTTGATAACAAAAAAAATCCCACACAAAAAATAAAGGTAATGAGCATACGAAAAATATTCAGCTTGATATTAATGAAAAAATGTTGACTTGAAAATAAATCACTTCCCTCCATTTATCAAGTCAAGAGAGACTTAATTATGTGGAATACAGGGAAGGTAGACTCAGGCAAAAGACTAAAGGTATTAACAACATCACTCTTTCTGGAAAGCAATTTGGCCAAATGTATCAAAATGTGTATACTCTTCAGTCTGGTAATTTTATTTCAAAACTCTGAGCTAAGGTAAAAAAATCCTGAAGGAAAGTTAGAGCTGGCACAATAATGTTTATAGTAGTATTTCTCCTGAAAAAAACATAATGGTCAACAGTAAGTGAACGATAAAGTAAATTATAGTGTCTGTATGATAAGATTTATAAAGCCTTAAATGTATGCTTAAAGAAGTAAATATTAAACTGAAAAACTGAAACAAATATTTATTATTTTACCAATTTAATAATTTTAATTTTAAAAATCTATTGGAAATTAACAGCAGTTGAAACATTAAATTTCTAAGGGTGATTTTCTCAGAATTTTAGAATTATAAAAGTTATGTCCTTTTCCGCAATTTTCTGTGTGTTCTGTACACAATGTAATAACAGGTACTGCTTTATGATGGTGTATTACAATTTGTTAATATTGTATTATAATTTTTTAGAGTACACTCATAAATAGGGACATAAAATGCTATTCAAATAAGTCTTTGTTTCAATTATTACAGTCCACCGTATCTTCAAACTACCGCTATTTCTGCTGCCATATTCTGAATCCTCAGTTCCGGCTCTATGAGAAAGTGTCCTTTAGAGTGCAAGTGACAATCTGTCAATATTAGTTAGTTGAGCTTCAGTGTTTGCATCACCTTTTTCCAGTTTTTGATAAGCTATCACTTGGAAGAGCAAGAATATTACAGGGACAACTGAAGATAGTCAATTTATACTACTGGCTTTTTGTTCCGTTGAACCCGTTTTTAAAAATCAAACATTACAAAGGCAACCCAATATAAACCCCTTCTCTGTTGCTCTTGATATTACATTAAAGGAAAGAAAAACCAGGAGATGCAGACAGTGCTCAATCAGAATAAATAATTCATTCAGAAAGGATGCTATGTTATGCACTGAATGTCATTATAAATGTAGGTACCTGGGCAAGCAATATAGTCTATGACAGTAGAAAATACACCACATTGCTTCCAAATGGGTGGTAACCATGCTCTCTAGTAAAATAAATATCTGTGGCAAATGACACATACCTATTTAATGACACTTGGAGTTCACGTGAAGTTTGGCCGTGTAATAAAAGTCTTATCTCTTGCTTTCACTGTTAGTGCACAGATTTAAACTGCTGTCTCAGAGGCAGTTTTACTATCCTTTTCAATCTACCCCATAAAAGTGAGACTTGATTTGCTTAGCATGAGAACAGATCAATAAAAGCTAAGTTATACAGCGGATTAGATCACTAACTTGGAGATCAAAGATGCTAAATACAACTTGTATAGAAAAAGTAGATCAAAAGTTGAGCTCAGACACACGGTACATATTTGCGGAACACAAAATAGCCTTTACTCTCGACCAACAATTTACCTTAAGTTTTGTCATGGTCATTTTATGTTGCAGGAGTTTACACAGAGGAGACAATATTTTAAATATACATAGTGTGTGCACATTTTACAGTATTTTTTTGAGCTAGATTTCTGAATTATTCCTCTAAAATCAAAGGTGGAAGAAAACAGTGTTCATCAGAGCACAGAGTTCATTTTATAAATACCTTACTGATATTATTAACTTTTTAAGTTAGATTTTGTCACAGAAAACAAAATAACATGTTGTAGAAATGTGAGTCATTACTAAATCTATATAAAATTTTTGTTGAAATAAAGAACTTGGTCTGTAATTCACAGCTGTGATTTTGTGGAATTGCTCTATCAAATACTTGTTTAAGTAATTTAAGAAACCGAAAAGTGTATTTCACCTTGTCCTTCTTTCCCCATCACATTTGACCCCATGAAGAATAGGTATAGGTTCAAGTGTAGTAGATTCCTGTATAGGCTTTTAACCCACACAGGGGGAGACAGATAAATAATACCCATAAAACAGGACAAAACAATTATCATCCCCACTACAACAAAATCCTCAAGTTATAGCTTCCCAACGTGAAGGTACAATGTTATTAAACATTTCCACCATAGCATATTATTCATAGCCCTTTAGACCAAACCCTGTTACCTCATGTCATCCATGTAAAACCTCATTTATCTCAAGGGAGCCCGTTCCCAACCGCTGTTTTCTCACTAAAACTGCTCCCTGATTCCATCTTCTCTTTAGCATCAAATGCAGCTTACATCCTGCAGTTCATGGGCAAAAGAGGCCTGATTGCCCCCAGAAAAGTCACCTGCTTCTCATCCATATGTTGTCAAATACCCCACTGCCTTTTAAAACTCATTCAGCATCCTGATGTGCTGTGTTCAATGTTTCTACAGGATATTTTCTCAAAATGCAAGAAATATTGACACTGAAATACAAAGAAGTAAAGATGAAAACAAGTATTTTCCGCAATCACATGGTCCCCATCTAATGATTCTTAACAGCATATATCGTTTTGTACCTTGTTTTTATGCATACTTCCTTTTCAAAGTAACAATGTACTTTTTTTTCACATTTAACTGAAATGGCAAGATATTTAACATGGATCATATAATACATACATATATAAAAAGTTGTTTACACACGTTAAACACACACGGGTATTTTAACACTGTCAAATGTATACTTTTTTATTGTAAAGAAGAAAAATAGCTAGTATATTATCACAAATATTCATTACCCGATAGCCTTTTTTTTTTGCAAAAATTGCCAAATTATGTCTAAGAATATTTAGAACCATAATAGTTCCTCGCAAAATGATTATTAATAAAGAAAAATATTCTCCTTTTGAAATGTGAAAACTTTAATTATACAGTTATTTCAGAAAAATGTGAGAATGACATTATTTTAAAAATAAATAAAAGTGAAACTAAAAAAAAGTGAAACTTTAAATCCCAATTGATTTGCAGCCCTTTATGTGGTCTTTGGAAGTTGAAAATTTGATAATTAATCATACTCATGTAGTAGAGAATACAATAAAAAAATCTGATACCAGTGCATTAGGACTTGATTATTTTCATTATCTATTAACTATCAGCAATTTGCACTAGCATTAACTTTTTAAAAAGTACTTTCGGTATTTTTATGTACATTATGTAGGTGTTTTTAGGTAAATCAGTCTAACCTGTATTGTTGCCTTTTGCACATAGATTTCATAAAGTTATTGGAAAAAGTCATCCAGAAATGTGAGGAAATTATTATTGTGATAATTATTAAAAATGAAAGAGCTCTATGTTTTTGTTTAGTTCTCTTAAAGAAATTTGATCTTAAAATCATCATCAGATGGTTGTAGTTGTTGTAATGTACCTTTTGACTTTTAATGCTTGCATGAAAATCTAAGGTCCACCGAATATTCATTGTTTCAATAAAGTCCATCTACTTACTGAGGAGGAGATCCATCTTTAAGAAAAGGAAACATGACACCAGGGGGAAGAAACACCCAAGACTGATCTTTTTTCTCTTATGTGAACCAGGT
This sequence comes from Eumetopias jubatus, assembly GCF_037043125.1. Classification (NCBI taxonomy): domain Eukaryota; kingdom Metazoa; phylum Chordata; class Mammalia; order Carnivora; family Otariidae; genus Eumetopias; species Eumetopias jubatus. Next base: position 116,657,908 of record NW_028274811.1, read on the forward strand.
GTAAGTGGCTGGTCTTGGAATAGACTCTGACAAGCAGTGGTCATGATGCCAAATTGTGGTAGTTTCACACAAAATTTTAAAGTAAATGTTACTATAAAGATGGTGTGTGTGAAATTCTAAGAATTGTTAGTTATTTTTTCATTTTTTTTAAAAATCTCAAATTTCTTGTAAAGCAAATACTGTTAATCTAAATAATCAAAATCCTTTCCTTCCTCAGTCACATGTATATTTTTTCCTCTTTTTTACAACTGTAATTTGGCTTGTTATTATCCATAAAAAAGTCAATTTGAGACTATAACTCATTTCTGTCCTTGAATGCTTACTAAATAATCCTGACTTTATTAATTTAGCATTTTGGGGAAAAACACTATAACTAAATACATTTATAGATGTACTATTTTTATGGTAAGAACTTTACTTTCTGAGTTAGAGATGTTAGTCCTTGCTTTGCACTAATGATTGGCATGGACATGATGAATATATTTCCTGGGCATAATCTATCATTCTGAATCTAAAGATATTTCAGAGTGGTATAGAGGGTGGTCATCCTGATGTGATTGCAGAAAAGAGCCAGTTTCAGAAAAAGATTGATTGTTAAGAATGAAGTCCTCAAGAACAAAGGCAATATGCAAAAGTTGCCAAAGACATTGCTTTATCAGAAAAATCAGAGTTAAATTCTGGTTTTGACTTTCTGCATCTTCATTGCAAACAATGCATGCCAAGTAATTTTGAAAATTTCCTTCAGTTTGGAATTGGATTAAGAAAAATAAATGACATAAATTTCCCTTATATTAGGAATATTTCTATATTTACTTTAAGGACAAGTGAAAGGTGGGAGTTAAATAGCTAAAGTAATTCAGAAGGAAAAACATCTTTGCTTTATCTGGTGTTTTATTACATCATCTGGACTTGTATTATATTTTCTTTCTCTTTTCTCTCATTTTGATCTAATTTTGGTTACATAGTAATTTTAGATATTATGATGTTATAGAATGAAGAATACAAGAATATATAAAATTTCTTCCTCTGGAAACTTTCAATCTTAACCCTGAAAGAAAACTTTACTATAAGCTTTCCTCTCAAACAGATTAGATAAGGATACTATGCAATCTGAAATTGAAGGACTCATATTTAAAATCCTTAAACAAAATTACTATTTAATTTATAAGCTATGCATTGCAAAACATGTTGCAGATCTTATCCTTTCTTAATTATATCCCCATACCAATATGGGATAAGCAAACATTTGTTCCTGTAGGTAGATAAGTGACAGAGAATCAAAGATGGAAAAATTAAGTAATTACATTTTTATTTTTTAAAGTTTAGGGTAAGTAGGAATAATGTTTCCAGATCACAAAACAAGATAATGGCCAGAAAGAGTAATCTGGTTTTGTTTTGTTTTTTGACATGGCTTGCTTATTTCACACTTATGATAAATCCAGTTATTTCAATTTTATCTTTGTTCACGATTGGCCAGTAGAACATTCTACCATATTTTATTCTGATAGCCTTGACTGTTGTGTACAAACATAATGTTAGGTAAAAATTTACTGCTCCAATTTTAAACGCATATTTACATTTGGTGGGAGATTCCTAACATAAAGAAAATGTCAAACAAATAGACTCATTAACACTTTATTAAATTGTTCATAATTTTTTGTAAGAAAAATCTTTAACAAACATGTAACTTATCTTAAATTATGACAAATTATTTTTGTAATGAAAAAAACCAATGAAACAATAAAAAAGCATAAACATATTAATATAACATGTCATAATTTAGAATAAATATTTAACTTCAATCTACAATCTACAATCATTACCACTCCAGATATTGTGTGCTCTAGCAGATACTAACACATTACAAAACTCATCCCCATATATGTGTTTATTCTTTAATCAGTCTTAAGTTTTTCATTTTCAGAATTAGGAGGTTAAGAATCTAGAGCTTAAGTCTAAAGGTCTAAGAGAAACCTTAGGTAAAGCAAATATCCTTGAAATGCATAAAGAAAGATGGAGGAAAGAAAGCCTGGACTTTCAATATGCTTTTGGGCACTCTGTAAGAAGGAAGGGAGGTGCAAAGTTATTATGGGCAAGTTAAAACCATGGGTTTGATGAAATGGGGTTTAGAAATGAAGACTGCCCGTGACGGTATCTGGCTCTCCCACTCCGTCTCAAACATCTGAGTTAGCTGCATACTGGGAACCTGGGAGGAAATGGGAATCAAGACAAGCAGGAGGAAACGTGTCGGATCATTAGAAAGACACTGATGATTTTTACAGAAAGTCATACAGGAAAAAAAGGGGGGAGGTGAATCTCCCTCCTAACAGTATTAACTAAAATGAAACCAGGGCATCCAGAGGGTCTTGCTGAAGCATGGAACTAAAGATCCTGAAGAGGAAACATTGGTGAAATTAACTACTGCACTGGTTAGTCCTAATACCAGACTTGCAGATATACTGGTGACATACTTAAGTGTGACCTTCTTTATTTATGTGAACATAAAAATATGGCTTAAATTATTTTCCTCTTTTTTGTATTCCCATAACTCTATTTTTCTCATAATGTTGCAAGTTTTTCACCACAATTTTTTTATTACTAATTTTATCTGGGGAATTGATGAAGGAAAGGGATGGCAGTAGGCGGTGAGTAGCCATAAAAGGTGTTTTTTTACTGTAATCTAAACTTAAGTGTACCCATTTATTTCAGACTCTGTAGCCTTAGTATACAATTGTTAGAAACAGTAAAAAAGGAAGGCCTGTGGAATTTATGTTTTCTTTCATGTGGGATCCTTAAATGTGTAACTTTTACAGTCAATTTTGGCATAATTGATTTTAGCTTTTGAAATCATCTCTAAGACGCTATCTGCAAGTGTCTTTCAAGAGAGAGATTACACTGGTGACTTGGCTTACACTTCCACACTGTGGTGGTGACTTTAGGTCTTTGTTTCGTTTTGTTTTTTTACTTTTCTGTAGAGTTGCTTCATTTAATCTGAATGGTCTGTATGGTCTGATTGTTACCGGCTGGTCTTTGCAATGTGCTTCCTATAAATTTGCTATTATCACTTGGAATAGGCTAACTGCTCCAATAAATAACTCAGATCTCACACTTAAGTAAAGGTGGATGTCTCCCTCCTCTCACAGTCATTGAAGTCGGTGGGATTGCGGCCGTGGACGTGGTAGGGTGTCCATTTTTCACATCAGGAAGTCGCGCAGAAACTCACCTCTTGCCATCTGGTGTCTTTGACATCTTCTGAACTGTCACGGCTCTTCTCTGAATCTTCTGCATCAGGAGGAGACAGAACAAGGAGAATAGATGTTAATCATCTCTGGCAGGAAGTGATACAAATCACTGCTGCCTAAACCCATTCAAGAGGACCGGTCACGTGGCTCCTCTTAGATGCCAGGGAGTCTGGGAAGTGTAGTCTGGCCACACGGCCAGAGAAGTAGTAGATGCAGAATCTGCTGAAACGATCACCCTAATGTTTTATTTTTCCTGTGGCCTTTGAATATTCCTTAATATGTACATCATGTACTGTGAAATTGTCCAACGTATGTGCCTTTGGGAAACTATAAATAAGTACAATTGTTCAAGTTCATTTAAACTTTACCCTTCATATATATATTTTTAAAGATTTTATTTATTTATTTGTCAGAGAGAGAGAGAGAGAGAGAAAGAGAAAGAGCCCAAGCAGGGGGAGCGGCAGGCAGAGGGAGAAGCAAGCTCTCTGCTGAGCAAGGAGCCTGATGCAGGACTCGATTCCAGGACCCTAGGATCATGACCTGAGCTGAAGGCAGATGCTTAACCGACTGAGCCACCCAGGTGCCCCTTTTCCACATTTCCTAATATGAGTTGCTTTTAACCTAATGTAGCTCTTCTATATTTAGACCTAGAATGTGGGCTACATTCATCTTTACAGTCTTCTTTGCACCTCTTTTCAAAAAAAAAAGGAAAAGATTTTTATAAGATTTTTGATTACATGATAAAGATAAAAAAACCTAATCACTAACAATTTTATTTAATTTTTGAAACAATCATATATCAAAAGATTAGTCTGAATAGACTATAAACAAACAGAGAAAGATAAAGAAAAGTAATGTAGCATGTGTTGAAATTAAAATATGAGTGAAATAAATGCAAAGCCAAATTTTCGTAAGTAAATCCACAAATGTAGCCATGGGATATTAAACTAATGGCTGTCAGTGTTAAGTTTATACTAAATGTGATCTTTTCTAAATGTAGGAAATTTAGTTATCTAATTAGGAATGACAGCTAGAGACTGAACTAATTAAGCAGCAACTCCGTAAGCAATTTACCTCATTAAAGGTTTGTGGTTTTATATCTGCAACAGAATTATTCAGTACCTATTTTAAATAATAAAGGATGAAAATCAAGTCTAATTGGCATTTTAATAGAAAGCATATCAATTAAAATTATCTACAAAGAAAGACTCCTCCTAAAACAATTACTGTTTGAAGTCGAGCAGATCTATTTGTTGTCAACTTGAAAGAACAAAATGGAGCTGAGTTTGATAGCAACATAAGGTGTGGGAAATTCAGCATAGGCCCTCAATCTTCATCAGCTAATTACACAGAACATTTGGATTAATTAACTGGTATTGTTATCAATGTTATGACTAATTTATTTCATTAATTTTATAAGCTAATGTTTTTGCCATGTACTGTGTTATTCCCCAAACCTTTTCTATTGGTTCATTCCATGGAATGAGAAAATGCATTATATTTAGAATTAAATAATCTAGTTCAAAATCATGGTTCTGCTTATTAGTTGTGTGAGTTTAAGAAATTCCTTCTCTGATCCTCAGTTGTGTTCATATGTAAAGCAAGGATATTAATAAGTTTTATAGGTTTATGCAAATTCAAAGAGACAATGTATTTGGAAGAGTTTGCATAGCATTTGGCCCACCGTAAGTTATCTGTAAATGTAAACTATAGCAGCTTTTTCTTTTCATTGTTATGATTATTCGTATTATTGCTCTGGTCTCAGGTCCCTCTAGTTGTTTGAAAGTATAAAGTTAGCATGCGAGATTAGTATTCAATTTAGTATGTGACAAAGCCAGATTGCGAATACAATATAAAAATGAAAATGTTAAAACATTGTTAGGTGTAAGCTAGAGCTGAAGCACCTGTTTCTGATCTCACCTTTCTGATTGATTTCATAATAGAACAAAGCTCAGTTTCAATGTGTGAACTATTATTTGAGACATGTATGAAAGGTGCACTGTGGAATCTTTAATTCTTTTAATAATAATAATAATAATAAAATCTTTTCATCTTTGCTACACCCAGGATGTTGTCTTACATCCACTGTTTTCCCTTTCTCAACCCTGGAGTGGCCGAGATTGTGGTGAAAATCCACCTTCTTTTGATGAGTCTTATTAAATTTCAATCGTATCACTAAAATTTAGTAGTTAGTTTTCATATAATTTATTTCCCCTGGCTCGTGCATTTTTCTTTTCTTACTTTTTCAATTTGGCATAATTTGATGACAATTTCAATACGGTATGGTCCAGTGTGTGTGCACAGTGACTCCTCCCTAAATGTCATAGACAGGCAACCAACTCCATGGTTTAAGTTGAAAGACTCCTCTACAGGTTTCATATAATATTGAAATCCCACCATTGGATCATCGTTAGATAATGTGACCTAATTCCAGGAGACTCCTGTAGTATTTGCAGCTGAGAGAGTAAGACATCAGTTTCTTACCACTTAACTTCTTTGCTCGAGTTAGTTTAGAGGAAAATTTCAAAGTAATATCAGGAATTGAAAATAGTATAATAGAGAATTGGTTGTACATACTTTTGGTGATGGCAATATAGAGAAATGATGAAGTCAAAACAGTAACTATGAGTGGAGATAAAATCAAAAAGCTAAGTTGGGTCACTTCATATTGCGAAGGAGAAATCTTTTTTTGTTTTTGTTTTTCCAGTACATGGGATCATGTTTTAGTAATCATTGAGACTGTGCACCATATTCTTAAATATGTCTTCCATTTTGATTATTTTGGAGCTTCTTGATAGAGAAAACATTTATTTATTTATCTGTTCTTCAAATAGCTATTGAGTGCATACCACATATCAGTTATAGTCTTTCAGCCTCCAGCAAAGAGTTCAGTCAGGCTCTTGGGAGGTGTAGGGACTTAATCGTTTCCTGAAGTATGTTTTAGGCGATGAAGGAAGCAATGGGATCTAGGGGGGATGTATCAAACTTGGAGGTCTCTGCTTTAAATTCAAACAGGATATTTGGACCTTTGCTTCACTACCTCTAAAAATAGAAATAAGCCCACCTCAGACCATAAATCTAAATGTGTTATTAGTGACCATGGTTTGAATAAGTACTTTATGAATCTGTAGCACAGAAGCTGAGAGTTCAGGAAGTATTAGAAAGAATGTGGTCAGCATTCAATAGAGACCAGTGGTACAAGGTTCCTCCAAACAGCTCATTCTCCTCCGTTATCCTCAGGGGATCAGAGGAAATGTTTGCTCATTTATAGCCGCCATCCTCATAACCTGGAATTGGAGACTGTATTAGTTTGCTAGGGCTGTCATAACAAATACCACAGACTCAGTGGCTTGAACAACAGAAACTTGTTTTCTCACAAATGCGGAAACTAGAAATCTGAAAACAAGGTGTTAACAGGGTGGGTTTTTTCTGAGGCCTTTATCCTTGGCTTATGGGTAGCAGTCTTCTGCCTCTATCTTCAAATCATCTTTCTTCTGTTTGTGTCTGTGTCCTACACTCTTCTTATAAGGACATGATTATATTGGGTTAGGGCCCACTCATATGACCCCATTTTAACTTAACCACTCTTCAAAGGCCCTATCTCCAAATACAGTCACATTCTGAGGTCCTGGGGTTAGGACTTCAACATATGAATTTGGAAGGATACAATTCAGCCTACAACAGAGAGAGAAATCTTTTGATTTTCCTCTTACATATTTTTTCAAATGTCCAAAGGAAAGATTTCTCTTGTCTTGAACATTTTACCTTTGTGTGCAGTATAAAATAATAAAGCACTAAAAACCAACCTTTAAAAAAAATCTATATGTCATGCCCCTCTTCCTCAGTCATTGGGGGTGATTATTAGGTAATGTGGTAAGAGAGGTGACATATTACCCAGAGTTAGAAAGAGAGTTATTCCTTTCTTCATCTGGAGCAACCTAATTCTGTCAACGGAGCCATATAGATTGGCAAAATAGGAGAGTGCATGTGAATCAAATAAGAAAATCAATGCAATATTTTTTTATCCTGAGTATGGCTTTGACTATTAATGTTTCAGAAATATATTATTTGCCTTTTCATCAATTCACACTTGTCTTTGTCCCTGAATAATTTATACATATAAAAGGATAAGAGTGTAGCTATTTTCCTAAAGCTGTGTTGTCCAAGTGTGTACCACAGGTACAAAATGTTTCCTTTTTTCTCCTCCTGTTGTTTCAACGCTACTTAATGACTAAAAACTGAATACCAAGGACAATCATGAGCACTTAAGGCCCAATTCATAAAAAATGATGCAAGCCATTTATGCACAAATGTTGCTACTTTCATATGGAAACAAGGTACATAAAGAATTCTCTTTTGTGATTCATAAACCCTCTTTAGGGTAATTTTGTTGCTCAGTTTTGTACCTCAGGAGAGCAAAACTCCAAAAGAGAGAAGTAGGAAAGGAAAGAAAATCTACAGATATACTTATGGTCCTATTTGCATAAAAAACCACAGCAAGCCTTTTATGCAATATTAATTAAACATATATTAGACAGTGGTGTGTGGATTGTATAGTCATTACCCACTTTAGTCAAGAATATAAAATATCCTTGAGTATATCCAAGAATAGAAATAGAAAACATTTTAAAACACACACAAGTCTCTCTCTCTCTCTCTCTCTCTCTCTCTCACTCATTCAGGCAGGCTCAGAAGCTTTATCATTCTGGGTCAATTTGCCTACATATATTCCAAAAGGATAAAGTGGTGGTATAAATACTCAGAGTCTATGTCCAGTCTTTTTATTGTCTACCCTGGAAAGTTAGCAGAAAAAATTCCCCACAATTTGCTTAGAATACGTCTAAGCTCAAAGGTTATTGAGTCTGATGTTTGCTTTCTATGCATGCTAACACTTTAGATGCATTCAAGGAGATTAGAAACTGAAGTGATATGACTGACAGAAAGGATTTTCCATGTTAGACATGAATACATTATTCCTGCCATGACTAGATTCAATATTATTATTTAAGAGCCTGAAAAACAAGGTCAACAAAATTCCAGTCTCCTCAAATTTGAAATAAATGAGAACTTTTTATGAGTCCACTCACTGTGGCCAGTGACACCATATACTGACATTTCAACTCAATATTCTTCACCTCTCTAGAATAACAACATACACTCCATGTCCTGTGGCAATTGTATAAATGAAAGTTACGAGGAAAACTTGAAAACCATAGAGGAAATACAATATATTTTAGGCATTATGTGGCTTCTCCACCCATGTTCCAGCTACCCACATACATACTCCCAGATCCATTTTCTGCCTGCTATTGTCTGGTTCTATGCCCAAGAAGGCTAACCTTGATAGTTAGCTTCTTGTTAGGTTCAGCCAATGGGAAATACTGGCAAACAATGAGGGTGGTACTCCTTAATGGCTCAACTCTCACTGGGCTCTGGGAATCTCCCTTGTCTCCTTAGCCCTAGAGAGAGGGTAGCTTCTTTCCGCTGCCAACCTAGGAGTGCCTCCTTGTCTCTTCTTGACTCCCTCAATGTTGGCCCATTTGTAGGTGCTTCTTTCTTAAATTTGTTTGTGGGAATAAATTTTGGAGGGATTATGTTTTGTGGGGATTTAACTGATAGACATCCAGGATGTTATGTTTCTAATTGACTTCTATTTCTGTATGACTACTATGTGATTGGTATATAATTGCCCTATTGTTTTAACTTTGCATGACTTATGCTATCAGTTTCAGGTTGAACCCATCAGAGGCCCTCATTCTACTGCACTTTGGCCACAATTACACACTACTTAGGTTAAAGTCCACCCATCTCTGAGTAAGCAATGTATAGAGTTTGATTATGATGTTGTTTAATGTACTATATGTGACAATTTGATTAAACATCAATTTATTCACTTAACAAAAACTTATTGATTGACTACATCTGTAAAACATTTTATAAGACAGTAGATGAATAAAATACTTAGAGATCTAGTATCAATACTAGTATTAATAATAGTAATGATAACATCAACAAGCGCCATGGTAAGAACCAGAACTAGCACTTTGTTACCAACTTAGAGAATGCTTTCTTTGTGCTAGACATTTTGTCTTTATCTTATTTAAACTTAGCATATCCATATAAGGTAAGTAGTACTGTATTTATTATTTTCACCCCTTTACAATGAAGTAATTGGAGCTTAAGGAAGTTATGTTTCCCTAGGTCACTCAGCAGGTGACTAGCAAAATTGGTACTTGTTCGCACAAGAGTTTTGATTCCAAAATCAAGCTCTTAACCACCATGTCATCATGGGTCTACTTAAAAAAACAAAAAAAAAAAACAAAAACTTGTCTTTGGAAAATTATTTGAATTTTATATATATTATTTTCAATGACGGTTTTTTCCTTAACTTATAAGAGTTATATATTCTTTATATAATATAAAAATATATTTATATATAGCTATATATATAAATATCTTAAATATCTATCTGTGTATATATATATATCTTAAGCCATTGTTATATGCATGGTAAGTATTGGTTCCAGGTTTTTTAGGTAATTATATTATGAATCTTTTTCACATGGTTATTTCCTTGTTTTTGTGCTAGAAAAGTTCTTACCCATTGAAAAGTTTCTTACATATTAACCCATATTTATGTATTTTGTTTTTTTTTCATTCAACTACTTTGTTCCTATAGAATTGATTTGCCTGTTTAGTAAAAGTAGATATTTAACTAGATTTATTTTTCAAATTGTCAAAGTTTCTAAATTTGTAATTAAATAACCATTCAGCTTTCATAAAAGACCTTTGACCATTTTGCTCTAAAGTAAATGTGTTATCCCCTGAAGATACTGTCGAAGGCTGTCAAGGGGTGAATGTTCTCTTCTCAAACATCTCAGGTGATATAGATATCCTTAATTCTCAGATCATTCTCTTCTCTCTGTGAAGACTTCCAACCTGAATTTTATGTCATTAGTCTGCTTCACCCATAATCCTTTCTTTTGCAAACACCTATAGAACTCTGAGTTACTCCCCTTAACTGCTTGAAAGTTTAACACTTGGCTCATTATCATTCTCTCCAATACTACTCCTGTTGTAATTTTTGTAGATTCTAGTATATATTCTCCTAATGCCATAGCACTTCAGTCCCTAATCTCTCCTTGTCCATCAGTTTTGTCCTCAATCTTACCTCAGCCTTCTGTTCCCATGATCCTTTTCTAAAACTTTTTGCCAATAATTGCAATCCATGTATAATCTCAATTTTAAGGATCATACCGTGCCATTATCTTTACAGCTCCTATCTTTAATTATTCTGCCTCTGAAAGCACTTTGAATCTAACAAGACCTACAATCCATGGATCCCATCACCCCACACCTCTCCCATGTCTCAACTACATTCTAATCCAGTTCAAATTGTAAAATCAATCTATAAAATTACTTCCTTGCCCTCACCCTCAACTCTTGCCTTTTTTTTTTTCTTTTTTCTTTTCACTCAGCTAACTCAGTCTTGTACTTGTTTCATTCACTCATCCTATACTTGAACATGGCTGGAGATAAAAAGCATACAAACATGCAGATGGTTCTTATTTTGAACTCATGATAACCAAACTTTAAGGCAGCCATCATGCTTTTGGAAATCAATCAATATTTCTCAGTCCATTCACTCTCTCGTGCACCTAGCCAATAATTTCTACCTGTTCTTCCTTCTTTAAATCTCCAATAACTTCTCCTCCATTCTCATGCTCAGCTCTTCTCAATTCACTTAGAAAATAGAATTAATTAGAAGTTATTTTTTACTTGCTTCTATTACTATTCGTCCACTCACTTGCATCTGTACCTTCTTTTCTGTTATCAAGGATGAATTATCCATGAGCCTAGCAAAAGCCAAACCTGCCATTAAATCTTATCCCTTTTTGCTTCCCCAGGACCTTGCTCTAGAAATTCTCCCTTCTCTTTCTTGCATAATCATTTATCCCTTTTTACTGAAAATTCTCACACAAACCTACAAAGTTGCTGTTATTTATCTCATAATAAAAACAAAAACTAAAAGACATCATCTAATGACTCTAATTTCTTTCTCCAGTTACTGCATATTCTTGCCTTCCCTTTGTTGTAAAGGGCTTCTTTTAAAAAAGGCTATATTCACTCTCTTCAACTTCTCCACGCCTATTCTCTTTTGAGCCTACTCCACTCATACTTTTGCCCCATCACAATATTTCAGCAGCTTTTATCAATAACAATGATTGATGCATTGCTAAATCCAGTGGAGGTTTTTTTTGTTTTGTTTTGTTTTGTTTTGTTTTGTTTTTTGTCTTTACCTTCCTAGGATATCAACAGCATTTAATTCAGCAGACCACTCAGGGCACTGCACATTCCTGGATGTTCTTTTGGCCTCCATGAGCTCTCTTGCCATTTCTTCCTCATCTTTTAGTCCTCTAAACATTAAGATACCCTCAGATCTCTGTCTACTGATGCATGTTTTTCTTTAAATTTAGCTTTAAATGCCTTCTCTAAACTGATGTGTTACAAATTAAGTTTCTAGTCTGGGTATTTCCCTTGTACTCCAAGTCTCAATAGTTGTGTTTCTAACTGCCTTAAAGACATCTCCATGGACATGTCCAGTAGTGACTCAACTTAAAGGATGTGAAATTACCTTCTAATCATTCCCCAGTATAATCCCTGCAGAGGCAACCTAAAACTGTTGCTCTTGTATGCCAAACCCTGGTCAAAGTATTTTGAAAGCATTAACCAATTCAAACATCATAACAACTCTGTGAGATAAGTATGATTATGCCCCCATTTTACAGACGAAGAAACTGAGACATTAAGAAAAAAATTACTTGGGGAGTGAAGCAAGATGGTGGAGGAGCAGGAGACCTAAATTTTGTCTGGCCCCAGGAATTCAGCTAGATATCAAACCATTCAGAATGCCTACAAACTCAACAGAAGTTCGAAGAAAAGAATAGCAGCAATTCTGTGAACAGAAGAGCCACCACTTTCTGGAAGGTAGGACATGAGGAGAAGTGAATCTGAGGCAATATACGGGAAGACAGACCATGGGGTGGGGAGAAGAGGGAGCCTCCATCAGCCAGCTATCAGCAAGTGATAGGGCCCAAGAGCACAAAATCAGAAATTTTAGAAGTCTGCTCACTGAGGGACATGCTCCAGTGGCTAAGTGGGGGGTGGAACCCTCGCTGGGACAGTGTGGTCTCAGGACCGTCAGGGTCACAGAAAGACCAGGGGTGCCTGAGTGCAGCAGAGCTCCCAGGTATCAGAGCAGGCAAGCCAGCAGCAAAGACAGAGCTAAGAAGTGGGCTCTCAGCTCGGGGTTGCCATAAAACGTGATCCTTGGCACAGTCAGGCCACTGCTCTTTGAGCAGGGACCCAACAAGGGGCAGATCCAGGGAAACTCTCCTTCCTCCCCCAGGAGGAGCAGCACGGGAGCGCACTGCAGGAATCTGCTGGGTTTGGAGACTCCAAACGGGGTTGTGTGCCAGAGATAGAAACACTCGGTCACAGGCCAGGTGAGCACAAGTGTGGTCGGAGACTGGGGAGAGAGGAGTGATTGACTGCTTTTCTCTGAGGGCTCACTGAGGAGTGAGGCCCTGAGTTCTCAGCTCCTCTAGGACCACAGACTGGGAGGGTTCCATTTTCATTCTCATTCTCCAGAGCTGTATGGAAAGCTTTCAGGGAGCAAAAGCTACCGAGAGCAAACCCAAGCAGATTATCTAGGCTGGCCCCTGGCAAGGGCGGTGCAGTTCTGCGTCAGGCAAAGACATTTGAGAATCACTACAACAGGCCCCTCCCCCCGAAGACCAGAAAGAACAGCCAGCCAAAACCAAGTTTACCGATCAATGAGAAGGGCAAAACCCCAGAGCTAGGGGAATACAGCACATAGAATTCATGGCTTTTCCCTATGATTCTTTAATCTTTCAAAGTTAATTTTTTAAATGTTTTTTATTTTTTCAGTTGAATTTTTCTTCTTCCATTTTTCAACTAACATCTTATCAATTCCTTTTTTAAAATCTTTTTTAATTTTCATCTTCACAGTCATATTCGATCTCTTCAATGTATTTACCCTTATTTTTGTGTATATATATATATACATATATATACATATATGCATGTGTATATATATATATATATATATATATATACAGTGTTGTATATATACATATATAATGTTTTTCATTCTTTACAAATTTGAGAGGCAATTTCTTCTAACAGACCAAAATACACCCAAAATCTACTGTGTGGCTCTGTTCTATTCACTAGCCTGATCATATACATACATATATATATATATATATTTTTTTTTTTTTTAATTTCCCTTTCTTTTCTGATTTGTTTAGTGTATATTTTTCTGGGGTCATTGTTACCCTACTAGCATTTTGTTCTCTCATTCATCTATTCTTCTCTGGACAAAATGAAAAGATGGAAAAACCACAAAAAAAAGAACAAGAGGCAGTACCGACTGCCAGGGACCTAAACACTACAGACATTAGTAAGATGTCGGAACTAGAGTTCAGAATGACAATTATAAAGATACTAGCAGGGCTTGAGAAAAGCATGGAAGATACTAGAGAATCTCTTTCTGGAGAAATAAAGGAACTAAAATCTAACCAAGTCGAAATCAAAAAGGCTATTAATGAGATACAATAAAAAATGGAGGCTCTAACTGTTAGGATAAATGAGGCAGAAGAGAGAATTAGTGCTATAGAAGACCAAATAATGGTAAATAAAGAAGCTGGGAAAAAGAGAGAGAAACAATTACTGGATCATGAGGGGAGAATTTGAGAGTTAATGATATCATAAAGCAAAACAACATTAGAATAATTGGGATCCCAGAAAAAGAAGAAAGAGAGAGAGGGGCAGAAGGTATATTGGAGCAAATTATAGCAGAGAACATCCCTAATTTGGGGAAGGAAACAGGCATCAAAATCCAGGAGGCACAAAGAACCCCCCTCAAAATCAATAAAAATAGGTTAACACCCTGACATCTAATAGTAAAACTCACAAGTCTCAGAGACAAAAAGAAAATCCTGAAAGCAGCTTGGGACAAGAGGTCTGTAACCTACACTTGTGGAAACATTAGATTGGCAGTAGACCTATCCACAGAGACCTGGCAGGCCAGAAAGGACTGGCGTGATATATTCAGAGCACTAAATGAGAAAAATATGCAGCCAGGAATACTATATCCAGCTAGGCTGTCATTGAAAATAGAAGGAGAGATAAAAAGCTTCCAGGACAAACAAAAACTAAAAGAATTTGTGAACACCAAACCAGCCATACAAGAAACTAAAAGAATTTGTGAACACCAAACCAGCCCTACAAGAAATATTGAAGGTGGTCCTCTAAGCAAAGAAAGAGCCTAACAGTAACATAGACCAGAAAGGAACAAAGATAACATACAGTAACAGTCACTTTACAGGCAAAACAATGGCACTAAATTCATATCTTTCAATAGTTACCCTGCATGTAAATGGGCTAAATGCCCCAATCAAAAGAGAGAGGGTGTTAGATTGGATAAGAAACAAGATCCAACAATATGCTGTCTCTATGAGACTCATTTTAGACGCAAAGACACCTCCAGATTTAAAGTGAGGGGGTGGAAAACAATTTACCATGCTAATGGACAACAAAAGAAAGCTGGGGTGGCAATCCTTATATCAGACAAATTAGATTTTAAACCAAAGACTATAATAAGAGATGAGGAAGGACACTACATCATACTTAAAGGGTCTATGCAACAAGAAGATCTAACAATTGTAAATATCTATGCCCTTAACATGGGAGCAGCCAATTATATAAGCCAATTCATAACAAAATCAAAGAAACACATCGACAATAATACAATAATGGTAGGGGAATTTGACACACCTCCCCCCTCCCCCACTGAAATGGACAGATCATCTAAACAAAAGATCAAGAAGGAAATAAAGGCTTTAAATGACACACTGGACCAGATGGACTTCACAGATATATTCAGAACATTCCATCCCAAAGCAACAGAATACACATTCTTCTCTAGTGCCCATGGAACATTCTCCAGAATAGATCACATCCTGGGTCACAAATCAGGTCTCAACTGATACCAAAATATTGGGATCATTCCCTGCATATTTTCAGACCACGATGCTTTGAAAGTAGACCTCAATCACAAGAGGAAAGTTGGAAAGAACTCAAATACATGGAGGCTAAAGAGCATCCTACTAAAGAATGAATGGGTCAACCAGGAAATTAAAGAAGAATTTAAAAAATTCATGGAAACCAATGAAAATGAAAACACAACTGTTCAAAATCTTTGGGATGTAACAAAGGCGATCCTAAGAGGAAAGTATTTAGCAATACAAGCTTTTCTCAAGAAACAAAAAAGGTCTTGAATATACAACCTAACCCTACACCTAAAGGAGCTGGAGAAAGAACAGCAAATGAAGCCTAAACCCACAAGGAGAAGAGAAATATTAAAGATCAGAGCAGAAATCAATGAAATAGAAACCAAAAGAAGAGTAGAACAGATCAATGAAACTACGAGCTGGTTCTTGGAAAGAATTAACAAGATTGTTAAACCCCTGGCCAGACTTATCAAAAAGAAAAGAAAAATGACCCAAATAAATAAAATCATGAATGAAAGAGGAGAGATCACAACCAACACCAAAGAAATACAAACAATAATAAGAACATATATGAGCAACTATATGTCAGCGAATTAGATAATCTGGAAGAAATGGATGCATTCCTAGAGATGTATAAACTACCAAAACCGAACCAGGAAGAAATAGAAAACCTGAACAGACCCATAACCACTAAAGAAATTGAAGCAGTAATCAAAAATCTCCCAAAAACAAGAGGTCAGGGCCAGATGGCTTCCCAGGGGAATTCTACCAAACATTTAAAGAAGAATTAATACCTATTCTTCTGAAACTGTTCCAAAAAATAGAAATGGAAGGAAAACTTCCAAACTCATTTTATGAAGCCAGCATTACCTTGATCCCCAAGCCAGACAAAGACCCCATCAAAAAGAATTACAGACCAATATCCCTGATGAACATGGACGCAAAAATCCTCACCAAAATACTAGCCAATAGGATCCAACAGTACATTAAAAGGATTATTCACCATGACCAAGTGGGATTCATTCCTGGGCTGCAAGGTTGGTTCAATATCCACAAATCAATCAATGTGATACAATACATTAATAAAAGAAAGAACAAGAACCATACGTTCCTCTCACTAGATGCAGAAAAAGCATCTGACAAAGTACAGCATCCTTTCTTGATTAAAACTCTCCACAGTGTAGGGATAGAGGGTACATACCTCAATGTAAAAGCCATCTATGAAAAAGCACAGCGAATATCATACGCAATGGGGAAAAACTGAGAGCTTTTCCCCTAAGGTCAGGAACGCGGCAGGGATGTCCACTATCACGACTGCTATTCAACATAGTACTAGAAGTCCTAGCCTCAGCAATCAGACAACAAAAAGAAATAAAAGGCATCCAAATTGGCAAACAAGAAGTCAAACTCTCACTCTTTGCAGATGATATGATACTTTATGTGGAAAACCCAAAAGACTCTACCCCAAAACTGCTAGAACTCATACAGGAGTTCAGTACAGTGGCAGGATATAAAATCAATCCACAGAAATCAGTGGCATTTCTATACACCGAGACAGAAGAAAGAGAAATTAAGGAGTCAATCCTATTTACAATTATACCCAAAACCATAAGATACCTAGGAATAAATCTAACCAAAGAGGCAAAGAATCTGTACTCAGAAAACTATAAAATACTCATGAAAGAAATTGAGGAAGACACAAAGAAATGGAAAAACGTTCCATGCTCATGGATTGAAAGAACAAATATTGTGAAAATGTCTCTGCTACCTAGAGCAATCTACACATTGAAAGCAATCCCTATCAAAATATCATCCACTTTTTTCAAAGAAATGGAACAAATAATCCTAAAATTTGTATGGAACCAGAAAAGACCTTGAAGAACCAGAGGAATGTTGAAAAAGAAAAGCAAGGCTGGTGGCATCACAATTCCGGACTTCCAGTTCTATTACAAAGCTGTAATCATCAAGACAGTATGGTACAGGCACAAAACAGACACATAGATCAATGGAACAGAATAGAGAGCCCAAAAATGGACCCTCAACTCTATGGTCAACTAATCTTCAAAAAAGCAGGAAAGAATGTCCAATGGAAAAAAATCTCTTCAGCAAATGGTGTTGGGAAAATTGGATAGCCACATGCAGAAGAATGAAAGTGGACCATTTCCTTACACCACACACAAAAATAGACTCCAAATGGATGAAAGACCTAAGTGTGAGACAGGAATCTATCAAAATCCTAAAGGAGAACACAGGCAGCAACTTCTTTGAACTCAGCTGCAGCAACTTCTTCCTAGAAACATCGCCAAAGGCAAGGGAAGCCAGGGCACAAATGAACCATTAGGACTTCATCAAGATAAAAAGCTTTTGCACAGCAAAGGAAACAGTCAACAAAACCAAAAGACAACTGACAGAATGGGAGAAGATATTTGCAAATGACATATCATATATAGGGCTGGTATCCAAAATCTATAATGAACTTATCAGACTCAACACCCAAAGAACAAATAATCCAATCAAGAAATTGGCAGAAGACATGACCAGACATTTCTGCAAAGAAGACATCCAAATGGCCAACAGACATAAGAAAAAGTGCTCAACATCGCTCAGCATCAGGAAATCCAAATCAAACCCTCAATGAGATACCACCTCACACCAGTCGGAATGGCTAAAATTAACAAGTCAGGAAACGACAGATGTTTGTGAGGATGTGGAGAAAGGGAAACCCTCCTACACTGTTGGTGGCTACACAAGTTGGTGCAGCCACTCTGGAAAACAGTATGGAGGTTCCTCAAAAAGTTGAAAATAGAGCTACCCTACGACCCAGCAATTGCACTACTGGGTATTTACCCCAAAGATACAAATGCAGTGATCCGAAGGGACACATGCACCCCAATATTTATAAAAGCAATGTCCACAATAGCCAAACTATGAGAGAGCCTAGTTGTCCATCAACAGATGAATGGATAAAGAAGAAGTGGTATATATATACGATGGAATATTATGCAGCCATCATAAAAATGATAGCTTGCCATTTGCAACGACATGGATGGAATTAGAGGGTATTATGCTAAGCAAAATAAGTCAATCAGAGAAAGATAAGTATCGTGTGATCTCATCGATATGAAGATTTTGAGAAACAAGACAGAGGATCATAGGGGAAGGGAGAGAAAAATGAAACAAGATGAAACCAGAGAGGGAGACAAACCATAAAAGACTATTAATCTCAGGAAACAAACTGAGGGTTGCTGGAGTGGAGGGGGTGGGAGGGATGGCTGGGTGATGGACATTGGGGATGGTATGTACTATGGTGAGTGCTATGAATTGTGTAAGACTGATGAATCACAGACCTGTACCCCTGAAACAAATAGTACATTATATGTTAATTAAAAAAATTTAAAAAAATAAAGAAAAAAATTACTTGCCCAAGGCCATACTGGTGATTGAGCTAGAAATACAAATGTTGACACTCTGCCTCCTGAGATGGTGAGATTAACCACTGCCTGTGTTTCTGGTCTCTAAACCCAGGAATGCTCTTTTACTTACCCTAACCCTTAACATGAAATCTTGCAACAAATATTGCTAACTCTGCTTTGAAATTTCTGCATATACCCAGAATCTGACCACTTTGTCAACACTTTCCCTCTTACCAGCAACAAGGTAACATAATTACAATGGTCTAATGCAGCCCTGCCTAATCTGCATCTACTTATCCCACTCACTTTCAGCTCTGACCTCATATGGTACATGCTCCTCTTGCTCACTCTGTTTCAGCTACCCTGGTCTTATTTTCTTCAAACACTCTGGACACATTGACATACCAGAACGTTTTTTATTCACCATTCTCAGATACTCCCATGGCTCGTTCCTGCAATAATTTCAGATATTTCTCAAAATTCACCTTTTCAAAAGCTTTCTCTGGCTATTTATTCAATATCTCTGCTCCCCCAATACTCTTCATCTTTCATTCCTGCTTTGTTTTTCTCCATAGCTTAACAAATATAGTCTTAATCATTTGATATTTAATAGTCTTGTTTATAGTCTATTTTCCTCCCCTAAAATGTAAACTACAAGAGAGAATTTTCAGCTTGGTTCAGTAGTATATTCTCAGCTCTTAAAAGGGTGCCTTGCCCATAGTAGATTCTAAATCAATATTTCTTGAAAATATGGCACCTAGACTTTCCCATTGGTATTTGTTTTCTTCTAGAATATTTTAAATTCTTTCATGTAATAAGGCATGTTTCAAGAAAAATTAGCATCTTGGGTTTGTGCCACACAATTTTAATTATAAATTTATAATGTATTTTAATATATTATATGTTCTCTTTGTGATACTGAGCATAACTAAGGCTCTTTCTTCTGGGACTCCAGATGCTACTGCTTTTATTGCAATCATAAATGCTCCATTATCTCTTCTCTCTTCAAAAATTTTGGCTCACAACACCTTTTAAATTCTACTATTTAAAAATGCCCCCCATTAATTGTGTCAAGAATTCTCTACCCATTTTCATACTATCTACTTACACCCCTAACCACTTAAACTTGGTATTTAGTCCTACCATTCTACCCAAACTACCCCTTTTAATAATCAATGACTACCAGGCTACAATATGTAACAGACTGTTTAAATTTCTAATCCTACTTGATAATTCAGTAATATTCCTCAGAATTGGTCCCTGTCTTCTTTCTGAAACATTCTCAACCCTTGGCTTCTGTCAGGCCATCCATGTGTTTCTGGTTTTCCTCCTATCTCATTGGTTCTCCATTCTTGGGCTCTTGTTCTGGCTTATCTTCCTCTCTTCCATACAGTAGTGCTCAGGATTGGACAATTGGTGCTCTTTTTTTTTTAATTGTATTATACATATAGGAAAGAAAGACTACTCCTGTGAATTCAAATATTATCTATTCTTGTTAATTCGGAATTTTGTATTTCAGACCAGACTGCCAAAATATATCTAATTGCTTACTCAACTCTCCAATCACCTGTTTCTAAATATCCCAAGAATAGCATATCCAAAATTGAATTGTTTTTTTTTCCTCTTCTCAAAAATTTTCCTCCAGTGTTCCTTGTTTCATCCCATGGAGCCACTCCCAAATAGTCAAGGCACAATAATGGGAGTCATTCTCATTGATCCCTTCTCTTTTACCAAGCACCTACCAATTCCTGTAGATTCTATTACCTAAATATTTTCTAAATACCCACTTCCCTCAGTTTCCACTGTCAATCTGGAGTCAAAATCCTTATCATTTTTTCTCTTTAACAATTGGAAGAACATCCTACTTGATCTCTGCCTCCAGTTGTGTACTTCTCAATAAATTCTTCATACAGCATTCAGAGTAATTATTTTAAGAATTAAAAATCTATCTATGCCACTTCTGTTTCAAATTCTTCAATGGGACCCATGCTTTACATTTGCTTTTCATGCTCTCTAGAATATTTATACTGCTACTGTAAGATCTCTCCCCACTTAGTCTTGTGTACATTTCTAACTAACATTTTAATTTTGTGATTTTTACATAAGAGTTCCACGTATTTCTTTTTAGAACCATATCTGATATTTTACGTTTTGTTGCTTTCAAAGTATAGGATTTTTTTCAAGACATTTATAAACTAATTATTACTGTTACATAGGAAAGCCTATCAAATTTTATGCATCTAATATTCAATCAGTTTTCTAAATTTTAAGGGTATTTTATTGATTTTCTATATTTCTCTCTATATATAATCATATTATTTTGGGGGGCAAAATTTAAAAAATTAATTTGTGTGGAGTTTTGAATGCTTTGGTCTTTGAATACTTGCTTTTCAATGCAATATTCAAGCCAATATCACTTTTACAAAGCAAAAATGAGCAAAATAGCATATAAATAATTACTATCAATTTAACAAATTCTTAATCACAGTTTAAAACTTTAGATAGTAGAAGGTGAGTACACACAGACCAAACAAATAAGTTTTGGTCCACTAAATATTTCAAGTTAATATTAATATGTTACTTTATATTTTGTCCACTGCTTGAGGCAAATATAGGTAATCAGGAACACTGAAAGGGGTATATGGCCATCTGGCTAAATCCTGAGTCCCCTGCATTCCTTCAAATTTAATCTTCCTCCTTGTTTACATCTTTTGGGTCATATTATAGCATTGACTTTACACTCATGACAGTATTAAATAATAATAATGTTAAGTACTATTGTGAACCAACTCTTTATCTCACTACAACAAGCTGAAGTTGATCAAAATAAAAATGACATTGATTGTTAGTTTAGAAAGATATTTCAAACATATACATTATGTGTAGGGATTTTGCATTGTTTTATTTTGTGTTTTAATATCAGAGATGTTAATAAATTTATCAAATGCCTTTCAGGCAGCTTGAGGTGATTTTGCTTTTCTATTCTCTGACTACTTGAAATACTGTATTCTAGTAATGTGTTTCCCAACATCACACTACTCTTAAACTCACACTGCCTGCTTATCCCTGGTTTGCTGATTACATACTTTAGGTTTTGCATCTATTTACAAATAAAATAGACCTTTAATTTTATTTTTTAGTATTTCTTTTATTTTTTTTTATTTTAGCCCATGGATTTTAGTAACTATAAACTGGATCATTATTTCTTTCCATATTTATTTATGTTCTGAAATATAATACTCATTTAATAAGTAAAGTCTGAGAACTTACTATGTTTCCAACATATTCCAACATGTAGAAACTGATGAATATAGTATGAATATATGACTTAACAGATACAGGTATTTCTTTGAAAAATTTTAAAAATGCTCCAAAAACCTATCTGGATGCAGGAACTATTTTAAGTGATTCTTTTTTCTTAGTACTGTATATATTTTTCAATGTCTGTCATAGTTTCAGAGACTACTAAAGCATTCTACAATTTCTGATTCAATTGTACAGATCTCAAGATTTCTTAAATATTTGTAGGGTAATTTAAATTTGTTCTAAAGAGTGTTGTTTAATAAGTTAATCACTTTTAAATGTATTGTTATATTCTTTTGTGTTTTCAATATTTTAAATTCAGGTGCTCTCTCTAAATTAATCTATTTAGTTTAATTTAAAATGTATTAATTTTTAATTAAATTTGCTAAGCTTTTGTCAATTTAAACTTTTTTTAATCTTTAAATAATTTTTAAACAAGCTCTTGAAAGCACATATAGGTCCATTGGTTTTCTGTGTTGTAATCATTATTTGCTGTTTTCATCTGTACCATATTCTTCCTTTTATTTTATTTAACTTTAATTTCTTTTTACAGAGAGAGAGAGATTATAATAAAAACCATGAAGGTTGATTGATTCTATGGGTTATTTTTACAAGCTTAACATCTAAGAACTAAAGTGACTAAATTAAACATTTTTTAAAAGTGTGAATTTTTAGGGGCACTTGGGAGGCTCAGTCAGTTAAGCGTCTGCCTTAGGCTCAGATCATAATCCTGGAGTCTGGGGATTGAGCCCCACATCGGCCTCCCTACTCAGCGGGAGTCTGCTTCTCCCTTTGCCCCTCACCCCACTCATGCTCTCTCTCTTTCTTTAAATAAATAAATAAAAAATAAATAAAATCTTTAAAAAATAAAAAAATATATGTGTGAATAGTTAGAAAAGATTACAGTTATCTATTAACCACAATTATAATATGATTCTATGATTATTTTGCCACTCAGCAAAGATTACCTAACATAGAGCCTATGGATATAATGTAAAACATTTAAAAAAATACAAATTTCTCAACATATAGAGTTCAAACTGTAGGTCCAATTAATATACTATGGAGTGTATTTTCCAGCTCTGATATTTTCCATCCACACATTGAAACCATGACAAATTAGAGAGACATCGTTTACTCAACTTGGTGCTACTGAGTATACCTAAATTCTCTACAACTGACATTGACCATTTGAAAGTTGAATTTTGTGCTAGTCACTGATATTGTGATGAATATCCCACATGTTAGTTTTCTTAACTACAAAAACTGTGACACTGGAAAATGGTAATGAATATAGCACACGTCTAATTGCTCCTCCACCAACTGGAGGAATCTTTTATTTAAAGCAATTAAGAAATTGTGCTTTGACAGGTTTCAAATTTCATCCATCTGCTTACATATGATTTTCTGGATAGACATATGAATATTAATAGCAACTCTGTAAACAGGTGCTACAACTCTTCTCTTTGTGAAACAATTTTGTCACATGTGCATAGCCCTAGTCAGTAATGACCTAATTTTGTCGCTGTTTACTACCTAGTAGCTCAAATGGCAATGACATCATTTATCCTATGGGTGGCATCTGCTCCCCATGTCATTAATATGCACATTGATGTGTATGTATGTGTGTATATAAGAATATATATATATTCTTAGCAACGATTTTTGTAACAAACAGCAACTGGAGTCCAGGGTGGGGAAGTCAGAATCTGAGAAATGGTAATTATCTTTCTATTTGTGACACAAATATGAATATAATAAAAACATTTATATTTTTATACATGTTACACATTGGTTTAATTATCACTATTTCATGAATTGTTTATTCTAAACAGGCTTAGTGATATTCTTCTTGAAATATTGAAGGCCCTTAGTCACAGATGAGATCAGATTTCAGATATTTCATGTGTTCTATTCTCGAAAAGAATGGTAAAAATAAATTCTAATTGTTTAAATGGATAAATTTGACATTCCTGACCTACATTCTTTTTTCCTACTTTTATTTTTACATTTAACACAAAATATTTTTAGATGTTCATCTCGATCTTAATATCACTGTGAACTTAATCTATTTCATTAACTATACCATTTGGAACTATGTTCTAGCTATTTGCATGTGGTTTCCTAGATCGTCATGTATCATTTTGATTGGGCATAAGAGAGAATCTAAGAAAAAACTTTTGTAACCATCCTATAATACACTGACAGAATTGCTGGACTATAAGTAATATAGAATAGTTAATTAGATGGGGGCTGAAATGTGAATGAAAGTCATAATTCATTCACACTGCCTGAAGACCAGAGGAGTAGTATTTGAATGATTCTACTACGGCATTAGGACCAGAATTCTTTAATATGTAAAGTGCTAATTTGCTCTAACCAATGCCCTGACATCATTTGACATTTAAGGAACTGACTGACACCACTAAACTGTGAGAAATTAAATACAAACATTATGAATAATAAATTCAAGTATCTTTAGCAGTGGAAATAAGGAAGATGCTTAATTAACATAAAAGTCTTAATCTTTCACCATGTAGGATAGTGCCAGAATATCTGACATATTTAGGATTGTGATTACAAAGAACATAAAATTCAGGTCCCTGCCTCTAGGAGGCTTGCAATTTACTCATTTGAAAAACCTAAGGAGCTTATGGTAGGAAAATACAGTTTTTTCATGAATAAATTCTTATAGAAATTACATACTTGTTTTTAGCTTTATATATATGTATGTATAGCATATACATATACATATGTATATACATATAAAACAATTTAATAGAAATAAAGTTGAACTTCAAGATACCTGTGTAAGTCACATAATTTTGTGATATAGTATAATCTTCATATAGTACTTTAAAAGAGTAGATAAAATATATCAGATTAAAGTAAAACTAGTTTTCAGTGTAAATAACATTTGTCAAAGTATTAAGTGCCAAGTAGAAAAAAAACACATTTGAAGCAGTGTTTAAAAATTAAATTTGCAAATAATTTGGAAAACCTATGATTTCAGCGATTACTTTCTCAAACTTGGAATACATATGACAATATCCATTGGAATCTATAAATTCCGAGAGAAGAGAAAGAAGGAAGTACAGATGTAGGATGATTGACAACTTTGGATCAATGTGATGATTGTATCAATTTCAGATTCTCTGCTAACAATAGGTGTCTGATTGGACACCACTGACTTTATTGGGAAGTGGATGGAATATAATATACCTTGCAGTGCATTAGTTGTTTGCGTTGATTGGATGAAAGACAAATTTCACATGGAGGAAAGTCTGAACCCCATCACCGTAGCAATTACACTGAACACCAGTGGAAAAATGTCCTGTTGCTTCTGCAGTCTGCAGCAAATTAGTAGAATTTTTTTCAAGCCACTGGCTTCCAGAATTCCACATGACTTATTTTTCAATAAACTAAAACTTGTTTAGATATGTATACTTAATAGTCAGTTAAATAATTTAATCTATAAAGCACTAGCTGTTTCTTAGCGGACATCTCTTTTTTTCCCCCACTCTAAGTATTCAGTTGTATGTACCCAGTGATGGGCTTGCAGGCAATGAATACATGAATGGTCCATGATTTTATGACTTGATTTCCCTTGTATGTTAAGGGATGACATAAATAAAAAAATATGGCAGTAAAACAAATCATTAGTACTTCTTGCTGGGAGTAAAATGAAAATTTTGAAGCTGATGAGAGTTGTAGCCCATACCCTCTTTGTGAACAATTTATAACATCTCTGCCCTGGTGTCCCCCCTAAGTGCTCTAAGAATAAATATACCATTTATTGGATTAATTTACCCTAGTATGCAGCAAAAACACCTTGTAAACAAAGCAAAACAAGGATTTTTTAAAGCTTTTATTTTGCTTATCAAGTTGGTACTATCAATGTTTACTTACTAGATGCTTGAGGACTCTCGGGATACTGGAAAAAAGAGAAAGAGAAAGAGGAATAATCTGATTGAAGCAGCTTTCTAAGTAACATATTTTTAACCATTTCTCAAACCTCTTTGCTCTGTTAGGCTTCACAAAATGACAAGGCTATTTTAGAGCCGTAAACCTCAATGCCCTGTGCAGTTATGGCATGCAACCAAAGACGACTGGAGAGAAAATGAAGCCGTAATTGACTACAGCTGGTCAAGACTAACATTTCCCAACAGCATCCCAAGATTCTTAGATTGATGTTTCTCTCTCCCTAAACACAGATCAATGTGAACCTCTTGTGATTTACCCACTGGGTAAACTGTGGGAGCCCCAAGGTGGTCTCTGGGGTCTCTACACGGCCCCTGGCATGAATGGTTCTGACCCCAAAAACCAATGACTGGTATGTGCTTGATTGCTATGCACTTGTTATATTCGGTGCTCAGGATGAAAGTAAAACGACAGCAATTTTCTTTGCTTGTGTCTCATTTTTAACTTGGTACAAAGCTTTGCCTTCAAATCTCAGGGAAAGGTTCTGTCCTTTGGAAGTTGCTATTAAAATATAAACTGGGACCATTACATTTTATTGGCTTAGCCTTTCCCTGCACTGCCTATGAAAACAGACACTGCTTTAAAAACCTCCCACTAATGTCCACTTTCTTGAGGGTGGAGCTGACCTCAAGCAGTTTACTACTTGTCTATTAGTTAAGACTAATTAACTTTGACTTTGTTGTTAGGGCTGCCTAATCTGGGGTTTCATCTTAAATAAATTGGAGAAATACTGGGTTTAACCCAGCACTGGACAGTGACTGTTTATGACTATATATTGAGACTTCTTTTATTTTTCTTTACTTCACAGATCTTACTTAAAAGAACATTTTGTAAATGTACAATCAGCTCATCATTCTTTGCTAATTAAATACTCTTTACTGCTGGACATTTTTTTTTTTAACAATGAGACTATGGCTGTGTTGCTTGCTTCTTTTCAAATTAAAAAATGTAATTCCAATTAAAGACATCATGAAATATAGGAAATAACATTTTCATTGACTATTGTATTGTTTTATAATATCACTTGCACCGCCCTCTGCCTGAAATAATTTGTACACATTGATTTTTAATTGTAATATCAATTTATAGTCAGTGATGGGCTCTTCTGAAGACATGTCACTTAGTTGTTCAACTATAGAGAGAGAACTTGGGTTATGTCTTAGTTTTAAAGTAATAATTCATATGCAAAATAAAGATATAGTAAATATTTTGTTATACTCTTATTAAAATTATCATAATGAATTTATACTAATTTTTATAGAAAAGTCATTTGCATTGTATAAGATCTTCAGAGTAAAACATTTTCCTATAAATCCAGCCTACTTGAAATTTGAATAATAGCAATGAAAGTGATATTTATTCAATACTTTACTTTAACATATCAAATAGATCAAGCAACTGGTTAGCATTTTAACTTAAACAATGGTCAAAATAAATGTTGTTATGAAACCACGATTTTTAAAATCTTAATTTTTTCATTGTTTTTAATTAGATCTACTTGTATAAAAAGTATTTATCTATAGTTTTCCTCAGCATCCCAGAAAAAAATCCCAGAAATACCTCTTTGATAAAAGAAACTGTTTCCTTCCCCAAATGCCATAGATCACAAACCTGAGTCCTAGGGATCAGTGGCCAAATAAAAATGTATTGTTTGTAAAATAGGGTCAGTAGTCTGAAAATAACATGTTTCATTTTTTAAAAAAGATTTTGTTTGAGAGAGAGAGAGTGCATGAGAGGGAGAGGGAGAGAGAATCTGAAGCAGACTCCCCAATGAGAGCAGAGTACCACATAGGGGGCTGGATCCCACCAACACGAGATCTTGACCTGAGCTGAAACCAAGAGTCAGGCACTTAACCGACTGTGCCACCCAGGTGCCCCCATAAGTCACATTTTTTAACAGAATGTTTGAATCCAAGCATTGGATGATATTTGCAGATGATGGCAGATGCTGTGAGATAGACCTATCTGCAGTTGGCTTTGTCCTCTCAGTACTCTATTATTGATGAATATAATGGCATTGTAGTTTAGCAAGGTTAAAATAAACACTTGTATCACTCAGGGTTCTTTACAGAAAAATAATATATATATTTTATAAGTTATAAAACAGATCTTTTATATGATTTATTTTAAGGAGTTGCTCAGACAGTCATGGAGGCTGGAAGTCTGTGGGCTGGAAGCTCAGATAGAAGTTGGTACTGGAAACTTCAAACTGAATTCCTTCTTCTCCAGGGAACTGGAAAGGCTTACAACTGATTGCATACTGTGCACTCATATTATAGAGTATAATCTCCTTTACTTAAAGTCAACTGATTGTAGGGGTTAACTACATCTACACAATACCTTCACAGCAACACCTAGAAGAGTGTTTGATTAAATCTGGATACTGTAGCATAGCCAAGCTGATACATAAAATTAACCATGACAACACTTTTTGCTTTGCTGCCTGGGGCATTTGCTGCAGAGCTTTTGGGTGCATGCACTTCTTTTTATTTATTTTTACCTCTCCACCTCTCCTGATATCTAAGAATTAGTACACTAAAGAATATGTGGTTAAAGATTTTTCAGGATCTCTCCCTCTCCTCTCCTTCTTGGTCTATGAGTTCAGGGTATTTTTTTTTTAAACCTTTACAGTAGCACTTAAGCAAAAACAGAACACCATCATTTGGGCCAAAAGATTGTTTCTGACTTGAGTTCTGCATAATTTTATTGATCGTAAAGGAACAACAAGATTTCAATAGAGATTACACTGTTTTTTGTTACTTTCTGGACAGGAGAAGTGTAGCAGAATATTGAATCAGCTATCTAATATAACTAGGACACTTACTAATGTAAAAAAAATTACTTAATAATTGTACACACCTTCTTTCTTGCGTGTTCATACCCAGAGTCTTAACTTTACTTACAGTATCCTGTGGGCTCTAGCTTCTGTCTGCCTTGGCTCTAATCGCAGCTGTAGCACTTTCTAGCCATGTGAGATTAGGGCTAGTGACTTAACCACCACTTTGTGCCTCAGTATAGTTTTTTTTTTCTTTTTATGGTGAAAATAATATTGGGATGTTGAGAGGATTAAACAATACATTAGAAAAATATTTTTGTTAAGTCTCTGGCACACAATATACAACAACAATAACAATAATTCATGTTTACCTTGACATTGAGTTAATTTCAGTGAGACAGTGGAATAAATAGAGATTTGTAAACCACATATCTTTACTAGTTGTATGACTTTGAACAGCTTATGTAACCTGTCTAGTCCTTAAGTTCACTATGTGTAAATTGAGAAAAATGAATCATTTAAGGTGGTTGGCAGAATTAAATAAGATAATGTCAAACTACCAGTCCTTGCTGACACTCAGTAGGTATGTAAAAACAGGCCGCATGAGTGTTACTATTTTCATTAAGAACTAAGTGACTGAATAAACAAAAGAGACAATTTGGATTCATGTTATACATTTATTACACTCATGTTTATTACATTTACATATTTATACACGCTCACATTTTATAAATATGTTACATTAGATAGTGGCTTGCAAAAAAAAGAATAGTGGCTTATATGAATTTTTGTCACAGTATTCAAATGCAACTCACCTATTCTAAAAAAGACTCCATCACTTGTTATCAATAAGGCAATGCCCTTTTAGTAAGTTTGCTAAGCTCCCAAGAGGGGGAGATAAGAAATATTGTAGGTAGAGATACTTATCCCGTTGGTACATCATTTTTCTCTTACCCTAAATGCCATACCTGCTAATGAGTTGTCTTTCCACCAGTGCCTTCAGGAAAACTTCTCCTTTCTGAGGCATGAATTTTGATATCCAGTTGATGTTTTAAGACAAACTCTAAGCAGTAAGAAGAATTATTCTTTAAGCTTGTTTCTTTCATTTCATTGGAGAGTACTGAACTGTACTGTTAAAGAAAATATTTTTGGAGAGAGTGATCAAGTGTTTGGGGCACTATTAAAGCTGTCTTTTTGGTGCTAGTTTTCTGTATGAAATATTTTATAAGAATGGTGAAAGCAACCTACTTGCAAATCTCTTTCTTTCTTTCCTTTTTTTTTTTTTCACTTTTGTGACATAGTGTTTGGTGTGTATAGATGGTGTCTTCTCTCCCTGTGCAGGAATAGGGGTTTAAACCCTTCATTAGCTTAAATGAATGCATGTTATTCTAACCCAGAAGTTATACCTTCATTGATCAAAAACAAAAATCCAGATAGGGGCCCTCATTGGGCTTACCTGCCTTCTAGAATTAGGCAGTGCTCTTCGTCAGTGAACTTGATCAGTTTTCTAAAATAGTCAACAAAGTTTCCCTTTTTATCAGCATTGTTTCTTGAGAATATAAAAATATTGTGCTGGGGTGGAGGCCCATATCTTTACAAAACTATTTTTTATCCTACAAATGACTTTTCACATGATTGACATATAAGAAAATAAAAGCCTCTCTATACCCTGTGTTCCCCTCTATATTTCTGTGTTTCTTATGGATAAGAAATATGTAATATTACAAAGTAAACAGCCAAAAATATCTTGTAATTGGGCTTGCTTATGTATCTGAATAATGTAAAAATAAAGTATATGTGTAACTGTATGTTAATGTTAGTTAATGCTTTACTAATGGTAATGATGAATGAAATTACACATTTTGTATACTTTTAATTATTTCTGTAGATAGTAAGAAATGATAAATTTGCAACTTAAAAGTTTTCAGTTATGTTTAGATCTCCTAAGTCACAGAGGAACAATGATTGATTTTTCTATGCTGTTATACGGTAAGTACCAAGATACTGCATATTTCAAGAAATCATGTTATAAACAAATAAATTCTCAGAAAATCGTCTTCTTGAAAGTTTCTTTTTTTTTCCATAAAAGTTACATCATCTTTGCATTTCCTTCTTGGAAGATAAAGTTTTATCTGAAATGTGAAAGAAATTTATTTTAAAATATCACAAGTAGCAGTGATTAGCACTTAATTATATAATTTCCTGCTCTTTTTTTTTAAGATTTTATTTATTTATTTGAAAGAGAGAATGAGAGATAGAGAGCACGAGAGGAAAGAGGGTCAGAGGGAGAAGCAGACTCCCCGCCGAGTGGGGAGCCCGATGCGGGACTCGATCCCGGGACTCCAGGATCATGACCTGAGCCGAAGGCAGTCGCTTAACCACCTGAGCCACCCAGGCGCCCTAATTTCCTGTTCTTAAAAGATTTCAGATATAGGTCTTATCTTCTTGGAATTATTGTATTTTTATTAGGAGCAGGGACTTTTCAAGGCAACATCCATACACCAAACTTAATGTACATGGCAACTTACCTGGTTCCCAGAACTAAAATAATATTTATTTGGTCTGACCATAATTCAGCAATGTTTTACATAGGCACTCAATTAAACTTGTGAAAATAGAAGCAAAACAAATATTTATAAAATAATCTAACATTTATATGAAACTTGAAAAGCTTAAAATGGTAAAATTATAGCCTCAGAGTATGAAAGTTAAGTAGTATTTTATTGTAAACTACTTTGTTTACTAGATGCAATTCTAAAAACTTGTATAAAGGTTTTCTTGATAATTACATTTCCTTGTTTATACTTTTCATATATCTCAAAGTAAAAATAATTCAAATTAGAAAAGAAAATCATACAATGAGAAAAAACAGAAATGCTATATATATTAACCCTAATTATGAATAACATTATCTTCCTAAATTAAGAGCAATGTTTACAAAAGACAAAGTTCCCTGAAAATCCTGTTCCATTATATAAGAAAGTTTTATCTTAATTATAAAATAAGCATTTCTCAGAATTATTAAATATAGAAGTGCATCAATTGTTTTGTATAAAATCTTTCCTGTAGAATCAAAGTATAATGTATGCAATATAATCCTATTTTTATAAAATTCTGTAAATCACTGAGATCAATATAATCTCTTTACAATTGTAAAAATGCCCTATACATATATAAGCATATATGTTCACATTTTTTTCATAAGTGGGAACCAAAATGTGCAAAGATATACACCCAACTAATTATGTGAAGCCTGAAATTTGAGGTAAAGTTATACATGACGTAGGTTAAATTATACCGGGATAAAAAGTAATTCCCAAATCTCAGGGTTTTAAATCTCAAAGATGTTTTCCTCACTCCTGTGATTCTCTCATTCAGGCAAGGGACAGGCTGGACGATAGAGCACCCCCCATCCCATGTGCTGCCGGTGAGTGAGTCAGAGGGAAAGAGAAGTTACCCTTTTACCTTCGGGTAAATGTTCTGGCCAGGAAGTGACATCTTCACACACAATTTACAGGACAGAGTTACCGTCCTTTCCAACTACAAGATGGCCAGAAAATGTAATCCTACCACATTCCTGGAAGGCACAGAGCCATATGTAATTAAAAATATAGAAGGCACCCTGAAAATTGATAAAACAGAGGCAATTCTACTGTCATCATTCCTTTCTCTTCATCTCTGTTGCTTTAATTATATAGCAATGTAGAGATGCAGATATGGAGATATATATATAGAGAGAGAGAGACATTAAATAGCAATGTAGAGAGGCAGATATGGAGATATATATATATATATATATATATAGCAATGCAGAGATGCTGGTACGGATAAGGCAGATCCGGGCTTCACTAAGCACCTTCTCTAATTTCACATTCTGTTAGGAAGGTGCTGTGATGCAAAATCTATGACATAGATCCCCTCTCAAGCGGGTTTTGTTCCAAGAGTGAAAGAAGGTGATGTAAGAACATAACTTGTACATGTCACAAACCTAAAGCAGGTTGGGAAGCTTTGCTAATAGAGGAATATTGAAATAAGTGTAGGATTTAATTAACAGCCCAGATCCTGGCCCATACTTTCTTTTTCTCCCCGTGAGGTTAGTTGTAGCAAAAACTGGAAGTGATGTGCCCTTGTTCTACTGGAAAGAGGTGATGTAAGCAGATCAGTTTAAGTGAAGTGTAGGACTCAAAAAATCTGTTAATGATCAATAAATTTAGACAGATTGAGGGGCCACCAAAATTTCCCAACGAAACTGAGAATGTGGACTTCGTTGGTGTAGAGCATCTAAAGGAACGACATTCACAGGCATATGGAATTAAAACTGAGATGTGTTGTTGATATGAGACTACATTCCCTAATTATGAAATGGGTAATAAGAAGCGGACATTACATCAATTTTCCTCCCTACACTGCCATTCCAAGCAGTGATTTCAAGGTCTCAGTGATTCAGGAGATCAGGACTAAGGCACCAATGGAAGAAAAGCTTCCTTCAACTTCCCTCCCAAATCACCATGACGGCATATGTACAAACAAAGTGAATTCAATTCATTGCATACTCTAAGACTATT
The DNA here is from genome assembly GCF_037043125.1 of Eumetopias jubatus. NCBI lineage: Eukaryota > Metazoa > Chordata > Mammalia > Carnivora > Otariidae > Eumetopias > Eumetopias jubatus. The sequence continues at coordinate 116,691,286 of NW_028274811.1, forward strand.
TCAGGAATCTGAATAGCAATTACTTTTCCCAATGTAAGAAAAAAATTGTGTTCAAAGCTTGTTTGTTTAGGAACCAATTAACTACTTGAGGAAATTCAAGAAATAAATAATGAGACTGTTAAACTAATAGCACATGATGAGCCCCTTTTTTTTTTTTGGATAGGAACTTATTTTATCAGAAAGTTTTTTAAAATGCACTTAAAACCAGTTTATATATGTTCTTGGCTCTTTTAGAATACTCAAATTCAAACAAATTATTTTATTCTTATTTTATGGAAGTTTTTGTTTATTTGCTTATTTGTTTTTACCAGTTTGGGAAGGAATTACTTAACATAAAAAGGGCTTGCATATTTTATAAATGCATTTGATTGTGTTCCATATAATACACATGATTTAAGTTGACATGCTTGCTAGAATTCGTCCCGCACTATGAGGGATTTGCATATACTCCAATTTCCACCAGGAATAAATGTTATTAAAAGTATTTATAAAAGATATAATCTTTCACATTCACCTGATTTAAAGTATTTAAATATAATTTGAAATGGATAATTTTACTTGGTTAGTTTTAACTTTTTCAGCTGCAAAGTGTCATGATACAAGTCTATCATTGAGAACAAAAATTGAAACTCATCCAAACTAATAAGTAGGTAACTTTGAAATCTCTGAGTTAAGATCCCTTTTAGATATCTGTGGATTCTTCTTCATGAATCTGTAATCATATAAGAAGCTTCTCAGGGGCAGTTATGATTTGAAAAATTTAAGAAAAAAGTAATTCTCTACTTCTGACTATGGTAGAATATAAAGTCTCTCTTCATGCGTGATGTTTGAAGCAGCTAGTGAAAAGTTAAGACACTACAAGTTAAAACAACACAGTGAAGTACTAGGCTGCTGTCTCTTTTTAGAAATTAACTCTCAACTCTTATTACCAACGTATTTTTTTAAATTTTATTTTATTATGTTATGTTAGTCACCATACAATACATCATTAGTTTTTGATGTAGTGATCCATGATTCATTGTTTTCAACTTTTGTGCTTAGAATCTCATTCTAACTTCATTCTGATTTGATTTTTTTATAACATGTTAAGATCACATTGTAAGACATTCATTGGCCTTTAGCCAAAAATAATAAAATTCTGACCTGACCTGCCTCTCTTTTGAAAAGTAGAAAAGATCCCAAGAGATTGCAATTTTAAATCTCACACTTAATTTCCCATTCCCCTCCTATAAATCAAGCTTCTGTAAAATAGTGAGTTATACCATTCACATTTCTTCAGATACTAAAATTCCCCATTCATTTTCCAGTCTGCATTCTTCAAGAAAAGGGATGTTAACAGAGATTGTTAAGAGTTGTGGTAGTCAAAAACAATTGGCAGGATTTCAATTTGTAGAACTTGTTGACATTCTGCCAATTCTTTTATTAATACATGTTGCTAAGCAGAGCTGAAATTCAGCCAGTATGTTCTAGCATAGCCATACTGATTGTTAAGATTTTGAAATATTTCCATTCCACTGGGTAAATAGTCACTACTCAATGCCTTCTAGTATCCCCTTCCCCACTCTGGTTTATCAGTTGGCTTCTTCCCCCAGAACCCCCTCCAGCCCAACTGACTATTCTGCATCTACAAAATAATGTTTCGCACTGTAAGAGGACTTTAGGACTTTGCTCTAATTAGCATGTGGATGGCTTCTAGTTTGATTAGTCACTCTATAGCAGTTGCTGGAAACTTTAAATATAACTCTTGCTTCTGAGTATGTTTTTAGGCATGTGTAACAGAAAAGGAAATGTGGGAAAGATGTCTGTAATGATTCAATGCAGAAGCAGCAGAGCTATCTCACAATCAGTTGGAATACTGCCTGAAGCTTGTTTGTCAACATCAACAATTTTCCGCCCTGCAATTATCAGGTCCACTGCTTTGTCATTCACAGAACACTTCTTGATGGCTACTGTCTCCCAAACATTGTGGGTGAAAGAATAAGATGATGAATTTTTGTTCAGAAAGCTGAATCGAGAAAAATAAAGCTGACATAAAAAAACCTGCAATGGGAAGCAGGTGTATATTAAGCCCAGTTAGGGTAGGGTTAAGGGAGAAAGTGGGACTGGGTTGCCAGTGCATCTCTGGGCCAAACTTTTATGTGGCCTGTTTAATTAGTTTATTTGTTCATCCAGAGTATAATCATAGAACATGTATTCATATAGGACTCAAGATATAGAATAAATAAGAGAGGTATTTTCCTCCCCAATATTACTTATAAACCAACTCAAGAAAGACTCAAATGAATTACATAATTACAAAATGTATAACAATACTTTTAGAACTAACTCACTTAAAATTTTAATGTGCTTGTTTAATTTTTCCTATAAAAACAAAGACCTTTATCATTAAAACTCATTATTGTTTGGAAGAAATAAAGTCTCTTACAGACAACTATTTTCTATTTACTTTTCACTGTCTTTCTCTTAGTTACATGCAAATAATACACTTAGCCATTTTTAAATGAAATGTAAAATTTATTGAGTAAAAGCATGTCTGTACATTGTACCATTCATATTTTTCTGTGTTTGTTCTTCAGTTTGTTTAAGAGCATCTTCATCATTTGCCCTGTATGGAGAGGTTAAGTGTCCAATGACTTGCTCAAGGTGATAGAATCAATGATAGACTTGCATCAAATCCTTATTGACTGATTTTTTGCCCCGATCGTTTTTTTATATCCCACTTATCAATTGATTACTCTTAGTTTCAAACAACTATGAGCATTTTCTCGAATCTCATCTGGCTACTACATCACTACTGCATTCTTGTCTCTATTTTAAGACAGAGAAGACAAGTGATCATAATTGTTATTTGTCTGGGCAGTAACAAGGGAGATATGATTCTTCACTGAGCAACTGCAATGTGCTAGATTATACACCAAGTGCAGGATAATCACTCTCAATAACTGTGAGAAGATACCACCTCCAATTTACTCTTACTGAAGTTAAGAGAGATTGAGAATTTGCCTAAGAGTTCAACACTGCTAAACGACACAGTTAGGATTCAAGCCTGCCCAGTCTCTTAAGACCTTTATACTGACACATGAAAGTTGATTTTCCCCCCTCTATTTAGTAATATCTATATGTGCCCTAATAGTATTTATTTGGAAACATTCTATGTCTTTATTGGGTTTGTTTTGTATTGCATGTTCATAGAATAGCCTCCACTGTAGTGATAGAGACTACAGTAGGTATTATAATCATGGCATTGAAAGGGACTTTGCAAAATTGATGGTGCATAGCCATTTAGTTATTGAGATTCTTCCAGGGATCGTGTCAATTCCATGTTTGAACAACTTAATTGTTTTGAGTTATGCTGTAACTCCATTAGTGCTACTTCCTCCATTGGGAACCATGTAGTGTAGTTATGATCTGTAGAAAACCTAGTATGTGACATAGGTTTAGCCAATGGTATTTTTAACCATCACAAAAACCATATAATATAAGCTTTACTATTTTTTTGTGTGATACTGGAAAACTGAGGGTGCAGCAACTAAAATAACAGGTAGTTCATCTCTGTACTGGAACTGAAATCAGTTCCCTTTGACTATTATGCCATGCCACTACTCAATTATTAGAACAAATGTAAATCTCTTAGGGAAAATGGTCCATCAAATATTTGAAAGCAGCCATCATATTTTCCCCTAAATCTTTTCTCTTTCAGGCCAAACACACTCCGTATGCTCAGTATTTATGCAAGCTGGTCTCCAGGACATTCAGATCTATTGTCAATTTTTGACCTCAAAAGTCAGCACAGTTCCTCAATTGTTGACTCACTGGTACATAATAGAGTGGGAATGTTCAGTCTTACTTCTTCACTAAGCAGAGTGAAAGCATACTTTTTCCTTAGCTTAGTCTGGCAAGCCCCTTGCTCAGTATATCTTTGCAATGAGCTAAATATCTTACCTCTTGTTTTCAATTAATTGCTATTAAGCAAAGTCTCCTGAACCTGTATATTTCTAGTTTGACCATGAATGTAAGAATTTAAACTTACTTCCTTTCAATTCCATCTTTTTAGAACTTGCTTGTGGTTTCCCATTCAGTGACTGAGCTACTGCTCTTCAGATCTATGACATCTGGAAAACTGAGATATATATATATATGTATATATACACACACACACACACACACACACATACACACATATATATATGTACTATATTCTTCATCTGAAGGTCTTAGAACAGTGTTTTAAATTGAGAAGTTACATGTTAAGTCTTATCTTCTAGGACAATAAAAGAGCCTAAAGGAGGAAACTCTTTGGTCATTCAATGAGAATGGTACAAAATTGGGGAGCACAGGTAAGTCACTCCCTCTCCAATTATTTCCTGTGAACTTACAATGTGCCAAGTAATGTTTTCAGTATTCATGTGGCAGCAGTAAACTAAATGACAGAAATCTCTTTCTTCCATGGGCTTATCTTCTAGTAGGAATTTACAGACAATAAACAAATAGGTGATGAAAACATGTAACATGGTAATAATGACATTTGAAAAGAAATAACTGAAGAAGCTGGGTAGGGAGTCAGGTATATGTGTGGGGTAGTATGGAGAGGTTTCTTCTTAAGTTCTTTTCATAAGCCTCTATCATAGTTATTATGCTGCACTGCAATTACCTGTGCTTTGTCTGATTCCACCTTTAGGCAAGTTATTTTCCCGGGAAGTGTTCTGTCTTTTTCATCTAGACATTGCCAGCACCAAGCACCATGCCTAGCAAGCAGTAGGTTTCAATAAAGGTTTAATGGGTGAGTAAAAGTCCTTAAAATCTGAATGATAATAACAAAATAATAGCATAAATTGAGTGCTCACTATGTGCTGTGTATCGTGCTATTGTTTCATTTACCTCTCATGGCTTTATGAAGACATTTTTTTAAAATGATTATTATCACTTCCATTTTACGAATGAGGGAATTGAGTGTCAGAAATGTTAAATAATTTGAATAAAATCACATAGAAAACAATCAGTGGAAAAGAAATTCAAACCTAGGCTCTCTGTTTCCAAATCCCATGTCTTCCAAGTTTCTGCCAGATAGCACAGATGGACACCTTGTCAATCCCCATATGGCTAAAAATTGCATAAGGAACTAGCAGAAAGTATGATCTCTATTAGCAGAGAAAGAATTTAGTGCAAGCAGAAGCTGAAATGAGGCAAGTCAAAGTCTGTCAAGCCAACAAATTCAATTTACTCATTCAAAATAACATAATAACCAAATAATTGTCTCTAATAATAGATTCTACTGTGGTGAATTTAAGAACAGAAAAAAAAAATGAGAAACAAGAGGGACAGAATGACAGAGCATTTCCATCCCTATACTGGAACTTGAAGTATCCACTTTTCCTTTTCTAAGGATCTGTAATGGTGGGGGATGGGGAACATCAGGCAGAGGCCACATTAACAATTGATGAAATGTACAAATCCAAACAGGGATCAAGGAATCATCAGGCTTTTATTCATTGGTCAAGCAGCAATGGGGCTGATTTTAGTGATAATTCTACTACCCTGGCCAAGCTGCAGGCACATTCCTAAGGGAAATAAAATGAAGTGAGGGCAGTAATAAGCAGAAGCAGCGGGAGACAGATTACACTATAGAAATGAATAGCACCTTGTCCCAGGGTTATCTTTGCTCATTGCTCAATTCTTTTGCCCCTGAATGAAGCAAAATGGTGGATTATGAGGACCATTGCCTCAACTGTGGCACTGAAAAAATGGTTGAATGGCATCTCTACATCTTAGATTTAAAATTAGAAACTTTGAGAAGTCTACTTGGGCATATGGATATTTGTAGAAATACTCCATAATCACACAGTCTGTGTATCACTTTGCTTTTAAGATTAACACTGCTTTCCATGAAGACATTTAGGCTACTTTATAGCAACATTGGCAACTCATGCCCTATAATTTGAATTAAAACTTCAGTGCTTCCAGAATAAAGACATTTGAAATTAAAATAGGAGAATTGCAATCATTTCATGTGACTGATGAAGTTACGAATCAGAATTTTTATTATAAACCTTATTAGCATGAGCACATTGAAAAAGATTTAATTTCCTCATGTAAGGGAAAAAAAGTAAAATCTACTAAACTTTAAGAATCAGTCTTGGTTACATTTTATACATACTCTTCCATGAGAGTGTATGTGATTCCAAGAGGCCTGTAACTAAGTGTTGGGTTGTTTGTATGATTTAAATAATACAGTGATATGTTTAAAAACGTAGAGAAAAGTCATTTCAGAACAGAGATGAGAATTCACTGCAAGTTACTTTTTGTATTAGTTTACTAAGACCATCACAACAAAGTACCGCAGACTGGGTGGCTTAAACACTAGAAACGTATTTTCTTACAATTCTGGAGGCTAGCAATCTGAGAACAAGGTATCAGCAAGGCCTCTCTCCTTGGATTGTGGATGGCTGTCTTCTGTGTCTTCACACGGTCCACTTTCTGTGTGTGTCTGTGTCTTAATCTCCTCTTTTTATGACGACACCAGTCATATTGGATGAGGATGCCCCCCAATGACCTCATTTAACCTGAATTACCTCTTTAAAGACTCTATCTTCAAATACAGTCACCTTCTGAGATACTGGGGGTAGGCCTTCACTGTATGTATTTGGAAGAAACACAGTTTAGCCCGTAACACTCATGCATGAAGTTCTCCTAGGAGAAACTTGTTGGTGAAGATGTGGTGGAAGGAAAGTTCTCATGAACTTTGGAGGGTAACTTGACAGTCAAGTCAAAGCAACTCATATGCTTCAAATGATCATTTGTATTTCAGAGGATGGCTATTAAAGAATTCTCACAGCTACTTTGAATGCTGAGACATGCTCAAATATAGTCACTGTTGCCTTATTTGTAATGACAAAAACTTGGAGCAACTCAAATGCCCATAATCATGGAAATGAATTACTTCACTTACTACACAAATTTTTGTTAAATACCTGTATTTTGCCAAACTCTATTACAGATATTCATATATCATCAAACAAAACAAAAAATTCAGCATCTCAGTAAATAAACTGTCCTACTTTCATACAGTATTACACTATAAAATATTATGCATGAACTACATTAATATATAATAACATGATTCAAATTTTAAAAACATAATGTCATGTGAAACAGTAAGTCGTGTATGTAATGTGACATATTGTGTAAAACATTAAAGGAACACCTAGAAATAAACACAACGTGACATTCTACATAGTTTAAGGAAACATTAATATTTAACAACAATATAAGTTATGTTCTTAATAAAAACATGTTTTATGACAAGGATAACCTTCTGAGAGAAGGAGGCAAAAATGAGATTGATGAAGGGTACATGAGACATATCAGTTTTAGCTTTAAGATTTTATTTATTTAAAAAGGAAAATAATATGTTGAAACAATGACAAAATAGTGCAAATATTTGCCTAATTTATTTGATGTATTCAGTCGATGATGCATTGTTGTTGTATTAATAGATTATATACATCTGGCTGCTATCACAGACACATTAAAATCACAGGGTCTAAATCAATATCTGAGTTGTCAGAGTAGCTTCACTCTACAAAGAGTTCAGAGGTCTAAGACTTTCCTATGTGATTTCTTTGATATTCTTGGTTCTCTTGTGCCAAGATAGGTACTTAAGGGGGCTCTGGGTGGCTCAGTCGGTTAAGCGTCTGCCTTCGGCTCAGGTCATGATCCCGGGGGTCTGGGATTGAGTCCCATGTCCTTGGGCTCTCTGCTCAGTGGGGAGCTTGCTTTTCCCTCTCCCTCTGCCTACCATTCTTCCTACCTGTGCTCCCTCTCTCTGTGTCAAGTAAAATAATAAAATCTTAAAAAAAAAAAAAGGTAAGTACTTCAGCTTCCACCGGCATATTTGTATTCCAAACAGCAGGAGGAGGGAAGAAAAAAGAGAGCATGTTTCTTCTCATTAAGAGCAAAGCCCAGAGGCACATGGATGGCTCAGTTAAGTGTCTGCCTTCGGCTCAGGTCATGATCTCAGGGTCTTGGGATTGAGCCCCGTGTAGGTTCCTTGCTCAGCAGGGAGTCTGCTTCTTCCTCTCCCTCTGCCTCTCCCCACTGCTCCGTCCCTCTCTCTCGCTCACTCTCTCTCTCAAATAAATAAATATAACCTTAAAAAAAAAAAGAACACAGTCCAGAAACCATACATACCACTTCTCTTTGTATCTTCTTCACTAGAACCTAGCTGTAAGAAATACTGGGTGCGGTTGTCTTTACTTGGGTGATTATAGGCCCAAGATAATTTTATTATCATGTAAGAGGCAGAGAACAGTTATTGGAGCACAACTATCAGTTTCTGCTGTAAGTATTTATACGAAGAATTGTTGTTTTCTTCATTAGTCTGTGATTTTTCTATATAGAAAATCATATCATTTGAAAATAAGTACAAGTGGCACCTTCCCTTCCAAGCTTTACACATATGTTCCCTTTTCCAGTTTTACTGCGTTGCTAATGAATCCATTACAATGCTGAAACAGGGAGGAGTGGCGGTGGGCAGTTCTGTCATTCAACTTCCTTCTATGGAAACACAAAATTTTATTATTAACTTGTTTTTAGTATGATTTTTAAAGATTGCTATAACTCCATGGAGAATAGATCTCAGAAAGATGGGCTAGATGTATAAGCAGGAGATCAATGAAGAGGTTATTGTGAAACTCCAGGCAAGAGACAGCGCTGGTTTAGACCAAAGAATGGTTTGCAGTGAGGATGGAGAGCATTGCTTGGATTCCAAATGGATTTGGAGCGTGGAGGGAAGTGCTTGGATCCAAGATTTATTTTGCAGATAAAACCAATAATATTTGCTAAGTTACACTACTATAGATAGATAAGTAGATAGAAAGAAAAAATATATATACCTAATATATAAATATAAAATATAAATATAAAAATATGTAGAATATATATAATACAAAAATATAAATATATATATAAATATAAGGAGGAAAATAGACTTTATACATATATAGAGAAAATATAAGGAGAAAATAAGAATAAGTAATAATTTGTTGGTTTGTGGTTTAAGGAACTGAATAAATTGTGATACTTACACTATTTGAGATTGGAAGGACATGGGAAAACTCAGAAGGTGGGGATGGAGGTACGAATTAAAAATTATGTTTTGGCCTAGCTATGTTTAGGATGACTATTAGAAATTAAAATAGAGATGTCAAATCACCCTATGGAAATTAGGGTCTGGCATTTAGGGGCAAGAGCTTGGTTAGATATATAAATTTTGAGTTTTCATTGTATAGATGTATTTAAAGTTAGAAACTTGGATATAAGCATTATTGGAGTGAGTACAGAGAAAGAGAGAACTGGAAACCCTGAGTAGCTCAGAGTATAGAGATCCAGATGAAAGAGAAAAAAAAGCAGTGTGTGAGTGTTATTTGCAGCTACAGGGAGGGAGGGAAAAACCAGGAGAGGCCGTGTCCTGAAAACCGGATCAACCACATCAAATGCTGCTTAGAGGTTGAACAAAATAAAAACTGGGAATAGACCTTTGGATCTGGCCCCACGGGGGTTACTCACTGGTTTGGAAAGTGCATTTTTAGTGGAATACAGGAAATGGAGGTTTAATTGGATTCAGGAGAGGAGAAAACAGAGGGAGTTAGAAGGTGGAAGCAGTGAGAATAAGGTCCCTCTCTTGGTAATTTTTGCAATAGAGGGAAATGAAATAAAAGTTATTGGATGGAAGCAGATGCTGGGCCAAGGGAGCGTTTTTTTCTTCTTTTTAACAAATGGGAAACTTAGAGTATGTTTCATCTTGGTGAGAAAATCTGAGGGTAGGAGGGAAAACAGACGAGAGCCGAAGCAATGAACTTAAAAGAGATTAAGAAGGAATTGGAATCGATACTTACGGTAGGTTTGGCTTAGAGAGGAACGGGACAGTTCTTTTTGTAGCAGCGAGGAAGACAGAAAATATAGGTGCCAATATGGATTGATGGATGCAGAAGAGAGAAAATGAGAACATTCTCTTCTGCTTGCCTTGGTTTCCCAGGGAAATGAGATTCTTGGCTAAGAGTGAAGAGAGGAGAGGATGTAGATGTGTGAGGGGAGAGGGGGTGTTGTAAAATATTCATTTTATGGAAAGTGTGGGGGAAATTGGATGTGGAAATATGGAAGGATTACTGGACAACACTGGAGAATCACACGGATTTGTGGTCATAAATAGCAAAGGAAATAATACATGGTAATTGTTTTTCTCCCTGTAGTTTCTCCTAATTCCATACAATGGGGAACGAAATTTGCTGACTGTTAATCAGAGGTAAAGAGGGTCAAAGGAGTAGAAAATGTTTGCAGGGAGCGGTCTGTACAAGAGGCACATATATGTCTTGCCTGGTATCAGTCATCCCACATGTCTCTACAGGTGATCATTATTCTTATTCTTTCATCTATACTAACCAAGTCCTTGCTTTTCTTAATAGTTTTATCACTTACCTATGCACTCCTAAACAGTATAACTTAGTTTAGCTTGCTTGTGAACTTTATATAAATGAAATTATATCTTTTTATATTGTTTTCTTAACCCAGCACTGTTTTAGTTTTTAAAACATTCATATTTTGAGGAGTAGTTTATTTCTTATCACTGTATAGTATTTAATTAAATGAAAATACCACAATCTGTTCTTATGTTGATAGGTATTTCAAAAACGCATCTCTTTTAGTTTAAGAATAAGAAAAAGTTTATTATACATGATGAATTTGTTTTCAACAATAATAAAACCAAGTCTACCTAGAAAAATTGCATAGCCTGCCAATAAAAGCAGAAAGAATATTATGAGTCCATAAAAATATAGATACAAATAGGATATTCCATATATCAGAAACATAGAATAAATATTTACATATGTGTTATTCATTCTTTTTCATAATTGACTCTAGTGACAAAAGTTTTTTTTTTTTTAATAGATTTGAAATACCTTGAAAAGAATTTCTGAATACGGTAAGTTGTTACTAATTTAAGTCTTACATCAAAGACTCCATAGTATAAGAATCAGATCCATATTTTCAATAGTGTAGGATTGGAAACAACTGACCAAAAGTTCCAACCTGTGTTAAAAGGATTATGAGGAAGGTAGCTGAAGCCAGAACAACCCAGTGCATCTGGGTTGCACTGTGGCACTTTATTTGTGTGATATTCAAATATAGGATCAATTCCGTTTTTTCCCAAAATAACTGCATTTAGCTTTTATGGGACAGTAAAAGGGATGCCCTGAGCACATTGCTGGGAATTACGCGTCTGCTCAGCCATAACATTTCTTCCTGAAACTTCCCTGAATGGAGAGAGATAATTTGCAAGTAAAAGGCAAGTTAGAACCTGGAGAGCGAAAGAGCATTCACTTTCTAGGAAATACAACATCCTTTTACCAACACTCTTTTTCTTCTTTAATTCCTGGAAAGATACATATGGTGGTAGTCGGTGCTCTGAAAATTCAGTAGACTTCTGAGGTTATTGTTTTTATTAGTTTGTTTCCTAGTAGTGTAGGAACTGAATTGTGAAGTGAGGAGAAAAGTCAAAATCAAATATAACAAATTCATGGTGAATTAAAAGAGCCTTCATGCCTGAACTACGGAGAGCCTAGATTTCCTACTCACAAAGAGAATGATGATAATAGCAATAAGAGTGTAATAATTATATAATATATAGTGAGATGCCAGGAACCTCACTAAATGCTTTCTGTATATTATAAAATTTAATCTTCACACAAGGTTGGGAATTCGTGTTGTCATCCTTGTTAATACAGATATAGAAATAGAGGTTTGTCTAATAGAGCAAAAGCCCAGAGGTGTTCTAAGGCAGGTAGAAGGAACTCAACATGTGCTCTTGACCACATCTCACATTGCCACTCTGCACTCTATCATCTAGTCTGATTACTCTGTCTCCAGGGACCCCAAGTCCCTCACTCTTCCTGGACCCACTTCTTTGGGCATGGACTTCCTGCCCAGCTTTTAGTGCCTACCAGGTCCCACTTCCTCCATGATTTCCCCCTGACTAATCTAGCAACTATCAGTGTCTCCCCTCTCTTAACTTCAGCAATTAGTCAGTAGCTGACCGCACAGTTTAGTCAATTCTTTTATGTGTGCTAATTCTTGTCTACCAACCAGATAATACTTCACTTGACAGGGATGGTCTTTATTGCTTGTCACCCTTTACAGTCCTGAGTATAACATTGGCTACTTCAAATATATTCACCATTCATTACGGTCCAATTCCTAGGCTCTGAACTACAAACTCCTAAAAATATAAATTTTGATGAAACAAAATTACCACCTACAGGAGTTTTGGCTCTACTGTAGGAAATTTACATAAATATAAATGCCAAGTGGGACACTTTGTGTTACCAGATTCCTTCATATGTGGGCATCATGGCATTTGATCTCATGGCGATCCCGTGAGGAAGGTTACTTCTCAAAGGAGCAGGCTGAAGTCTAGAGCCCAAAGCCACACAAACAGTGAGGGCTAGAGTCTAGGTCTTCTGGCAGTAGGTCCAAGACTTTTAACTAAAACTGGGTATGTAATCAAGGGACTTCAACACAACCAGGGAATTGAGCACATACTCATTGCACTCCTAGGTGCCAGACACTAAGTTTCTGGAGATATAATGATTGGTTGGTTTGAATTCTCCCAAAAAGAGATTTTAGTACAAGGAATTGGTTATAGGTGGTTTATTTAGCAGATGACCACAGGTAGCACAAGGGACAAGGGAAAGAAAGGTGAGTCAGGGTGTGTGAGAAAACCTATAAGGAGGCAAATGGGGCTGAGTTCTACTGAAGACACTTTGAAAAAATCCCCAGAAACTTTGAGGCAGGGAGGAAGGAACATTTAAATATCACCTCTCATCTTGTCATTGGCTAAAGATTGCAGGGAAGAGGGAATATCCCTGCCACCAGCTCTTAGGTGCCTTTGGGCCGAGAAATAAAGAGAAGCAGGTGCATGAGGTGGGAAGATGTCAGCCTGTCAGGAAACTTTCTATCCCTGCAGCAGATGAACTCAAAGGCAGGCAGAGAGGATGGGGGCAGACATGAACAGTGTTTGCTACCAAAAGCTCAAACATGGATTTTGCTTTCTTGGAACTGAGGATTCCCAGAGGAAAAGTTTAGGACAAGTGTAATGGGAGCACAGGGAAGGGAGAGAATAATCTGGGTGTTCTTGTAGTGTTGATGCTGTGCACGAGGTTTGCCATTCCCCATCCTTACTGTCGGACACAGGACATACAGATACGTTGCTTTACAACACCTCTATGAATAATTGAATGCATCACATTCATAAATCAGGCACATTTGCTCTAGCATGCAAGTACTAATGATTCCAGAAGAAGTAAATGTTCTGGCTTGCCCTGAGGAGTATCACTTTATGTTCTCTCCACCCACATTCTTGGCCACAAACTCTATCAACCTAAAAAAAAAAAAAAAATCACTCTTACAAACATCAGTACCAGAGAGGGTTGGCAAAAAAAATATTATATGAATGTTGGACTGGCTATAAGATGATGCTGACAATTAAATTTCTTCCATCCCCTTCTTTCCATAGGTGTTGATTCCTAGTAAATATCTCATACTCCAAACTCCATCTCAGCATTTGCTTCTGGAGAATTCAAGCTATGTAAAGAAACATGGGGTAAATAGTGTGCAATCCAACACGAAAAACCAGAATCAAGTTACTCATACAGTGTCATAGCTGGAAGGAATTTAAGAAATAATCCTACGCCAGTGTTTTCATTTAATGCAAAACAAAAAAGACCAGAAGAAGTCATCAAGTGAACTGCCCCAACTGGCAGAGACTTCAAGTAGGAGAATCAGTATTCTATCTAAGTAGGTCAGTACGTTTAAATTATTGTCATTCCTAAATATGACTTTTGGGTTTTGGTGTGAGGAAAGGTGAATGACATGAAAGAATAATCAATTTTTTTTTAAATTTAATCAATTTTATAAACAACTGAACAACTTCCACATAATACACCTGTATTGGATTATCTCAAGGTGATGAAACTAGTGCTCAGGGAGGTTCAGTGTTATTTTGTAACTCACCCAGCTATTATGTGGTATGGTAGGGGCTTAATCCAGTCTACATTAGAATTCCTTCATTGTCACATTCTGTAACCTCAAAAGAACATGGGCCTATCAGCCATGAGTTAGAAAAATGACTGAATATAAAACTTGTTATTTTTTGGAGTAGACTTTAGCAGTTGGGAGTCCTGTAGAACAATTTTATCAGCATATGATCTGTATGGGCCAGCCATATCAAGATTGCTGGAGATGGGGCATGGTAAAGCACGTTTTGATCAAGTGCCCCAGTGTGATTCTAATGCACACACTGAAGTTGGACAGCCACTGTTGTAGAAATCAATTTGTTAGTGTTGTTGAAAGGAGAGTTAAATCAATTCAAGTGATAGATTATAGATAGACACACTGATATAGGCAAAAGAGAAGTGATTTAGTGAGTGTGAGTATCTTAATGGAGTTCTTAAAATGTTTGTATAGAATAGAGAGAAAAATTGGGGGGGGGGCAAGTGTATTCATAGTTATGCAGCCCAATCAAGCTCTCTCTTCCTCTCTGTTTTATTGCTTGCTGACCTGACTTCCAACTTTCAATGAGTAATGGGTATAACTCAGGTTATAAGTTGGATAACTCTGTGACATGCTTTCTACACTGACTTTCAGACTGTCTCCAGCTGACCAAATTGGTGGCTGGCTTGATAACGCAACCTGTATTATCTGTCTTCCTATCTTTCTCAGTTCCATGATTTTTTAACTCCCAAATAAATCACTTGAAGGATCTTTTTAAAAATATCTAACACTTAAAAAAAAAAGACAGCTCATTTTTAATACTTGTATGAAGGAAATCCATAAACAAGACCAACATTTAATATAATTTGGAAAAATGCTACTTAAATTTGACATATATGGTATCAGATTGCTGTCCATTTCTTTTTAATTAGTAACCTGGAGACATACCGTAATGAGTCCTTTTCTCTCTGTGAAAAGCAATCTCCTTAAATATAGTAAAAATTTTGACTAAATTTTCTTCTTCATATTGAAAAGTTCTAATTTCTTTTATATATATACAGATATATGTATCTATATGTATATACTTACATATATATTCAAACTCCTATGTTGTGATTCTTTCATGAAGACTGATGTTATAGATGTCTGTGCTTCTGGTCCATTTTGAAATCTTGGAAGAAATTCACTCAGATTATAGATCTACCAAACACAGAAGTGAAATGGTGAAATGTTTCATCATATTATCCAGATGATTTGATACTAAAATAATTAAATTCCTAGAAAGATTTGACAAAATATAAATATGATTATATGAGATTTATCTCATATTTCCAAAATGTTCCTTCTGTACATGTAAAAAATACAAACATATCAAATAGACTCTCACATACTCACAAACACACATGTATAGAGAGGGACAAAGGGCCACATAACCCTGGAAATACAAATAGCACATTACCGCTGATTAAGTCTAAGTTTAGGTGTTTTGTCTGGGCTTTGAATTTGAACTGTAGTACAACAATGTAGCCCAAACTCCATTTTGGATTCAATTTTGTAATTCATTGTCTTGCTAATTAGCAGTAAGATTTTGAATTCCTATTTGAAAATCAGGCTTTGTAAATGCCTAAGCCTCAATTGTATATGCAAATTTCACACATTTTCATACTGTGTGGAATAACTGCATATGCAAACAGGTAATTTGACAGTTAATGATTCATTTTCACGTGCAAACCCACAATTTTAACATACAGATGCCAATTGGTACATGTAAATAATATTCCATGTGGGCCGGATTTGCCTGGTCTGTTTTCTCTTTTTAAAGAAACCAACACTTTAAGTCATTTTATTATTACTACTAGTATTATTACAGAAAATCTCTTAATATTCCAGAAATATTCAGATAGGAAAGTATTTTAAACGTTTTTGAAAGAAATACTCCTATTTGCCCATTTGATCTTCAAGAAAATAAGATGTGGTCATTTTTGTTCCAAACTTATTGGATACAGTATACGTTCACATGATACCTGCACATGTTTGATTAGAAATATAAAATCATGACACAGCTGATTGCGTATTTGTCATCTTAACGCTTTTCAACTTGAAATGACATAAAAGCTTTTTTCTTCAAAAGACCAATATTTAAAGGGTGTTGATTTATGTAAATCAATAATTTATCAACTTGCTGTCTTTCCTTGCTGCCAGCCAGATGCTTCTCGCTTTGCTCGGCCAGACAATGTCAGCTGCGACACATAATGACCTCTGCTTCATGTAGAAATAAGAGCATAAATATTTTAAAAATCCTGCTACAGGAAGTAAGGAGGGTTGGGGTGGGGGTGAGAGATTTTACCGGTTTATTGTGAGAGTAGAACAAGTCTACATATTTTATGGGTTGGTTTTATCAGAAGTGGAGGCAGGGACGTCTGTTAGCCTGATTTTTATCTCCTAACAAGGCTGACAGACCAAAGTCTTTTCATAGCAATTTGTTGAAGACATCTGGTGAAGCTTTCTAGGGGATGAACACACAGCAGAGTGTTCCTCTGGTATCAGTTGGCATGGCAACCAGTAAAAGACTATTCAACATCAGTAGGTTTCAAAAAGGTTGAGGCCTAGTTGAAAATCCATTTGGGCTCCTACCTGCAAAATTCTTTTGAAAATGCACTAAATCTTTTCTTAGGGCTCTAGAGACTGAACCAACATGTACAACGGTGGCACCTTCAATCTTAAATAATTTTCAAAACATGGGATTAATGATTCTAGTCACCAGAGGTATTACAGAAGATTCGGAATTACAGGCACTATGCTGGGGAGGATATTAGTAGAAATATGGTTGTTGTTTCCTTTTGTGTCTTATCATACAGGAAACAAAAGTGTTACTTTCAAATTTCTATAAATTCCAAGCTAATAAGGTCAAATGAATGAAAGAAAATCTTTTAGGTTATTTGTAAAATCAAATATATTTATCCTAAAGAACTAAATGTGATTTTTAAATGCTGAAAGTAAGTAATTTATTTAAAAATACTTGTGCCCTCAGAACGATTTAGTATGGAAGTTTATTTTTAAAGTTACTATTTTATGTTTAGAATATTCTAGTTCAAGGACACTTTTTACGATATTGTTATAAACCAGTTTAAGTGATATGTTTTGCTGTCAATTAAGTTTTAACTATTTGAAAATCAGGCACTAAAGAGGTCTTTGCTGGTATACGTATAACTTTTATAAACTGTAACTAAGCTGATACAACATTAAAATGTTAAAATAAAAAGTTCCCATGTTATTTTACCCCAAATATTTGTATCGCATTGTAGATTTATAGCTGGGATTCTAAAATGAAATGAGGGAAAAAAAATGGAAGAAATTTCTACAGTTGTGCCCTAAAATATATAACACGAGAAAAATACATCACAATGTGCTACATCATTGTCCTGCCATAAATTAGAATTTAAGTATTTCATTTAAATTATCCATTCAACAGAAGGTAGTCATCAAATTTAATTTTAAAATAAATGAATGTAAATTAAAATTCAATTAATAATGTTGTTCTTGAATGATTGGATTTCCAATGGCCCATACAAATTGTGCACTGGAGTCAATAACAACCACCACTAACATCACCACAATATTCAGAACAAATCTATATCAATGTCAAGCCAGGTAATACTAGCGCTTTTCTCTCCCCGACCTCAGAGATAGTGTGAGAATTAACGAGATGACCCAGGAAGCTCTGTGAGTTGTTTGAAATCATGCCATGAGACATAGTCAAGGAAGAACTTCTGTGTATAGTATATGAAAAATTGTGGTTACTATATATTACATTCAATTGCTTTAGAGACAATGGAAATATTTGCAAGTGATGATTCAGTCTCTATCAGAGACAAGAAGCCAAAGGATCTGGATATTTGTCCTGGTCCCAACTCTGAACTTCTGAATGACAGAGGACCTCTTCCTCTTTCTACAATCTTAAATTCCCTCTCAGGAAAATGGGGAAAAGGAGGCTAGCCTTGCTTCTTCTACTGAATTATGGTAAAGAAGGTACTTCTTGTGTGACAGAGTTTTGAAAAGTATAGAATTCTGAAGTATAAATTGTCTTTGTTGCTAAAAAAGTAAGGCCTGTACAAAACTGAGAATTTTGGGGGAAAAAATTTTTAACATAATCACATAATATCATTAACTAGCTGAGGCATTTAGAAATTCAATACTTTTATAGCTTCCCCAATGAGAATTGAAGAACATTTTCTTTCCTGGGTCTACAAGCGAAAGGTGTTTCCTCAGCATGTTCTTGCTTGTGCTCTCACTC
Source organism: Eumetopias jubatus (assembly GCF_037043125.1). Classification (NCBI taxonomy): domain Eukaryota; kingdom Metazoa; phylum Chordata; class Mammalia; order Carnivora; family Otariidae; genus Eumetopias; species Eumetopias jubatus. Next base: position 116,709,623 of record NW_028274811.1, read on the forward strand.
TTTATTTCTCTCTCTCATTCTCATCTCCCAGCTCCTTGAAAATTGCCCAGGTAAGTACTGGCTACTGAACCATGACTACAAGGGAGCTGGAAAAGGAGTCTTTCCTCACTCTCCAAAGTCCATTGATGTGGGGCCCCTTTCTTTACAGTTGGCCAGTGCATAGTGCCAAAATACTTTTCAGTACCGATGACAGAACTGAGGCTGAATGGTTAGTTAATTAATTCAAAATTATAATGGTCATGAAAGAATTTAAATCTGCTGCCATCTAGCTCCAATCTTACATATATTTAGGCCAATCAGAAAAGCCAGAGAAGAGGTTTTTTTCTTTCATATTTATTCACATAAACAGTGAATGTTATCCATGGATCAATGAATAATTTATGGGTGAGAGTCATAAAAGGAATCTGTTCTGACTTCTTGCTCTTCGTCTCCCAAACGGACACTCCAAAGCTAATTTTAACAGTGCCCAGAATTCTAGGCTAGTCTTTAGAAATTTAAGAGATAACAATAGGTCACTGTTGCTCGAAAGACTACAAAACTCTTAGTTAATCTTATATAGCCATGTGAGGGTTGGTCTGTACCTGCACCTTCTGCTATGAATACTTAAACCAATGAACACTGTCAATAAAAGGCACACAAACCTTCAGTTCTTCTGCTCTGTCTTTCTTCTCATTTGCCAACCCTTGGTAAATGGGCTTTCCCTCCCCTCCAGCAGATGGATTCTTCTCCAACCTTTTAACACAAGACCTTCAGGTTGGTGGGTTGAGGGACAAAAGGTGGGAAGAAATAAGCAGTCAGCATGACATATGAACTTAATTTAAATGGACTAAAATAAATTTTTAATTAGAACATATGTTGAATACATAGCCCCAGGGAACTGACATTTGTGCTTCATGTCTTGCTAAACTTATTTTTGATGTTACTGCAAGACCGAGTTTATCACCAGGATGGAGGAGTTCCAAAAGCCTGAGGGGCTTCAGCTGAACTTCCTTGTAATTATTTTTCAGGATGCCAGGAATATCCAGTCGCAAACCACAAGTGTTGCTCACCACTCAAAGTTTGGGTGGAAGGGAAATTTGTAACCCAGATGGGTATGTATTCCATTACATGCTGAGCCTTTAGATTTCTTGTTCCATCACAGCTTCAGCCACCATAGGCAGAGGACTACCCAAATGCTCCAAACCCAGACATGAAGATTTATCTTGCACCCAAATCTGTCCACCTCTCCCCCACCCCATAATCTTTATTCTAGAAAATAGCAGCATCATCTACTCAGTGTTTAGCAGTTTACCACCCATAAAATGCTTTTAGCCATTTAGCTAAAAAATGGAGGGAGAAGGACAGAAGTCAGCATGGGTCAAAAACACACCAAGCTCAGTAAATCATAAAGAGGGATAGTATATTATGATCGTCTCAGAATGAGTCAGGTACCAGACCCTAGAAAACTCAATGATGTCAAGGATCATATAAGAAAATGGCAGTTCCTTAGATAGCCATGTGAACAGGGATGCAATACCATTTAGAAAAGGCTTTTGGGGGATCTGGATCCGGGCACATAAGCATATGCGTGCCCAGCAGATATGTGGAAGTGTGGAGATAGCATGTTTACTGCCTATGATCATCATAATAACAAACAGAACATAAGCAAGCTTTGGGAGGTCTTTGGGCATCTTCCTGGAGAAGTTTTCATGGGACGTAAAATTTCAAGAATGCGCAAGCTTTACCCAGAGAAGTAGGAAGGACAATCCAAACAGAGGGGCCAGGGTTTCACAAACCTGAAAGATGACAAGGTACTGAGATAGTTTGCTCTTACCGGAGAAAAATTATTATAATATAAATTAGATTAGCTTTTTCACTACTGAGACATGCAAAGGCATGCACTAAAGAGCATATTTAATGAAATATTATTGGGTAATTTTTTATATTTGACTTGAAAAGTGCTTCTCACTATGGAATGATAACAGTTAACTCAAATGATTGATCCGCAATGAAACTAAAGCTGCAGGATAATGCTGGGTGGAGAGAAGTGGCATGAGATAGTGGATAGAACAATACCCAGGTTGACCCCTAGCTCTACTCTGCTGAGAACTCACCCAGAGTCTCAGTTTATGGTCCTAAGGCTTAGTTTCACTGTTCATAAAAGTAGCATAAGGATCCTGTTTATCTCTCTAAATTTCTACACCATAGTTGTTTTTTGTTTTTTGAGGTGGGGGAAGGGCAGAGGGAGAGAGAGAGAGAGAGAACTTAAGCAGGTTCCATGCCCAGTGGGTAGCCCAATGTGGGGCTCGATCTCATAACCCTGCACTCATGACCTAAGCTGAAATCAAGAATCTGGGGCTTAACTGACTGAGCCACCCAGGCACCCCTATACTGTAATTGTCTTTATTGGGCTGAGTTTTTGTAAAGATTTGGAACCATATTCATATTTCTTTGCAATCAATCATTTATAAACTAAATAACTAACCATCATTCCAAGTGCGACTACTCTATATATTCCAACTTCAGAATAACATAGTCTAATGAAGTAATTAACTTTAACTAATGTTGATATTTGCTTTAGAGTGACACATTTTTCTACATTTACAAGAGAATGTAGGCACAAGAAAATAATTCATTTCCTACTTTTTTGAGTGCCACATTTGATTAATTTGATTAATTTGTTCTGGAATATACATGGATTAATTTACTCTACCAGTCAAATCACACATACACACACACACACACACACACACACACACACAAATATATTCATTAGAAGTCTCAATACTCCTTTCAAAAAAATGAGAGAAAATCATAGGCCTGAATTTGAAGTTAAATCCTAGGTGGTCACTAGAATCTAACAATAAAGAATACATCATCTTCACACTTCTATAAACTAGGACTGTTAACCGGCTTAGAGCCTCATTAGAACTAGACACTCAGTTTTACCACAGTATTGAATGCCTAAAACTCCAGTTAACAGTACCAAGATTGGGTTTCAAAGTATAGCTCTCTGTTTGGCTTATTGCTCATTTAAAAATTTGAAATAGGCTCTTTATACAGTCATACTCTTTATTTTTTATTTATTTTATTATGTTATGTTAATCACCATACATTACATCATTAGTTTTTGATGTAGTGTTCCATGATTCATTGTTTGCATATAACACCCAGTGCTCCATTCAGTATGTGCCCTCTTTAATACCCTTTAAACCCAGAGAACACATGAGAAAAAAATGAATAGGCTTTTACCTGACTCTAATCGACAAACATTTGTTAGGTACCAAGTAGGTTATCATTGTACCAAAAGCTGGGAATATAGAAATAAACAAAACCATGAAGCCTTCTCCTCTCAGAGGCATTATTTAGGGCCATGTGGAGGAGGGGCTCCCACTGAGTGCAGCACAATGTCCTAAGCGCTAAGGGAGCATGAAATAGGAAGTGATCTGTTTTGTCTAAGAGGTCAGGGAAAGGTTACCCAGAGGAAGTGATATTTGAGCTGCAATTTAAAGGATGGATGGACCTTAGTTGGATGGAAAAGGGGCAGGGGGAAGGGAATTCCAGGAAGAGGAAAAGGCAGTTGACGAGAGAACATAAGCCTTTTTGGGGGAAGGAATATGAAGTAATCTGAAGATGTATTCTAGAATATAAATTTAGAAAAACAGTCTGTGACCTTATTGTTGAGAACACTGGATGCCGTGTATGGACTCTGAAATTTATCACGGTGAAAATGGGGAGAGTGGGTGAGAATAGCTAGTCAGTCGACAATGTCCATTAGTGGCTCAAAGGAAGAAGAGTTGAACCAAGAGTTTCTCTGCCCTGTAAATTTGAAGTCATCATCTGGAGAACAGGGACATTGGAGAAGGCAGTGGGAAGAGCATTAAAATAAACCCCCGGGGATGGGGCTGGCTTGCATTCCTTTAGTCTTTTCACTTAATCAATGTTTACTGAGCAATGTACTACATACTGGGGGAAAGTCGGATTAAAAAAAAAAAAAATCAGTAGCCCCGCCCTTAAGGTGATATCCCAATAGTGAGGAGGGGGATGGGATAGAGGCAGAATGTACCATGACAGTGAAATGTACATAATATTATGGGAAATATATCTACCCTTGACCCACTGGAGAAGTTTCTCTGGAAAAGACAATCCTAGAGCTAAATAGGAATTGATGAATAAGAAGTAGCCACTTACAATCTGTGGCCCTGAGCCACATTTAATTTCTCTGGGTCTCAATTACCTCATTTATAAAGAGAGGGCATGAAGCTGGAACGGGGCTTCTCAACCCTGGCCGCACATTAGAATCACCTGGGGAGATTTTAAAAATACCAATGGTTAGGACCCACTGCAGACTAATAGTAAATCAGTGTCTTTGGGAGTGGGGCCCAAGCCTTGGTGGTTATTTAAAGCTCCCCAGGTGATTCTAATGTGCGGCCAGGGTTGGGGATGACCAAATGAGATGATCTCCGAGGCCACTCTCATTTGTGACCAGGACAAGTAGAAATGGCAAAAGCAGATAATTTGTTCAACAATGTCTTCCAGACTGTTAGCACTTTACATTCCTGCACCTCAAACCCAGTGTCCTCATGCTACCTAGGGAGCACCAGCAAGATATTTAGTCATACCTTGAAAGTACCTCATACCAAAGATTTTTCTCCATTTCAAATAAAAGATATGTGCGGCTCACATCCAATTTTATCAGAGAGTGGTCTCTATCTTTTTTGGTTGTTTCTTAACAAAGGTCTCCCAATTTCAGGCAAAGATTTCTCCTGACTGACCCCTAATTTGCTCTTCCCTATAATTGAGCCTTTTGTTTCTAAAATTTTACATGTACTCAGTCCCCTTCCTACATGCTCCCTCCTATCCAAATTTTATCTAATTTTCCCAACCCAGTTCACTCACCTTTTACTATTTTTATGAAATCTGCCCAGACTTTGTTTTCCTGAGTTCATATCACTATTGTCCGGTAATAACTCACTTATTTTAGAATCAATTTCATAATTAATTATTCCTTTCCCTATAAGCTTTCTTATTCTTGTCTAAACTACTGTTCAAAATTTCCATCAATGTTTATCTTGTTTTGGAAGAATTAAATAGGAAAGAAAAGTAAATAAGAAATGGAAAATTTAGTTTAATTAAATAAATAGGTGTAGAGGATGAAAGAATTTTTAAGCTGCCAGAAGCTATATAAATGTAATTTATTTATTTATCCATTCATTCATTTACCTGGTATCTATTTATCAAGGACCTACAATGTGCTGGTCTTATTTTAGGTGGTGGATATTTTGAGATAAAAAGAATCCCTGGAAACATGGATTTGTGAATTCTATGAGGAAGAACAGACAATACATAACATTTTCCATTTTCTCATTCTTGGAAATGGTAAGATGATACTCTTCCTTTTCAAAGAAAAACTAAATTGACTTCTGATTGTAGCAGAGTACCAAGAAAGCAGGATAACTCTATTGTGCTTGCTTTTAAAATGGTCATTCCTACTCCCTATCATATACCTATAACTTTCCTCAGTTTGTGTATAGAAGTTCTGTCACATCTGATTAATATTTTGTTATAGCATTGCATGTATTTTTTAAGGGAAGTAGCTTTAATGTCTTAAGTTTTCTGATATATATATATGTATATATATATCTACTAGGATTTTTAAATTTCTCTTATTTTGTGTCAATCCCTCACAAATATTTCACAGGGATGACTGGTAGCTGAACATCAATTTGAATAAAACTTCAAAAAAATTAAACTGAAAACACCTTTTTGCAGGTATAATAGTATAAAAAGTCGCGTCAAAGAGGATAATAATTTTTTATATTTTGAAAATCTCCAAAGGAAATGGCAGACAGCATCATAGAGTCAAAAGCATAAAATAAAAAGTTCCGTTAAGTTCCTTCCACACTCATGAGCACGGTGTGGTTTAAATCTGATGGAAAGCCACAAGCCAATTCTCATAAAATCAGACCCAGCTCGCCATTTCTGCTGCTGACAGCAAATGTCATTGCTGGGAAATAGGGCGGCAAGCTGCCGTCTCCGAGGCATCAGCGCCTCTGAGACGGATGAGGAGAAGGGGCCCATGTGTAAACAGAAATGACCTGTGCCCCCAAAGAATATGTGTGACTTCCTGGAGCTTGTTTGTGTCTTTTTTGGTAGAAGGGTATCAGAACAATCTTAGGGGAAAGTATTTAGCTCCTTAAGACAGGGTGGCACAATATCAGAAAAGAAACAATGCTAAAGCGAAGAAAAGAGTCAGAGTGTATACTATTTGAGTTCTGGTGGTGATTTTCCAGACTCAAAGGCGGGTAAGAAGTAACCATGAGCCATTTTTGTGCAGTGTGTGATACCCACTTGAAAAAAAATCAGTGTGTGTTTGTATATGATTTACATGTAAACATTTACATGGTATATATAAAATACCTAGAGTCTTCTAGCCACCAACAGTTGGGTGTACATTAAGAAATATTATAATTTTCCTGTGAGTGTGTGTATATAGCATGAATATGTATAGTATGTGAGTTTATATAATTCACATAGTATACATACACAGCTAGAAGCTTATGAAAATATTAAAATGTGTAGGCTGGAAATGTTCCCATATGTGTACACATCCAATCTATATGAGAGCATATCTGTGATCAATTTGTATTTCATGTTTTACCTAGGGATTTGTACTTGGGCAAAAAGGGTTACAGAGCCCATTAGTCGATCTGAATTTATGACAATGAATCCCTTGATGTTCAGCTATGACAGGAATTACTCTCCTCTAATGAGTAATAAATGTGGATAAGTCATGTGTCCCATTGGATTACTTGGCTAAAATCACATTTAGAAGATGGCTAATTGTCTAAAATTTATCCAAATTCAATACAAATTTTATTGCCACTAATTGCCTTTGCAGGTTTTGGAGCATTAAGCATATTTAAATGTTATTTATCATAGCACTCCCGTGCACATGCAATGTATGAATAGAATAGTCACGAGTATCCAATTGAAGCTTTTCAGCTATTTTGGTAATTTAACATTAAGTTATTGTGACGTAAAATATGTTTCCTTTTTTAGAACTGTAACAAACTGTGTTTTAAAATTAAATGTTTTTGTCATGGGTAGTCCATTCTTCTTGTTTTGCAGTTTTGGCATTACTTAATCGCAGTATCAGTGTTTCCAACAAGTAAGAACTTTGTAACACTAACACCTGTTAGTACCATTGTAGACTCATGCAGATTGCCATTCTAAGCTGAACTCATGTACCCAGGGCCAGCACACTAAGTAAACTGTTTCTAAAACTTTTATGTATCTTAAAAAGAATCCTTTATTTGAAGCTGCAGATGGAAAATCGGTGTTTGAAGTGGAAAAAACAAATTTTAAAATCATAGAAGAGGCATACATTGTTAGCAAAATAAATGAGCTATCTCATAGCTAAATATGTAAGGAAGCATATACTTTAAAGAGATTTCTACAGAAATTTTAAAGTTTTTCTTTTATTGAGCAAGCTCATGAAAATAATTTTAAAAATTCAAAGAGTTTTTAGATGAGATATTTTTGCACTGAAATATTCTTTATAGTGAGAAAGCCAAGGGTAAATAATGATTAGATTGAGAGATAAAAGAGAGAATAAAATAAGTAGGTATATCATTTCTTAACGAAAAATTCAATGAGATAGTAATTCTAGGTCAAATGGCAGTTTGATCACGTCTTCTGACTCCAAACATACAGAAAATAATTGGCAGAATACAACAATAACATATAAATACATAGCTGGATTTGTGGACCAAAAACAGCGAGGGAAGCCATGGTGTAAGTAAGGACCACAGCTACACTATTCACTGGAAGCCAGACCTTAAAACCAGAATCTCAGTGAGTTCTCAAAGCCCGCATGAGGGGAGGGGCGAGAACATGTCCTGTGTGCTGGGTATTCACGACTGCGGGTGCCCACACGAAACTCTGTTCATGGATAGAGCCTTGAATACCACTTCCCAGGCTGGGGGAGAAGTAGAATCGCCCATCTGCACACTTGATAAGCCTGTGCTTTTGATGACTCAGAAACCTAGTACAGGGGGCACCTGGGTGGCTCAGTCGTTAAGTGTCTGCCTTTGGCTCAGGTCATGATCCCAGGGTCCTGGGATCGAGCCCCGCATCGGGCTCCCTGCTCTACGGGAAGCCTGCTTCTCCCTCTCCCACTCCCCCTGCTTGTGTTCCCTCTTTGGTTGTGTCTCTCTCTGTCAAATAAATAAATAAAATCTTTAAAAAAACAAAACAAACAAACAAAAAAAACCTAGTACAGGGGGGCAGCACACTGGAGAAAACTCCTTGGGAAGATAAAATGACTAGAATGAATTAAAGCCACATGAAAAAGTCTAGTAACATGAAAAGAGGACGGTGGACCCAACAATTTTAATAAATTCATATCCAAGGTAATAATAATAATGAAGCAATTTGGAAAGAACTTTCCAATAGACTGTTTAAAATTTCTAGAGCCATGAAAGAGGAAATAGTCCCCATGAAATAAGAGAAGCACAATCCATTAAGAAGAAAGACACTATTATTTAAAAAGTATAGGCTTCTATGAAAAATAATCTTTTAGAAATATTAGAAATAAAAAGCATAGACAAAATATTTTTAAAAATAATAGATGAGCTCTTAAGTCACCTAGCAGCAACTAAAGAAATAGTGATTGGATTAGAAGTTAGAACCTAGAATAATATACCACAAACAGATGGAAATAATGTACCACAAACAGATGGAAAATCTGAAAGAAAAATTAAGATATATGTAAGGTTAATTAAGAAGCTCCATTTTATGTTTAACATTGCACTGGAAGGGAATGGGGATGCATCTTCAATGGACAATATTCAAAGGGTTTAGGCTAAGAACTGTCCCTACTGAAATATTATTCATATTGAAAAAGCCCAGAGGTAGAATAATAATTTCAAGCCACATCTGGCCACATCAAGGCAAAATTGCCGAATATCAAAGATAAAAAACAAAACACAAAACCTCTAAAAGCCACAAGAAAGAAAAGTGCTTATAAAGAATGGAAATAAACCAATAGCAGGTTTCTCATCAGCAATTAGGATGCCAAAATACAGTAGGACGATAGCTTTAAAAACATTATGGGGAATAAAAAAAGAAGAAAACCAGAAACAAAAAAGATTTTGGAGAAATAAAACACATAAGCTTTTTTTTTTTTTTTTTTTTACTCAGCCAAATAATGATTTCAGAGGGATGATGTAATGAGCATGTGTTATATTTTCTGACTGCCTCTCTCTGTTTGAATAAGAAGCAAGAAGAAAAATGAAAGTAGAAAGAATGTGAGGTAACAAGCAAATATGATAAAAAGGTGTTAGTAAAGTCCAATAGTAAATCTAAGTGAATTTAGACCAAAATGAATTAAGATAATAAAATATACAAATCTGGGCATATTTAGCTAAAGGAATCTTTGTTATTTTTTTAGGGTTTTCCACTCTTTTTTGTAAATTCTCAAAATATTCTGTAAGTGGATTTAAAATAATATTAGAAACATTAACAATAGAAACAAAGCTAAAGAAAACCAAAACATAATGACAGAAAAAATGGGAAATAATCAGAGAATATAAAAACAATAAAAATAGAACTTGTAAATAGTAGTATAAGTAAGTAATGATAAAAAATTCTAGGGGGGAGGGGGGCGGGGGGATGGGTGAGCCTGGTGATGGGTATTAAAGAGGGCTCATACTGCATGGAGCACTGGGTGTTATACGCAAACAATGAATCATGGAACACTACATCAAAAATGATGTAATGTATGGTGATTAACATAGCATAAAAAAAAGAAAAAATACAGGAAAAAAAGAAAGATAGTCTAAACACTTACAAAATTGGTGTTCCTAAACAAAAGACAAGAAAAAATAAAATAGAAGTAATAATTAAAGTCATGAGACAAGAAAAATTTACTAAGCTTAATAAACATCCAAGTTGTCAATTTATGCAGAAATGAAAATATACATATACCAGTTGTAGTCTCTGAAATTCAAGAATTAAGAAAAAGACAATTATAAAGAACCAAAAATTTGCCCTTAAAAGGATAAAAATTAAACTTGTTTGAGACTTATCTTTTACAATATTATATGTCAGAAGACAACGGATTAACCAAAGGAGAAGACTGTATGACTCAATTTTCCATGTCCTATGAAGTTGTTAACCTGATAATTAATCAAAAGTTTCTTTGATTTATTAAAGGATTCAGAAAGTATTTCACCTGAATACTTTTCCTGAATAAAGTCTCAAAGATTCTGTGTAATTGATTGAGAAAGAAACCAAAATAAGTTGAAAAGCTGTGCTAGAAAAAAACTGGTAATAATCATTGAAAGCAACCATAAGCTTAATTTTGTATATATAATTTCAGAACAGAATTTAGATGTGAAAGTAAAAGAAGATGAATAATACAAAATAAAAAAATAATGTATTCCTCTGGGTCTGGAATCTCTAAGTGAAACAAACAATACTAGGAAATGGGTCAGGACAGTCGGGAAGCTCACATAAAGAAAAATTTAAAAGTTAGTATTTCATTCAAGAACTTTTTAAGACTTTAATGAAAAAGTAATCACTAAAAGAATAATATTCAGGATCTACTTTGATCATATTAGTATAAAGAATAAAGAAATCAACATTTGATACAAATTATGATTTCTGAAAATAAACACAGAAATTATACAAAACAGAAGGCATAAATATGTGACATACATTATATGTTACATATCAGTTATGGAAATAAATATGAAGGGGTTAGCTCTTCTTTTGTAAGTTTAAAATTTCAGCTTCATTTAAAATTCAGAAATTTACCTGTATGCTATCTATAAGAGATTTACCTCTAAAACAGAATGACATAAAAGAAAGACAACGGACAATGATATATCATACAGTGTTAAACAAACAACCAACAAAAGTAGCTGGGGTCCTATTCGGATACAACCAAGATCTCATTTTGCTTTGGCTAGCTCTGGTTCCGGGGCAGTCAGAGGGAGCAAGGTGTTATTTCTTGCAAACAAAGAATAATATAACCATTAAAAGGAAAAAAATAGGTAACAAGGGCAGATTGTCCAACCAGAAAACTTCAAATAATTAATTACAAAAAAAATTAAAAATGAGTTTAGTGAGTTACATGTTTCAGAAATCTAGGAGCATTTTAAAATATCAGTAATAATACAGTGCAATGAGATAAATAATAGCATAGTAACAGGGTATCTGGGTGGCTCAGTCAGTCAAGCAATGGACTCTTGGTTTCGGCTCAGGTTGCGATCTCAGGGTTGTGAGATTGAGTCCCCTGTCGGGCTTTGCACTGGGTCCAGAGTCGGCTTAGGATTTTCTCTCTCTCTCTCTCTCTCTCTCTTCCTCTAAAATAAAGAAATAAATCTTAAAAAAAAATCATAGTGTAATAGAATCACAAATCATACTTTAATTTTTCTTTTTCTTTTCTTTTTTTTTTTAAGATTTTATTTATTTGACAGAGAGAGACACAGTGAGAGAGGGAACACAAGCAGGGGGAGTGGGAGAGGGAGAAGCAGGTTTCCTGCGAAGCAGGAAGCGGAATGCAGGGCTCGATCCCAGGACCCCGGGATCATGACCTGAGCCAAAGGCAGACGCTTAACGACTGAGCCACCCAGGCGCCCCAATACTTTAATTTTTCAAGGATATGTGGGGATGCCCCAGATCTATTTGGAAATTGTTTAACAATTGTACCCACAGGGCTAACGTGTCTAGGAAATTTTAACAAGAATGTGCTGTTACCTGACTTTGCTGTTGCTTTGGTGAGTAGATTTTTGTACAGCACAGCACAGCCATTATGTAAGAAGTTAATCGACATGTGCACATTTTTTCCTAGGTTCTTTATCTAAGTGGCAATTTTCAAATTTTAATATTTATATTTTTTGATAACTAGGAATTTTAATTTATATGTCCTAAAACTTTGACATATGTAGGCAAATTAAAATTATATAACACAGAAGTAACAGGACTGAAGCCCAGTTGAAGTTGATCAGTTAAAAAAAGCATATTATACTCACACACACACACACACACACACACACACACACTAATGGAAACAGTAGATAGAAAACTATGAGCAAGAAAGAACAGATTTAAATGATGCATCTCAAAATAAAAGAGCTAACAAAGAACTTTAGCCAGTATCTGAATATATTCTGCTCTCTGTTATTTATCATTATTTATTAGTAGGATGACAATTCTGTTTGTAGTATGATTATGTGAATTGTTTCTGATTTTCTTTCCCTTTTTAATTAATACATGCCATTAAAACATAAGAGTAATCAACAGGGATGAAGCTAGAGATTATTGTGCTAAGTGAAAGAAGTCAGTCAGAGAAAGACAAATACCATATGATTTCACTCATAAGTGGAATTTAAGAAACAAAACAAATGAGCAAAGGGGGGGGGAAAGAGAGGAAGAGGGAGAGGCAAACCAAGACACAGACTCTTAACTATAGAGAACAAACTCATGGTTACCAGAGGGGAGGGAGGGTGAAATAGGTGTAATCGGTGGGGGAGGGGGATGGGTGAAATAGGCAATTAGGATTAAGGAGTGCACTTGTGATGAGCACTGGGTGTTGTGTGGAAGTGTTGAATCACTATATTGTACACCTGAAACTAATATTACACTGTATGTTAACTAACTGGAATTCAAATAAAAACTAAACTAAACTAAAATACCAGAACAGTGATCAAAAGAGTCATTTGAAGTGAAATTTTGGGAGTCTTTGAGAAAGGGTTAAAAAAGAGAAGAGAAAGAATATAGAGAATTCTAAATTCTCAACAACTCACTATAATTTAATACATAATTTAGTATGACAATAGTTTGGAATATCAAGGTTAGGGGATAAAAGGAAGAAAACAGTAGCTTAAAAAGGCAGCATTTTTTGCAATCAATTGAAACAGGTTGAGTTGCTTAAAGGAGTTGTGAGTGGTTATTATAGAAGTGAAAGGTCAGGTACAATGTGATAAAAGCTTTTTGAAATACACACATGAATTTCCCATAGTGCACACCAATATGCCATATATTGACCAACATAAATAATGTGAGTAGCTTAAAGAAATTTTGGTCAAAAACCTGGTTATCAATCCCAAATGGTGGACAAACTTGAAAAACATGTGTTTCAAGTATAAAATGATGAAGAGGGCTAATCAGAAGATGAAAAATGTGGAAAGTAGGCTTTTTTGAATAGGAAGAAATAGAACTTAGACATATGCAAAAATCCATGCAATGTTGAATGGCAAATATCAATACAGAGGAAAAATTCTCTTCTCTGGAAGAGAAATGCATTAGGCTTAGTTAGTAGAACTAACTCACACCATACAAGATAAGCAGCAGTTGGGTGACGCAGTTAAATGTAAAAAATTTAAACATAAGTATTTTAAAAGTACATAGACCTGTGATATTTTCTCAAAGAATGGAAGATATTTTAAAGAATGTAACTATGAAGGTTAAAAGTAATAGGTTAAAAAGAGCAAAATACCAAACACTAAAAAAAAGACATAAAACAATGAGAAAAATAGTTTGCATTACACATGCCAAAATGACCTTTCTTACATATGGAGCAGTTACAGTCACTAAAACCCACATCCACGTATACACTGACACACCAGTGTGAGCACACATGTAGAAAAATGTTAAGATTTTGCCAAAGAAAATATTAAGAGATAATAAACATGCAGACTATAGAGTACATTACTTGTAAGTAAAGAAACAAAGAGCAAAAAGCAGCCAAATAAGGTTATTACTTTTATGTATCAATATGGCAATTCAAAATAATCAACATTTAATGTTGGGCAAAATGTAGGATGGAAAACCACCTCACATCCCCATTGATGCAAACTCCTGGAAGGAAATATTGGAAAGGCATGTCAAAAGAAATTTTGTAACAGGAATATATCACAAAGAAGCTATAAAACCCATATAAAAATATTACTTACAGTATCATTTACAACAGTGTGATGTAATAATAAAAACAGGGAAGTGATGTACATACCCATCCGTTAAAGATTGACTGAATTGACCAGAGTATATACATAAAATGCAGAATTCATAAAAGTCATATTTAGAAAAATAATTAATTGGATGAATGTTTATGATAGAGCCCTAAGTAAAGAAAAGCAGATTATGAAATATTTTGCATAGTAAATTCCAAATATATTAAATGTATTTTATGTGTAGGTATAAGGAAATTTTAGCCTGCAGGTAATAATAATTGCTGGATGGTAGAATTTTGAGGACTTACTAAATTTTGTATAATAAATAAGCAAGCAACCACTGATAACCGGATAAGTGCCATACAGTTTTTAAAAGTTGAAATAACGGGCGCCTGGGTGGCTCAGTCGTTAAGCATCTGCCTTGGGCTCAGGTCATGATCCCAGGGTCCTGAGATTGAGCCCCACATCAGGCTCCCAGCTCCGTGGGAAGCCTGCTTCTCCCTTTCCCACTCCCCCTGCTTGTGTTCCCTCTCTCGCTATGTCTCAATCTGTCAAATAAATAAATAAAATTTAAAAAATAAATAAATAAATAAAAGTTGAAATAACTTTGAAATGCATCCAAATGAAAATTAGATGATTAACAGATAAAAAGCTGGATAGCCAAATACACATATGACACAGCAAATACAGTAAAATGCTAGTGTGAGTCTAGGTGATTATATGAAGATTCATTGTAAAATTCTTTCAACTGTAGTATGTTTAAAAATGTTTATAACAGGTGGCGCCTGGGTGGCTCAGTCGTTGAAGGTTTGCCTTCAGCTCAGGTTATGATCCCAGGATCCTGGGATCGAGCCCCGCATCGGGCTCCCTGCTCCGCGGGAAGCCTGCTTCTCCCTCTCCCACTCCCCCTGCTTGTGTTCCCTCTCTTGCTGTGTCTCTCTCTGTCAAATAAATAAACAAAATCTAAAAAAAAAAAAATGTTTATAATAAATGTCAGAAAACTCAATTTAAAAGATTATAGCAACAAAAATGTGATATCCACTATAATGTATTAAAATATATTTATGTTTCTTGCATTTATTGCTATGTTGATCTTTTTAACCTGAACATAATATTAAGTTATTTTATTAGTTTTAAAGCTCTGCTTTTTAGAATTCAGGGAAAAAAGAAGGGAAATCTTCACAGCAGCAAGTTCACAGAGAGATTGTATAACTACCATTTTATCAGCTGTAGTTAAAATGTGAGTTTTTATACAGACTCCACTGTTATCTTTAATTAGTAGGATAGCTACTTGGCAGATTAGCCCTACAAATGTAGCTCCCTACCTTATGGATTGCACTGACTTGAGCCCCTCATCCCCCACATGAAAGAACCTCACCCTCAAGCTCCTACTGCCCCACTGAAGGCCAAGAGTGGTTTCCCTGGTGGCTTAGAAAGTTCTGTAGGTGGGCGCCTTGGTGGCTCAGTCGGTTAAGTGTCTGCATTCGCCTCAGGTCATGATCCCGGGGGCCTGGGATTGAGCCCCAAGTCATCAGGCTCCCTGCTCAGCAGGAAGTCTGCTTCTCCCTCTGTCCTTTACCCTGCTTGTGCTCTCTCTCACTCACTCTGTCTCTCTCAAATAAATAAATTAAATATTTAAAAAAAAGAAAGTTATGTAGGTAACATAGGTCTGAACACTCTTATTTACTGTCTGGTAAGAGTTTAGAGGACCAGGCCCTCTTCATTTTGCACTCAGCACAAGGCTTTTGACGTTGTCCTGAAATATAAGGCTAAGCAAGGTTCAGGCCCAAAGACTGAAGAGTCTGCTTTCTACTAAGCCTGACAGATGGAAGATTCATAGCTCAAGGTGCTATGCGATCTTGCTAGCCCCTGTACACTTTCGTTGTCTAGTTAGAGAAGCAACAGTTCTTATTGTTAAGAAAATCAGAGTAAAAAAATATAGACCTTAAATCAAAGAAAGTAGAATTAAAAACAAGACTCCATCCTGGGTTTCAGCACCAAAGCAAAAACAAAAACAAAGAATCCAAGAAATATTTTAAAAAGCAATTTTGTTCCAGATTTTGAAGAAATTGCTGAGCATTTGGAATGAAAGTAGTGTAAGTATTACTAATTTTTGGATCCAGTCAGTAAGTATCTAATCATGTGTGAAAGTTGCAGGAATAGTACTGCTTAACTCATCAGTTAGGGGGAAAATGGAAATTTTGATGTGAAATTCGATACAATAAGGTAATACTGGCATCAACCTCGAAGCCTTTCAAAGCACCCAGAAAACCTTACAGAAACTTCCTCCTAACCTAATAACACCTTTTTCCCCTTCAAATAACAATATCAAAAACAAATTAAAAAATAAGTGTTCAACTTATTCAATTGTTCTTTTCAAAAGATGTATATGTGTTCAATTCAACAAACATTTTTGATGAATTACTCTGAGAAATCGTGATGGATTCTGTTGGAAGCTTAAGAGACTCGAAAACTCCCTAGGAAGAAATATATTAGAGAATTGTTACACATGGGGGAGTACTACAGATGAGTTGAAAGAGTTTTGACTTTTTAAATATGTTAAACAACATTTTTAAAAAATATGTTGAACAGATTTTGGTGAGCTACACTGAATACTTAGCCAACATTAATGTCTTTGCTTCTATATGAAATTCTGGGCTCCAAAAAGTTAATTGGGCAACTGCCATTTGTACATGGTATAGAATTTACAAAGCAAATATATATTTACCACTCATACACACAGTCTGCAGTTTAAGAATTATCTTTATTTTAAAAGGGAGGAACTAAGAATCAAACACATTAGTTTACCCAAAGTCGTACCTGAACCATGTACCCAACTGGACTTGGCCGGGGTTTTTCTTTTGACCTAGGACTTTTCCCTACTGTTTTAGAAAGGACCTTTTATCATACAACTGGTTCATAAGATGACACGTCTGTTTGATGAAAGGAAAACTGAAAGGAATAGCATTATGAACACTTTTCTTCATTCAGAGTACATATTAAGATTTTATAGGCTCTAGAAGACTTTTTCCCAAAGTATGAAATGTGTAGTACTGCCATCAACTGAGAACCTGTTAGAAATGCAAATTCTTGAGACCCATTCCAGATCTGCTAAATCAGGAACTGGAGGCGGAGCTCTGAAATCTGTGTTTTGACAAGCCTTCTAGATAATCCTGATGAATGCTAAAGTGTTAATTCTCTAATTAAATGGATAATTCTCTCATTAGCTTGATAGGAATATCCAGGAGGATCTGTACCTAAATCTTTTGAATTATTTGCATTTTATGTTAAACACTTTTATATTCTAAAATTATTGTTTCTATCTAAGTTTTAATAAAACCATTAGCACCTATTCTTGGTAAGCAAAAATAACATTTGCAGGAGATGTTAAATTGTTAATTTATGTTTGTTAAATGATAGTTTAATAATTATACTTTAAAATAAGTTGGAGTTACTGACACAATGTCTGTGTTCATTATTCTTTTTTTATGATTTTTAAAAAAGACTTTATTTATTATAGCATGAGCAGGGGGAGGAGTAAAGGGAGGGAGAGAGAGAATCTCAAGCAGAGTCCACACTGAGTATGGAGCCCAACACAGGGCTGGATCTCTACCCTGAGATCATGACCTGAGCTGAAATCAAGAGTCAGACATTTAACCGAATGAGCCACCCAGGCGCCCCTCTGCTCATTATTCTTAATGTAACCAGAGTATATTTGCTAAAACAAGTTTTCTGAGTCAGACAGATATTTTCATAAGCATTAAAACACCTATTTAAAAATTTTTGAAGAACTTATTTATTTTAGAAAGAAAGAGAGTGGGATGAGGGGTGAGTGGGCAGAGGTAGAGGGAGAGAGGATCTCAAGCAGACTCCAAGCTGAGCATGGAGCCTGATGTGGCACCTGATCTCATGACCCATAGATCATGGCCTGAGGTGAAATCAAGAATCAGATGATCCACCCAGATGCCCCATACTTTTAAAATTTTTATAGCCACATACATTTGGTGATACCACTGTGTAATTTACAATTTGTGATACTTGTAAGACTTCAAAATGATACTTTCCATTAAGACAAGTCCTATCTAATGTCAAAAATATTGAATTCAGTGTCATTTACCAAGAATACATTATGGGTTTTTAGGTTTTTTTTACATAACCAAATGAAAGCCGAATTTAAAAACTGGTTGAGGCACCCAGAGTGGAGAACATTACCAACATACTAAAATAACCAATTGCTATGATTTTCACTATACTCAATCAAAATGAAAGTTCCACTGTCTGATTCTGCTCATTTTAAAAGCCCATTTGGCTTATATTAATTTTTCCTTACCCATGTGCATGCTATCTGATCTGGCCAATGACTCTTGCTAATTCACAGTGACAGTTTTGAATGATGTCATTTTTTTATCATTTCTGAGTTCATTGCATTTAATGTTCAAAAATATGGTGAAACTATCATAATAAGAAGCATAATCCCAGGAAAGACATTAACAAATATCTTTTGTAAGTTATTTCTGCTGAACAACTGTAAAAATTTAGCTCCATCTTCTCTCTATATTTATATTTCAGTCAAAATGAAATAGCACTGCCAGACCAAGACCATGACTCATCATGTCTTCTGTTTATTCACCATTTGCTTCTCATTGCTTCTATTGTCAAAGAAAGAAAGAAAGAAAGAAAGAAAGAAAGAAAGAAAGAGAGAAAGAAAGAGAGAAAGAGAGAAAGAAAGAGAAAGAAAGAAAGAAGGAAAGAAGGAAAGAAAGAAAGAAAGAAAGAAAGAAAGAAAGAAAGAAAGAAAGAAAGAAAGAAAGAAAGAAAGAAAGAAAAAGAAAATAAAGAACCTCTAATTGGAATTAAAATTTTCTATACTATGACCTCATTTCTTTCTAAATATAGTTGGATAATTTCTCTTTTATAGGTCATTTCCTTACTCAGAATGTTCTCCTCTCTTACCAATATATACCATTTACCCAACTCAAACCCTTTCCATTTTTCAAGGTCCTACTTAAGTCACTTGTAGAATGTCCTTTTCTGTTTATCTTCACTCATATAGAGTTTTTTCTTTGAACCTCTATACGGATATCACAAACATTAGTCTTATACAGCATTATTTTGAATGATTTCATCATTTTATGTGTTAACATCCTAATTCTTCAGACAAGTTTTAAGGAAATCAGTAAGGTGTGAAGTTTAAGTTCACAGGCTCTGGCATGACACGGTCTGGCCTTGAATTCCTCTTCAGTCAAGTTCTTTTGGACTAATCCTCTTTGATCAAGCTGTGTGATTTTAGGTAACTTAGATTGTTTACTGTGTGATTTTAGGTAACTTAGATTTTAGGTAACTTAGATTGCTTCAGTGTCCTCATCTGTAAAATGATGATAAAGGAAGTGCCCAACCTTCTAAGAGTTGTTACATGTAGAGCTGATCGGTGTAGCCATTGTTATAAGGGTATATAGGAAAGAACAATATAGTGGAAATTTTGAATATGAAAATATGACTTTTTTTTCCCCATTTAACTAGCCTAGAAGGCTCACAATATTCCTATTTGTTTGTTTGTTTTTCCTCATCGGGAAATAAAAATACTATTTTCAGTAATCTCAAAAGTCTATCCTAAGTTTGAAATTCTACTGCTACTAGAATGAGGATATTGCCAAATTGAGTCCCTTCCTCCCTCCCTCCCTTCCTCCCTTCCTCCCTTCCTTCCCTCACTCCCTCTTTCTTCTTTCTGCCTTCTCAGAATTAAAATTCTGAAATACCCAAATAATGATCTCCACTATTTAATGAATTTTTGGAAAAGAGATTATCATGTCTACTTGTTTTTCTTTTTGCTTTGATCCACAGATAACTGCATTTTCTATGCTCAGCACTCATGTAATAGCTAATCAATTCACAATCTTTTCAGGCTAAACCATGCTCAAACTAGATTATGTTGGGCTATTTATGTAGCCTTTTACTCCTGCTTTCATTTTACTCACCCTTCCCTTCCTAAATGCATACAAACAGACATGACAAGTCAGGGCCTTTGCTATCCAACATTCTCTTAGTAGAGATTCTGATAGGAAGTTTGAAATAAACAACTTCTCTAGATGAACATGGTCTTAAGACTCTTGGTGTGGCTAGCAGATAGTTGCTCCATGACCAAAAAACACCAAACAAACAAAACACAAACACAAAAAAACACCACAAAGGCCTCCCTTCATGAGGTTGAAGCAGTGCTGTAAGAGGCCACATAGATTGGCAAGTGACAGGTGGATGAAATATCGATGCCCCCTCATTAGCTCTGACAAGGATCTTTGAGCAGTCCAGATCTGTACAGACATTCCCCAAGAAAGCTCTCTTCTTGATATTCTTACATATTTCTTTCCCCTCCAGGTAGAAAAATAACCTTAACTATACATACTTATTTCATTTCTATTTTAAAATATTGTTTTTCCAAAAATAATCATACTAAATTACGAGGGAATTTGTTCAGAAATAAATGAGAATTCCTTGATTGTCAGAATGACAAAAAACTGAGAAATTGGGGAATATAACAAGATAACAATTAACTAAACATTTTAGCTGATGTTTAAATGCTAAATTAAAAATATTTGCCTAGATCCTTCCCTTTTATTTTTCTGTTACCTAGATATATTTCAATCCATTGCAGTATCCAGGAAATGGAGGAAATGTGGTTCAGTTTTGAATGTGCTTGAAGTAGCTCTGGGGACAGGCATTTGGCTAAATAAGAGGGTGATTTTGCACGAAAATTGAAATCTCTGGTCTTTCTTAGGTTCTAGTATGATATTAACATTTTATTTGCATAATGTCGATCTTTGTATTGAGTTTACTCAATCTTATTATAATATGAAAATTGTTTTTGGAGAGCTTTACATTCTACATTATTCCTGTAAGAAATTTGAAAGGGAGAAATGTACAGAAACAACTACTTGAGATTGGATAAGTATATATTGGATGATTTTCTGATTATATTTTTAAAATATTGTTCCCAGACTCGTGTACACATTTGGAAAAAAACTAACTTCATGTATTTATTATGTATATTTTAAACGGGAGAAATACCATTAAAGTACATGGAGTAAATATATAGTCATTTTGTAAATTCTTTATCTGGAAACCTCAAGAGCTTTTTGCTGCTGTTTCATCTGTCAGTTAAATTTGTTTTAGTGGTATAAGTAATAGTTATGTGATATTATTGTATAAAGTAATCATGAAAATATGTACAATTTACTTGTAAGACTGATCAAATAAATAAGGATATAAGGGTATATATTGTCTTGATCAATGCATGTAACTCTGCAAATGCCAGTCAGCCTTTTGCTTATTCTTCTGTGTGAAAATGTACACACTAATTTAACATATCTTTTTTTATTCATTTTACAAAATGAATTATAAAGTTTGAAGACATACATAATTTCATACATTCTTAAGAGTTGCATTTAGGGTGCCTGGGTGGCTCAGTTGGTTGGGCGACTGCTTTCGGCTCAGGTCATGATCCTGGGGTCCCGGGATCGAGTCCTGCATCGGGCTCCCTGCTCAGCAGGGAGTCTGCTTCTCCCTCTGACCTTCCTCCATCTCATGCTCTCTCTCTACCATTCTCTCTCTCAATAAATAAATAAAAATCTTTAAAAAAAAAAAGAGTTGCATTTAAAGAATTTTGTAGATTCCTGAAACTATTAATTATTATTAAAATATCAGGAGAAATAATGAAGCAATCTAAAAATAATTTTTTAGTACAACTTCTTTAGTACATCAACTTCTTTAGTACACCAACAAAAATACCTAAAGATAATGCATTAATACTAATTTGTGTGTGTTTCTCTCTCTTCTTTCTTTTTTCTCTCTCTTCTTATAAGGACTTCAGTCATATTGATTTAGGAGTCCATCCTTATGACCTCATTTAACCTAATTTCCTCCTTAAAGGCCCTGTCTCCAAATCACACTGAAGGTTGAGGCTTTAACATTTGACTATTGAGGGAACACAATTCAGCTCATAACACCACATAATTGGTGGATAGTTTAATTTAGCTAGGGTGTGGTATACACTCTGCTCTGCTAGGACCAGATAAAAGAAAAGTAGCAGAGATAACAAAATAAGGCTATTTGTAATGAAAATGAACTATAGAATCTAAGTTTAGGAATCGGCAAAAAGTATATAAAAAGTATAAGAAACATATATATGAGGTATAAGTATAAGTAGGTTCAATGGATGAAGTTCTTAATGAAGATGAATTATTACAATGAGTAGTATTATTGTATAATAGTTAACATTTACTGAGCACTTCCTGTATGTCAGCTGGGTGCATAATAATTCTGTGAGAAAGGATTAGCATTATTCACATTTACAGATGAAGAGACCGAGGCACAAAATGGTTGAGTAATTTTCAAAGATCACATATTTGGAAAGTGATGTGTCAGGATTTGAAGAATGTCAGTCAGTCTGAATCCAGAGACCAGTCTCTTCACCATGGTGCCGTAAGAGAGCCGGAGAAGAAGAAGGAAGTAATGTCTACATAGAAGAATTCTCAAAATCAGTATTCCTCAAGTAGTAGTTTCATTGATATGGCAACTCTAAAGCTGATGATAAAAAGTACTGGCCGAATTTGAACTTGGGGAAAAAGTAATTTGGGAAGAACAATTTGTTGAGGGGCTAGGGCAATGGGGATGGACCATTTGGATGAGTGAGCAAGTCACAATGATGGCAATCTGCGGATCATTAGCTTCTCTGAGCTATGTGAAGTTTTGCACTCTGGCAATATCAAAGTCAATGAGGTTTATCCAAGGTGCAGTTATTGCTAACTGAACCTATGTGAATTTCTAAATTAAAGGAAGCCTTGATCTTTATGTCAGTTACTGGGTCTTATCTGGGGGTTCTAATCCATTCCAGGGAATTCCTAGAATCTTCAGATTCAATTCATGTTCTCCAGAGTTTATCAAAGATATTATCAGTCATAGTCTGATTACAAAGAAGCCAATTTGATGTTTAGGTATAACCACCCTTTCCTGTTAAACACTGAAACTGCATGTAACTGACTCACCACCTTCCCTAAGCACTAGATACACCCTCCATATTATGATATCCTTGGCATCTAAAGCAGCTCCTGAAACATACTAAACTCTCAAGATATGCTTATTGAATCGTTTTGGAAATAAATTTAATTCTTCATATCTTCACTAAATCAAATCTCTACTCTTGGTACAGCTGTGCAGTAGTTTTTAGAGAAACTCTTTCTACAGTAATTTAGCTTTGAAACCATTGTGCTACCGGATTTTATTGGCACAGTCAACCAGTGCAAGTTCGCTGGTTCATATGCTAAGATGTTTTCTGATTCCTGGAGGGGAGCAAAGTGATTCCCAGAACATAGAATTGTGCTATTATTCCAGCTTCCTTTACTTCTGAGAGCAGCTCCGAATCTAGACATTAAAGGAAAGCCCCAAATTTCAAACACAAAAGTGACAAGAACTTCCATTTTCTTGACATTCTCCTGGGGGAATAGTGGCTGTTATTAGGTTGGATTTGACAGCATTGATTGATTGTCAATTTGATTTAAGAGCACAATGCCCCCCCCTTTCATTTTGTTCTTGCCAAGGACCCTGTACGATTTGACTAATTTTTTTTATGCAGCCTTCATTTCACCCACCCCCGTGTATCCCTCCTTCTAGTTACAAATTTGGAAAGGGGATAGTTTAATAATATGCCAGTTTGAGTGGAAGCCAATTTTTATTTTCTTTCTCCTATGCTTTGTTGTTGGCCAGCTTTTCAAAAAGTTCTTTTCTGTTTCTGTGTCAAAAAGAAGCCAAATCCATCTCCTTCTAATTTAAATTATTCTTTGCAATAATTTGGCCTCATCCCAGTCTCTAGTGTTGTTCTGACCCTTAGCCCATATTTGATTTGAGTTCTGTAGATTTCCAGTTAGAAACAAGTGGCTTAGAACAAAGGAGAATCTCCAGAAGCCATTGATTCCACTCCAGAGCAGAAAAACTCAACTCTTGGGGAAGGTATGTGTTGTGGTGAGTGCTGTGTATCGTGTAAGACTGATGAATCACAGACCTCTACCCATGAAACAAATAATACACTATATGTTACCAATAAAAAAATTAAAAAAAGAAAATCTCAACTTTAGACAAACGGTGTCTTCTTTGTTCTTCAAAATTTCAAGAAGATCTTCCAGTGTTCTTCAAAGTTATGCTGTGTTTATATGGAGTACTGTGTTGTTGTCTCTTTTTTATTTGGAAAATTTCAAACCTATAAGGGAAAAGAAAAGACTACAATGAATATTGTATAGTCTTCACCTGGATTCACCTTTTATTAATATCTCACCATGTTTACTTTCTCATGTTCACTCTTTCTCACACTGTATTAATTCTCATCTATCTATCTATCATCTATTTATCTATCTATCTATCTATCTATCTGTCTATCATCATTGTCATCATCTGTCCAACTGTTCATCTATCCTGGTGAGCAATTTGAAAAGTCATTGCAAGCATCATAATACTTTACCTTGGGAAGATCCCTACAAAACATCATAGACATGTGTTTGCCCAATGCCTGACAAACTGACTAAAAAGCAAACAGAAAACTGCATATCAATGGGTTTATGTTGCAGAAAGGTATTTTTTTCACTTAGTGAATCACCTGTGTGTGTGGCCATGCACATGCCTGTGTGTATATGTGTGTGTGTGTGTGTGTGTGTGTGTGTGTGTGTGTGTAGACCAAAGTCTCTATTGACCAAGGAGCATATGGAAATAAATAATACTTGCAAGATCTATATATGTATATATATATAATTATTTGACATGTGAATAAAGCATACAAAAAAGTTAAAATGGCAAAGGCATAAGACAAGTACATTCCTCAGTTTTAAAATGCATCCCTTGCCAATTGGCTCTGAACCCAAGAGAACTGAGCTAGAGTTGAGCTGGCACTTTGCCATGACATGAAGAAAACTAGGGCTCTGATGAATTTTGACATGGTGGCACTTGCAGTCTCCTAAGGGACTGCTATACACTGCTTTTCCTTCCTGAGGTAATAGGCACAAAACCTGCATTAAGTTATATTCTCTGCCCCAATCATCCATACTGGAGAAATGTAGTTAAAGCACACTGAAGCACAGAAGGGAGGAGAGGTAGCAAAAAATGAGTCCGCTGTCTAAGAGATGTGTGTGGAAGGAAAAGAGAATATGGTTTTAGAAAGACACTCAGCCCTTTGTAAGCAAGAGAATATCTTTTCTTTCTGAAAACCTGCTGGTCGGCCTAGTTCTTTTTTCCAGTAACTAATGTGTAGCTAGAATTGTTTAATCTCTATAGCAGTCTGGGTCTCCTGGGCTTTCTAGATCTGGAGCAATCACTCTAAGATAACTAAGAGGCCAGTGAAATGAGGAAAAAGCAAATGTAGGACAGTTCTGCACCAGGAACATGACTCAGAGAGGTCAAGTATGTGTCTCACCTAATGGAGCTGACGAGCACCATCTCAGTGACACCCTGAGCTGCCTTCTAAACCAGCTGGGTTTCCTCGTCACTTCCTAGGGAGGTCCTCTGGCTCACAAGGTAAACTTTGAAAAAGGATGGCTAGGCATGTCTTTGATAGAGATAAAAGAAGATGCAGGGGTAGCCTGTCACCCTAGACACCATCTTACAGGTGTGGCAAGGGTATCCCCTGGTCTGTAATCTGCACAGTGGAGTTTTTAGTTATTATTCTTTCTTTCTTTCCCTCTCTTTCTCCCCCTCCCCAATCCTCATGCTGCACAATTAAAAGTAAACAAAAAGGAAGGCCCACGTAGAAATTTTGTGTTTTAGCAGCTCAAAAGCAAAAGCATACACACTGACACTGTCTTTTGCTATAATTCAGTTAAGCCACCTAGCACAGAACTTCATAGATGGTAAATATTCATTTTCTTTTCACTTAGCCCAAAACATGCCATTATCATCATCATCATCATCCCCAACAAATATTATTATGTGTAGTTCCTGCTTTCAATGGACTTAAAATATATTTTGATACACATTTATATGGATATAAATGTAGTTATAAATACATGAAAAAGAACAACACATTAAATTTAAATGACTAGATTATTTTCCTGTTGCATTCCAAAAAATGATTTCCTAAAGGGAAAGTGTGCTGTCTTATTCATATTTATTCTTTGTTACAATGTCAATTAATATTAGACCCTTAATAAAGGTGTTGGTCATATATATGTGTGTGTAGGTATATATGTATGAGTATGTATGTATAAATGGTATGGTCTTATGTACATATATGTATATGAATGAAGTCTATTATAGTTGTTAAATGAATAGTATCAAACAAAATATTCTATTGGTAATCAAAGAAGGGAGGTACTATATAGATGCAAAAGTTTGGGGAAGTCTTCTCAGAGTAATCATAGATCTTAAACAAGAAAAAAAGAAAAACTGAAAGATGTTCCATACAAAGGTTTCTCTTAGGTGAAGGTCTAAATAGATTGGAATGGATAATTTGGAAGTTCCCAAAGATCCATCTTTTGATAGCAAATTAAATGCTTTGCAATGGCTTTTAATGTAGCCTAAGAGAAGTTCTTGAGAGGGAAGAAACGTATTAGAACCATGGTTTAAAAATTCAAATTCAGTGTCACGATGCAGAATGGATTAAGTAGAGGAGATAATGGAGCAAAGAAGCTTACAGATATAGACTAAAAAATAATCAAGTGCTATGGGAAAGAAAGGGAAGAAACGTAGGGGCAGATAAGGTAGTATCATTTAGTGGATAATTAACTTCAAGAAGCAAGAGAGAAAAAGGAGTCAAAGATAACTCCAAGTCCGCCAGCTTTGATTACTAGGAAGTATGGTGATAACATTAAGCCCTACAGGAAACCATAGTTAGGGAAAAATGGCTTCAGGGTTATTTGAGTTGCTTCTTGATAAGCTGTTTACTAGAAAATAAAGGACTCGGCACCATTAGACAGGTTGTCAAGGCTGGAATGTAGCTCATAGAATCATTTATACAGAGTTGGTGATCCACATGTCTCACATTGAATCCCTTTGTCATAGGCTGCTTATCCCCCATCTCTCCTTCACTCCAGCGTGCTTTTAATGTTCGCTGTTAGCAGCATGTGGGCTCACGGACTGTGCAAATAACAAAACAAAGAACCTGCCTATTCTGTAACGTGCAGGTGGATCTTTAAATGGCTCCTCCTGCAGCCCCCTCATGCCCATATATCTTATTATTTTAATAAATATATCCCTGGGTAAGCTTTTCAGATGAAGTGCCTCCACTATTGAGAATGTCTGCTTGTGTTCTTTGTCGTCTTCATTTATTAAGTTTAAACTTCACAGTTTTGGCCAGTCTCCTTTCCCAGTTTGGTAGTTGGTGTTTTGGGTATTTTCTAGTTTAATTGAGAACAGAGAAAGTTCCCCCCCGCCCAAATATATCACTTGTTTCTTTTACTGTTGTTTGTCTGTTACTAGAAAGGGAAGTGAACCAGAATGTTTGTTGAACTTTGTTGGAAGAGAAGTTTTACTTCATTTTATTTTAAGTTACCTAGAGGATATCAAATGTTGACCTAAAACCGATATATGAGAGGAAATTCTTGACCCCACATCATTGGTTTTGGGTTTTGTTTTGTTTAAGATTTTATTTATTTATTTGATAGAGAGAGAGAGAGAGAGAGAGCACACAACTAGGCAGAGCACCAGGCAAAGGGAGAGGGAGAAGCAGACACCCCGCTGAGGAAGAGACCCTCCCCCACCCCCATGTGGGGCTCAATCCTATGATCCTGGGATCATGACCTGAGTGGAAGGCAGTTGCTCAACCAGGTGCCCCCTTCGGTTTTGGTATTAAGAAATTGTTCTGCCTGGAGAATTGAAAAAGAGGATCCAAAGCCTTTTTATATGTCCAACTATATGAAACAGAGTATTCCTTGTCAATATCTAAATGAGCAGATGTGAAATAGTGTTTAATTTCACTGGGATTTCTGCCATCTAGAAAACATTGGAAAACTATCACAGCTAGTTCTGTGGAAGCAGAATCTCTCTTCTTTTTTCTATAGCTATTCACATGTGATTATTGAGAGAGAACATATCTATTGCTACATTTTAGAAAAACTCCTTCTGTTTTGGTATGCAAATGTTCATAGTATTGTACCTGGGTTATTAAAGTGGCTTGCCTCAGTATCTATTATTGAAAGGCTAAGAGGGTTAAAAATATATTTGCTGTGAATTATAAACCCTCTCACGCATTTATTTTTTTGAGAGGTTGAATAAAATTCTTAATGATGACTATGTTCTTTGAAAACCTGAAACTATTATCCTCTACTTGGGTCAAGTTGTAACTTAAGAATCCAAAGGAAGCAGAAAATTTTATAGTAAAAGCTTGATAAACAAGAGAATGAGAGAATGAGCTATTAGGATAAAAATGTAAGCAGGACCTTAATTAAATTTTTTTTTCATAGAGTGAGGTTATTTTCCCTGAGGACTTGCCTTTTCGACTATTTCATTTTACCTGCATGGTTTCCTATTCATGTTAAATGGAGGAACACTATAGCTCATATTTTTCTTTTGCAAAGACTACTTATTCTTTAATAAGGACAGGTAGTAGTTTCTTTGTGGAGCTAATTGACTTTCTTGCTGTGCACATAGAACCTTAAAGCTAAACTAGTGAATTTTAGATAAATAATGGAAGTTTCTTAACTTTATAAAAGTTTCATCAAAAGATACTATATTTAATCTGATATAGATCCAATAGGGAAATTATTTTACTTATTAAAATATAACAAAACAGTCATTTATTTGTAGGTCTGTTGTTTAAAACTTCAAAATGTTTCCTGCAAAAAACATAAGCAGTTCTTAGGTGCAGGCTAGCACATGAATGCATTGCATAATGCAACTGAAAAATATATTAATACTATATTCATCTTAGTTTTGAATCCTGGATGAAAGACCCATGGTCCAGAAAACAAAAAACATATGTGATGAGTACAATTAGTAAAATGAAGCTTAGCAATGTTAATTTGTCCAAAATTACAAAACTAGTAAGTTTTGGAGTGTGTAGGGACAGAGAAGAAAGTAGTGGTTGGGTTAGCCAAGGAGCATGAGTTACAAAAAAATGTGGACTTCATACGAAGCTAGAAGATAAATAATCTGGAAGTTGCTTTGGGCAATAATATATTAATACAATATATTAAAACCAAGAATATCTTGGTTAAGATATGATACAATAGGTACAATACAATATACAATTGTTAATACAATATATTGAAACCAAGAGTATCTTTTTCATCTACTTTAGAGATCATGCTTAACAACAAGTTAAATTAAAAATGTGTAATAAATAAAATAAATTCTCAAAAGGAAAAAGATTGCTGCCAGTGAGAATGTTTAACACAAATGCCTTTTGGGCTTTGAGGACAACATCCGCCCACCCCAACAGTAAAAGAAACAATAAAAATAAAAATAAAATAAAATGCACTAAATAATTAAGACTAACGTATCCATTGAATAAGTTTGCTACAAAAATATTTTGCTTAATTGCAACTTTACAAAAATATAATATTTAATTGCAACATCAATAAAGATGACTGTATAGATAGATATCACAGATAATTATTTGAAGAAGATTGAATGCCTAAGTCCTAGAATGTTTACCACAAATTTACTACTTTATGCATATAGACCTTATACTTTTTAGTAGTACTGTATAATTTCAATGCTAATTATTTTTTTATATTGCTCCTAAAATAATTTTGTATTTCTTGTTCACACTACAACTAAATGTGAAAAGGAAAAGAGTTTCAGCTCTCATAGACCTTGCACAAAGTGAAAGATATATATGTAGAGAAATCATGAAGGACAGTACTTAAAATTGACATATAATTAATATAAAGCTAATTTTTGTTTCCTATGGTGTGACACCCATAAATTCAAGGTATGACCAGTAACATAATTTTATATGTAAAATTAAGAAAAGATCTATTTATATTTGTTGACATTTTTGTTGGCTTTACAAGTTGTTCCAGCTGAAATTAGACCATTCTACTTTAGCTTAAAAAAATACTTGGATAGCACCATTACATGTATTTGCTCATATATAAGCCCCAATTCTGTGCTTTGAAGTGATATTTCAGTCCACACATTTCTTGATCATCATAGCTCCAGTTCAAAGTTTTAAAGAGAAAAACTAGTATACAACCAGGATGTCAAAAATCATCAATGGGGGTCCTACATGTTCAGAAACTCTTGCTTATACTGTGGTTCTAGAATATAAAAGAAAAGGGGTGCCTGGGTGGCTAAGTCGGATGAGGATCTGACTCTTGATTTCAGCTTAGGTCATGATCTCAGGGTCCTGGGATCAAGTGCCACATCAGGTTCCTCGCTCAGGGGGGAGTCTGCTGGAGATTCTCTCTCTCCCTCTCCCTCTGCCCCCTCCCCTTGTGCTCTTTTTCTCTTCTCTTTCTCTCAAATAAATAAATCTTTAAAAGACAGTAGATAGTCTTTGTAGGTTTATAGTTGGCAGCAATTCTCTCTACCTCTTATCCCAAGCCCTGACTGCACAGGAGGGAACATCCAAGTATCCTCAAGTGTTACACTTATCTCCTACTGCGAAAATACTATATTCCACTACTTGTGATGAGAGTAGTTAATCATGAAATAAAGTGAAGTTTCTATATAAATAAAATGACAGTTCAGTACAGAGAATAGAAACAAATCGAAAGACTGATTCTTGGTGTTTTTCTGGAAAAGAACTACATCCAGATTCACCTCAAAATAGTACTCCAATATAATTATTTTGAGCCAAAAAACATTCTTATTCTTGGTGGATTTTTAATCACTTTTCTTAACTATATTTGTAGTAAACAAAATTTTGAAATCCTCCTCCCCACCCCCACAAGGTGCACCACCTAATCCCTGAAACATGTTAATACAATAAGATATCACCTCTGTGATTATATGTTATGTTACTTAGCCCAGTTGACCTTATGATAGGGAAATTCTCTGTATGGACCTGACCTAATCATATGAACCCTTAAAAGCAGCAGAAGAAGGCAAAAAGTAAAAGCAGAACAATTTGAAACATAAAAAGTACTCAACATGCTAATGCTGGCTTTAGAGATAAAGAAAGCCGCATAAAAAGAAATATGAGAAGCCTCCTGGGGAAGAGAGTCAGAAAGGAATCAGGGATGTGAGACCTAAAACCACAAAGAACTGGGTTTTTCCAACAAATTTAATGAGCCTGGAGGTAAATCCTTTCCGAAAACCTCCAGTTAAGAGCCCAGCCAACACCTGGATTTCTGCTTTGTGATACCCTAAGCACAGACCCAGCCAAATGTGCCCAGACTTCGACATACAGGATAGTGATCTAATAAATGGGTGTTGTTTTAAGCCACTAAGTTTGTGGTAATTCATTATGCAGCAATAGAAAACTAATATTATATTCTTTCATGTTTTGTGTTTTGGAGGTAGGGAGAGTTATTTGATCATTCAGACCCTCAAGTCTTTAAATACAATGGATATCATAGGAACAAAATTATCATAATTTTTTAAATAGAAATTCAGTGCTGGACAACACTAGAAAAATACATCTTCAGTTATCCTCTGAAACTTCATGCCAATGAAGGACATAAAAAAATGTTTTTAGATGAACTTAATAAGAATGACAAACTGAATTCTTATCATAAAAAAAGGTTTATTTATATTTCTACCTTCACAAATCTCATTTTCCCCTTTACTAATATTTGTTATTCCAGGATTATCTACAGAAAAGAAAACTGGCACCTCACAAGTGTAGTTCCTGGAAATAGTGGAAGGCTACATTTTCCTGCTTCTCTTGCAGCTAGGTTGAGGCCATGTGATTGAGTTCTGGCAATAGAATACATACAAAAATAATGCATGCCATTCCCATATGTGTCCCTTAAAAGAGATCTAGGTTAAACCTCTGTTTTTTTCTTCCTCTTCCATGGTGACATCAGTGACCATTTGTTTAAGATGGTACCATCACAAAAAAAAAAAAAAAAAAGCTTGGATTCCTGAGTTAGTGCATACAAGAAAGCTCCCAAAGAGACCTTACGGACCCATACCAGAAATAACTTTATAATGTTAATTTATTGAATTGGGAGGTTCAGTTGATTTGTTGTAGGAACTAGCATTATTCTATTTCCTCTTATATTTCCTCCTAAAACTATGTTGTAGCTACCAGCAGTCTCACAAATTAATAAATCAGTGTTATAAGTATGTTGAAGTTTAAGATCTCATTTTACCACACTACTAACTCTAACACTATCCCACAGGCTGGCACAAAGCATATGATAGTTTTGAATGAATGAATGATAGCCTTGCTTTTCTGGATATAATTTGCTCTTACACTAAGGCACATCATGTAGTCTACCTAACATTTAACTAAGTTGGCCCATGGTCAACAAGGCCTTGTCAGCAACTGCTCTGAAGGCCTAGACTCATGGAAGAAAAATACAAAGAATCCCCTGAAGCTTACTACCTACATTCTCCAATCTCTTTGTTCTAGAAGATGATTATAATTATACTTACTAAAAATTTTCGTACCCTTCAGATTATGATAAAGTCAACAGCTGCACCCTCCAAATAAAGGTAAAATACTTTTTTAAAAAAAGTACAATTTGGGGGACTGAAAATAACAGGGAGTTTTTTAAAATTAGCTGTCTGCTAATTTTGGATTGCCTAATCAAATATATACCAATATTAGATAAAATAGAAAATTTAAAAATCAAAAGCACAGGGGCACCTGGGTGCTCAGTGGGCTAAGCATAGGACTCTTGATCATGATCTCACAGTTGTGGGATTAAGCCCTGCATCAGGGAGAGTGCTCAGTGCAGAGTCTACTTTGGATTCTCTCTTCCTCTCTGTCTCACTAATTCTCTCTCTCGCTCTCAAATAAATAAAATCTTTAAAACAATCAAAAGCATACATTTATTCTAAAAACATGATAAGTGTCACCATGTACTAAAAACTGAATTCACATGCATGGAATAAGTATCAGCCAAAATGAAGTGATAGGAAGTTCAACTCCTAAGAGAAATCAAAAATACTTATATGTTTGCAAGAACAAGCCAGGCTCAACACACAAACCAGGGACTAGGAAGAAGAGCCTCCAATTGTAATAAAAAGCAAAAACAGCCTATGGCCAGTATCTGGGGCTATGATCAGAAAATGACTACTTAGTTTAGGATGCAGGAAGGAGCAAAAGTAGCCTAATAGCTTCAAATTGGGACAAACAACCTGATGGATCAACACCAGTACTTGCAATATACAAAAAGGAGTGGAATCCTCCATTGTCAATTTTCAATCATGTTTCAGACAGATGCTTGAGGAGAACAGATAGAGACAATCACAAATTCCTATATCTAGAAAAACAAATGTTGCCAACAAGCAAAAATAAAGCACATTAGTCAGTTCAATCTTGAAAACTGCAAGAAAAATACATTATGTAGGCAACAATCCAAATAAAATATGAATTAAACAATCAAATTAAGTAATTCACTCTCAGGAAAAGGAAATAAAGCAATTTATAAAATGACATTTTTGATCTTCAAAAATAGATAAGAAGAATTGAAAATGCACAGGAAATGAAATGTATCAGAATTTTAATCAAGAACAGGTTGATATGAAAGAAAATAAACTGAAAATCTATAGAGTAGAAAATTATGACAGCTATGACAATATGATCAATTGAACTTATTCATATAGTTATTTGATAAAATTTAAAACTCATTCATGAAAATTCTTAACAAAGTCATACTAAAATGCTCTATGAATGAAATAAACACTAGAATGGACACAGTTGAAATCAGCATTAGTGAACTGGAAGAAGGTAATTAGAAATACAACCAGAAGGCAACATGGATAGATATAGAGTGGAAAATATAAAAGAGAAGTTAGGAGACATGGAGGTTACACTGAGAAACTAAAATATATACAATAGAAATTTTAGAAGGAAATAATAGTGCAGATGCAGATAAGGCAGGTTTTCAAGAGGCAATGACTGAACATATTCCCTAAATTGATAAAACCTTATAATTTAACAGATCAAAGAATCTATTAGTGGATTACAGTAGCCTGACAACCTAAAAGAGAAAAAATATTATAATCTCAACTGAAGCAGAAAAGCAGTCACTTAAATTTAACACACATTCATAAAAAGATCTTACCCAATGCATACTAGAAGTCAATTTTATCTGGTAAAAACATATACCTAAGACATACAGCAAGCATATTGCTTAGCTATAAAATTTTTGGACCACTTCTATTCAATGAGGATCCAGATAAGGATGCCTGCTACCACTTTAGTATTTGATATTACATTGAAGGCCCTCACCAATTCCATAAAACAAGGTGAACTAATTAGAAGTATAAAAATTGGAAAAGAAAAAAAGACAAATTTATTATTTTAAAATATAATCGTCTATCTAGAAAATGTAAGATAATCTAAAAACAAAGTTACTGAGTAAGGCAAAACAACATAATCAATATATAAAAATCAAGATATCTTTATAGTACCATAATCTCCAATTAGAAAATGTAACAGACAAAAAAGTTTTATGTCCTTCCCCCTCCAAAAAATAGGTTAAGGTTACTATGAATGAATACAATAAAAGATGTGTGAGAACTTTATGGAAAAAAAATTGTAAGGACCTAAAAGAAAACTTGTGTAAATTGAGGGATTTACTATGTTGATACATGTCATAAAAATGTCAAGTCTTCTCAAATTTATCTATAATTTTAATTCAATTTCACTGAAAGTCTCAAAAGGATTTTTTCTGGAAATTGAAAACTGATAAAAGGCTCAGTGTTCAAGAATAATGAAAACAATGTTGAAGAAGGAAAGCAACAGATGGAACTTAATTCACTTTATGGTAAAATTATGATAAAACCAGAGCACTGGAAATAGTGCAATATCAGTATAGTATAGAAATGTAACTTAATGGCACAAAATAGAGACATCAGTTATTGACACAATTGTATTTGGTAATATAGTGTAAAATAGAGATGGCCTTACCAATCAATTGGAAACAGGTGATCTATGGAAAATGTGTTGTTGGGACAATCACTTATCCATGTGATAGAAAAAATAAAATTAGATCCCTAATTCCCACCATGCATCTAAATTAATGCTAGAGATATCAGACACCTAAGTAACAAACAAAACTTCAAACTCTTAGATGGAAATGTAGAAGAATGCTTTATTTTTTCAATAGGATGAATTTATTAAAAAAAATAAATATTAAGAAAAAATGATAAACTATGTCAATATTAAAATGTTTGGTGTCATAAACAACACCATAAACAAAGTTTAAAATCAAGGATGTTATATTTGACACATCTATAATGTACAAATTTAAGTTTCTAAAAGACATAAAGAACTTCTACAAATCAAAATGAAAAAGATTACAGACATCCAGTACATTTGAGCCTGGTCAAAGTAAAAGAACAGAAATAAGTAGATTGGCCAAAAACTATTGGCCAAAAACAGGAATCAACCTCACCAGCAATCACGAAAATGGGAGTTAAAACAGCTAATCATATGTTTTCAATCAACCGATTTTCAAAAACTAAAATAATAAAAATTGATGAGTATGCAGTATGTGCATATGTTATGGAGAGAGGAGGGTAGAATTTGATTTCTCATTCACTGAGGTTACAGATGAAAACTGATTCAAACATTTTAAGATTAACTTGACAATATTTAGAAAGGTTGAATTATATGAGTGCAACAATTTTGCTTCCAAATATATCCCCCCAGTTAGTCTGAAGCACAAGCCACAATGTGACATCTGCAAAAGATGTCTAATGCAGAAATTTTGTGTAAGGAAAAAACTGAAAATTATCTAAATATCTGCTGATAGGTTCAGAGATAAATAAAATATGGTATGTCATATTCAGAAATACTATGATAGGGTGAACTGATTAGACGTCTATGTTTAAATATAAAAAGATTTTAAAACAATAAAATGCAATTGGGCATCAATATATAGCACAAAAAAAACTTTCTGTTATTTATGAGTACTTTTACCTAAAACTTTTGCTGTGAGTTGTTACAAACCAAATTCAAGCTCATGGCTGCCTCTTGGGATGGAAGGAATTTTCAAGTCTCAGAAAGATAAAAGGAATTTAACTATAATGAGATGGTTTATGTCTCTCTTTAGAAAAAGATTTAAAGCAAATATGACAGAAGTTAACATTTTCTTTACATTTTGGTTATTTGGTGGATGGCTGTTTTAAAGGGTGATACACTTGCAGTAAACTGTGCTGCTCTTTTTGTTTAATAAAATATGCTGAATGTGAAGTTTGTCATGTAATTTATTTCCGTCATACCCTTGAAAGATTAGTTCCCAATTTATAATATTGGGGTGATCAGTTAATATATGATAATTATAAAACAGTCCCAGTTTCCAATCAAGTGTTCAGAGGGTAGAGCCTGAATAAATATGGGGGCAGGAAGAAAAAAATGGACCTCTTGACAAGAGCACACAGTACATATAATAGCCTCTGTATGTCTCAAAACAATATTCTAGAAAAAAATCATGATTTTCCTTAAGGAAAATAATGTATCATTGGAAGGTACATCTCTAATCAATATCAGCAAACACATTGGCCACGTTTATGCAGCTGGCAGAAACTCAGCTACACTTCAGTAATTAACTCAGGTTGGGTGAACACAGTGGGAGGGGATATAGAAAGGTTTTTTTATCCATCTCCAATCAAGAAGCGGCCAGGGCCCTCTGTACAGGGAGAATCCCACTCTGTCACATTAGTAGGTTCCTGAGCACAGAACACAAACCTTACATCCTTGGACAATGCCAAGCTCTTTATTTTATCTTTCCTTCCACTGACACTGAAAGGTTGTCTTTGTCCCATTTGCTATTGCAATAACTATGAATGAAATTTGGTACAAAATGGTTATGGAATTTCTGATTTATTAGATTTTAAAAGAATCCAATACTCTGTCATAATAGCGAATAGGAAAGAAATTAATTCTTTGCTGAATAGAGTTGCTATTTAGCTGCTTTGTTTCTCTTGAAAGTATAGCCCAAATTGGAGTAATTATCATTGGAAGTCAGGAGCCTAAAGTGGCCCAAATTATTTTTCTTCTTCAATTCAGTAATTGTACTTGTATAAATAACAGTATTTGTCTATGGAGCTCCAGACATTTCAGTTTGTTAGGAATTGTTTAAGCCAAATCAAATATTATTAATGCATGCACCAAAACAAAGGGGTAAAAGAGGTTTCAAACAAGAGAATTAGAGAACAAAAAAATAAATAAATAAAATAAAAGAGAAGAAAGGCTTATACAGATTATTTCTGTGGGTAAAAACGTTATGGGCATCATGAATTAAAAATTTTCATTTTTAACCCTATCTTGGCTTCATCTTCCCTCTGAAAAATAACCTACATGAATTTTTCACTAGCCCTCAGTGTTTGATGATTTCAAATACAATTTCTTTCAAACCCTGAAAGCAGACTATTTTCTTATATCAACTAATGCATATGAGTGTAACCCATAATAATGTTTGGCAGCTTCTTGGCTGATCTGCATAATGAAAAAATAATGTAATACCTTGAATTCTGAATTGTGTCCTTCCTCCTGTGCTGGGAAATTCTTTGCATCACCCTTTTATTACTTAACTGATCATGCAAATTTCAAGGTGTATGTTTACAAACATTTTGTTGTGTTTCTCATGCAATTAGCATTCTGAAGCTTTCTCTTTCCAGGTTTCTATGGCAACAAGGGTACGGCACATTCATTAAAAAGAAGTTCTGTTTAATTGATCTACTAATGTATTGCTTAATAGTAACTGTTAAGCAGTCTTTTGTTTCCAAGTCATATTTATGGTTCACCTATTTGCATAAAAACATTTCATTAGCTGAAACCAATTATTAATAGTAATTTTCTTTCTTTAGTTATCAATAACTAAACCCTCATTGAGGTTTTCTGAATAGCAAATATTTGTAGCTTTCCGAATACACTTGCCGTATGAGCTTGGCTTGCTTTGTTTCTGTGAGCAGTAAGAAAATTATAGAGCTTGAAAATTTTGGTCAAAGAAGGAAAAAATAAGATGTCTCCCCTTTACAACTGAAAGTTAGATATTCAGGGAAGCCAACTCTAGGCCACATTCATGTATTTGGTGACAAAGATAGCTATTTGTTACTTTTAATATTAAAATATACAAGATATGAATACAAAATTTATATTGGAGCCTTTTTATGGTAGTCAAGGGAAATCCTGACACTACATGTGTACTTAAAGATCTATGAATATACTTAGAATTAATGCCTGTAGGTATAAAGATTTTTGAGTAAAAGAGAAATGATGATTTATTCGGGTTGGAATAATATACAAATTATCTTAACAATGCAAGCCAAACACTTGCAATTGATATTTATCTTTGAGTAAAATGAGGTTAAATGTGTCTGCCAGTAGCTACATACGATGAGAATTTGTACATGTGTATACATTTTTGAGAGATAGTGTTTTAGATTTATAGCTATAAATTGATATATATTATATGCTTACACCAAAGATTTATTCTAATCACTTTGATATATGGACTCATTCTCAACTATGTATGTTACTGTTATAATATTAAAGGACTTGATTCTAAAAAGATAAGCTAGGAAGCATAATTTGGGAATGCCAAATATTCACATTACTGATCAAATCCTCTCCTCAATATGTCAATTCAATTTCTTTACATACACTTTTTTATATTTTCAAAAATATTAGTCTAAGTCCTTTATATTTGACCCTTAGTGTACTTTTGTCCAGATAATCTCTTGGATTACTTAAATTCAAAGAACTGTTTTAAAATCAGATCATATGCCTATAAATATAGTATTAATATAGTTTACTAAAGGCAATCACATCATCTTTCCAAACTTCCAGAAATATGATTAGCACACACATTCTCTTTCCTTCTTTATTTTTCTCTCTCTGTATCCTTGACCTTTGAGTGTCTTTGCAGATACATTAATAGCATTAACATTATGCTATGATTAAAAAGCTAGACAGCACAACAATGTTGCTTGACAAGGTATTTTTACAATTCTTTTTGATGTCATTCAGTTAAGAATGGATATCTTTTGAACTCTTATAAATTAAGTGGATATTCCGTATGGAAGCTCTCTTAGTTTTCTGATAGATGTTTCTATTTCATAGTATGAAGCATTAGTTTCAATTTATGCTAACAGTACCCATAATTTTGCTAACTAATAATTGTATATATTACACATTTCAAAATAAGCTTAAAATTAAAACTATTTTAGTTCTAAAGTATGTGGAAGTTATATTTATGATTTTTTCATGTGTGAGGTCAGCAAATAAATTGATGAAGAATGCAAAGACTTTTCATTCTGCTTCATTAAAAATATTTTCATTAGAATATGACTGGTTAAATGACCAAAAAATATTAGTTACTGATTATATTAAACAGTAAAATAGGGATCTTTTGTAAAGAAACTCCTCTGGGAGCACTGCTATCAGTGAAAAGAATTTTAGCTTAAAATAACATT
The DNA here is from genome assembly GCF_037043125.1 of Eumetopias jubatus. Classification (NCBI taxonomy): domain Eukaryota; kingdom Metazoa; phylum Chordata; class Mammalia; order Carnivora; family Otariidae; genus Eumetopias; species Eumetopias jubatus. Next base: position 116,749,078 of record NW_028274811.1, read on the forward strand.
ATGGATGTAACTTGAAGACAGTATATGAGTTTTACTTTGGAATGTTCTTATTTATGGCAGATTAATAATACCCTTAACAAGATCCAAAATCTGAATTTGGGCAATTATTTTTCCCTAGTTTATCATAAAGTGAGGAGGCTAGCTTTTTTTTTTATTTTATTATGTTATGTTAATCTTTAACTCCAAAATGTTCAAAAATGAAATAGTATCGTTTCATAACTTTGTGTTAAAACAGTGAACAGTTTCTGATCATGGGATTCTAGTATTTAATCATATTTACTTTAAAAGCAATATGCTCTTGTTATGACAAATCAGAGATGTAAAATTGATTAAGTAAGCTTTAGATTTTAAAATTGTCAGGTAAAATTTGTGAAAAAAATATAAACAAGATAATCTGAACAAATGTTGATCTTCAAATAGATTTTTCCATTAAAAATTAATTCTATGTCCTTTCTTCATGTTTTAGCAAATATTTAATAAGTATTTAATATGTGTTAGGCACTCATTGTTACCAGCATTTGGGATACAATGAAAAAAACAAAACTAAAACAAAAACATATTCACAAATAGCTTTGCCTTCATTGATGTTATGTTCTAGCAAGAGGAGACTAGAACTGAACCGTAGATATAATAAATACATCTGTGAGATGGTGATAAGAACTATAAAGAGTAAATAGAATGAAGAGGGTCCAGTTGGAGGATCAGAAATACTGTAGGTGGAGGAGGGAGAGGCTCAGGACAGCCTCGATGAAAAGTGAGATTTCACAACACGAGGGAGTGAAGGAGCTAGGCAAGTGAACATCTGGATGTGGTAGGCTCCAGGAAGAGGGAGCAGTTAGAGGAAAGATCTATAGGTAGGAATATCCAGGGGCAGAGGATGTGAATAGCAAGGAGGCTAGTGCAGCTGTAGCTGAGTGAGCTGAGGGAAAAGAGCTAATGAGGTTAGAGAAGAAATCCACCAGGTACAACAGTGCGGGCTATTGCAAGGGTTTTGACATTTACTCTGGGGAAATGGGAAACCACTTCACTGCAGGGTCTTCCAGTGTAGATGTCACTTGGTCTCACATACTTTGCAAAAAGATCATACTAGCTGCTTTGTTGAGAATAAAGTGGAGGCAGATTTCCTGGTTTATTGTTGTATAACAAAGTATCCCAAAACTTTGTGGCTTAAAACAGTCATTTTCTGTTGCCACGATTTGGGGGCTCAGAAATTCAGGCAGGTCTCTGTTAGACAGTTTTCACTTGGGGTTTCTCATGGCAGTTGCATGCATATAACGGCTGGGGCAGCACTTACTCAAAGGTTCACTTGGGCAGGATATCAAGGATGGCCCATTCACGCTGAAAGATGATGCTGGCTATTAGCTGGAGCTCAGTGGAGCTGACAATCAAAGTACCTACAGGTCGCCTTTCCAGGATAAGGTCTAAACTCTTTATGAGTTGGAATAAGTGTCACAAAGTAGCTGCAGGGCTTCTTTGATATAGCTACAGAAGTCATATAGCATTACTGCCTCCATATTTTCGTGGTCAAAGCAGTCCCAGACCTATCTGGGCTCAAGACAGGAATGACAAAGAATTTGTAGCCATTATATTAAACTCTGTAGGTTGCTGCATGTCTACTAATTATTTAAATTCCCACAATATGTAAAGTATGTTCACTCCCTGGAAGACACTGCACTCTGAAATTCTCATTACATTGCAGCAATCTGGCTTAGACCTGAGATCCAGTATCTTACCATCTAAATCTGGTCTGGATGCAGATGAGATTCCTCAGGTTTAATTCCTTGGATACAGCTCTTTGGGTAACATTCATCTCGATCAGAAGACTTGTAAACAAAAGAACATTTTATCTAACCTCCCCCCTTATAGTCAGCATATAAGGTTAGGACAAGTATAGGATCCATGTAATAGAGACTGCCATTTAACAGCAGGAAATGAGAGGCACACTGAATCAGTGAATGATGTTCACCCCCTTTTCTCCCAAGAGACAAAAATCAAAATTTCCTTCCAATCATAGCATTGAGCATAAAGTGAAGAATCTTGTGGTATGTACTTGAGGTACAGAAACTTATGAACAACAATAAAGAAGACAAATTATCAGCTCCATTTAGTGTCACCTCACCCCCACCCCACCACCTCTCCCCCTACAACCAGTATATAGTTGTGGAATAGTAACAAAAACACTCATTTTCAGAAATGGGAAGAAGGAATGAAGCGCAACAATCATTCATCTGAAAGAATTATAGAATCTCTCAGGCAGAAGTTTCGAGAAAGGGGGTAAGAATTGTTCCTTGATTAACCCTCAGCCCACTGTTCTTCATAGCTCTTAGACCTTCAGCCTTGGATAAACACTTTCTTTCTTATTATCTTCCCAGGCTACATATGGAATGTGTACTGGAAAGTATGCTCTCTTTGGGATTTGAACATCTTTCTTAAACTATTTCTCTGTCATGGTTTTTCTTTTGTCTGTACCTCCTAAAATCACATTCAGCTTCTTATATATTTCATTTCTTTCAATCCGTGTGCCAATCATATCAACAACTTTTTTTTGATACTTCTCTCCCTTTCTCTCTCTCTCTCCTTCCCTCCCTTCTTCTCTCTCTCTCAACTTAATTATGGTTACTTTGACTGAATCAGTTGTCAGGAGAAAGCAAAACTCTTTTCTTCCATGTTTAATTTTGTCCATCTGAAAGGATTCATTGAGAAGTACCTTAATTTATTCCGGGATTTTTCAGGGACAAAAGGGGTGTGCAGGTTGGACAGTTGATTTTATCATTGCCACAGATTCGTGCTGGCCTTTGTTAGTCAGACATCTTCTGAGTTTTATCAGTTAAGGATAGAATCAGTTCCCACTTACAACACCACAGTTCTGGATTCTCACTAGTTCCTTTCACAACATGCTTGGAAAGCAGCCAATTTTCTTTGACCTACTCTCTTTCTTGTAGCACATTTTCAAATACAGGCAATAATAATAAACACAAACTACCAATACTTTATTTTCCAACATCTTTGACTAAAATGACAAGATATTCCAGTATTTATCTGCTTTTCAAGGTATCATAAATAACAAATGTAAGCAAATATTTCAACTTAGCATAACATGAATGATTGGCTTCCAAACCTCAATTTTCTCTCCATCTCTTTCCCTGTCCTAAAGCTTATGCCATGTATTTCAATTTCTTAATAGTAAAACTTCACTTTTGAACAAATTTCTGTATGAGTCAGGAGGTTACACTGCAATAGCAAGTAATTCAGAAAACTCAGAGACCTAAAATTGTAAAGATTTATTTCTCACTTACTCTACATGTTCTTTGAAGGATGGCTTTGTCGTTGCTTTCACTCTGAGACATGGATTGATGCCCTAGAGGAATTGTTGGTCATACCACTGGCCTTTATATGATAGTACAAATGAAAGGAACATGCTGGGTCTCCAAGCTTCTGCTTTAAATAGCACACATCATTTTTAGTTTGGCAAATCAAGTTATATAGCCACATGCACTTCAAGTGAGTGAAGTTCCTCAACTACTATGCAGTGATGACATTTTAGATACAACACCAAAGGCGTGATCCATGAAAGCAAGAATTTATAAGCTGAATTTCATTTAAGTTAAAAATATCTGCTTCACAAAAGACATGATTGAGACAATGAGAAGACATGCCATAGACTAAGAGAAAATATTTGCAAAAGACATATCTAAAAATAAAGTACTATTTTTAATATGCAAATAACTCTTAAAATTTAGCAGTAAGAAAATGAACAATCTGATTTAAAAATGGGCAAAAGACCTGAACAGATATCTCACTAACAAGAGAAAGTGTTATATATATATATAGATAGATAGATAGCAAACAAGCATATGAAAAGATGTATCATATCATATGTCATTTGGGAAATGCAAATTAAAATAAAAATGAGACTCCCCTATAGGCTTATTTGATTGACCAAAATCTAGAACACTGTTAACACCAGATACTGGGAAGGATGTGGAGCAGCAGGAACTCTTATTCATTGGTGAGGGAAATGAAAAATGGTACTGCCACTTTGGAAGACAGTTTGACAGTTTCTTATAAAACTATACATATTCTTACCGTATGATCCCACTCTAGGTTTATGATTCAGTTTTCTCCAGTCTAACGATACATGGACCACTTGCCTTTCTACTGGAATCTTGACCCATCATCTCCTATTCTCTCAGGCCCCCCCTTTTTTTTTACTCATTAATATGTTTGTTTTGTTTTGTTTTGCCTTTACAAATATATCCTTACTGGTAGTATTCTGAAAAAAAACAAGAGTACCAGGTAGACTCTTATAAAATTGCCTATATCCACTTTTTTGATCTACACAAAGAAAATTTCAATGTTGAACTCAAGTATTATGATCCCTTCAATATCCCATATGTACAAAATTGTCAATTTTTAAATTTCTGTAAAATATCAGTGCAACTATAATATGTTACATGTCAGTTAAGAAAAAGCCATTTTAATTAGCTGTGAAATACAATATAGACTGTAATTAAACACACAATAAGTAATTCATCTTCCTTTTTTCAAGCCGTAATTTTATACTTGATTTTTTCAGAGATATTGTTTATTTGCTTAATTTGAGTAATATATCTCCCGAATATAAAAAATAAGCATCAATGTTGACAGGTTTTGACTAGCCCAATCACACCCACAATTGAATCATACTGAATTAAAACCAGGTTTGTTTTGATTCTCCACATCTTTTCTCAACTATCCAGTGGTGAGACAAGTTTGAGCATTCGCAATCTAACTCAGGTTATGGATCAGACAAGCAAAGGTTGAAAAGTGTTAAAGGTGACCTTCTATTCCTTCAAAATATAATTTGTTGATTTAATGATATCCATTGTGTGGTGTCTACTGAGCACAGACAAGATGCTAGGCATGAAGGACACCACAGCAAACAGGAAAGATTAATCTTTAGGGAGGTAAACAACAATCTAACCATTTTACAAAGAATTATTTAATAACACTTAGACTCTGCTCTACCTTCTTTATTATTAAAGGGAGAATTAATACATTTCATGACATTAACTTTGCTTGACAAACTGAAACAGAAAATCCTCTGCAATGTCCAAGTGTTTTCTTGCTGTGGATGTGTCTTATGCCCATTCCGTACATAATCAGAAGTAGGTGAAGATTCAAATATTTGACTCTATTCACCTGTACCACATGCACGTGACTCCTTCAATGGGCAGGCTTTAATTCTTAACTCTGGAGATGCTCCTATATAACCAACACTTCACTGTTGCCAGAAAAAAATTCTCCATCTTGGGCCCTCTCTAATATACCCTTTCTCCCTTATCCCTTATTTCTTCTTGAATCCGACCTCTTCTTTTAAACTCAGCTTCTTATGTGAATTATCAGTTATTTATCATTTCCATGTATAGATAGGGCCCAGGATAGAAGATAGGAGAGAAAGGAAAGGATTTCTTTCTAATTTAGCCTCAGTGTGAACCTTTCACAGAGCCAAGATTAGCCTCCTGTTGGCATGTCTCATGGGTGGTTTTGTACTAAAGAAATTTATATGTTTTGATTAGCTTGCCTTGCATTTCCAAACCCTCTTCTCTTATCATGGTAAACGTTAGGTTGCACAAAGGTGTATAAGACTGTCAGAAGAGTAACAAAATTTATATAACTTACACTTATGAAAAGCATTCCAGAGGTAAAAGAGAGGGTTTTGAGGATCTTTTATAAGAGTAACTAATCTAATATAGGTCATCAGGGAAGATTTCTGTGGAGTGATTTTTTGTTCTTATCTTAAAGAAAGGAGTAATTGATGGGCATAGAAGATAAAAGTCAGTAAAAAGTTTTGCAACAGAGGTAACAGCATATTTCTACATATCATGGGGAATTGGGGGGCAGAGTGGCTAAAGCAAGGCAATTTAGATAGACAGCCATTATGACAGGACAAAACACAAAAGGCGCAGTAAGTAATATGTGAGTCTTGGGGACCACACGAAATGAACAACACAAATCCATATATGTTAAACATTTTGATATTTATTGTAAGCCATCAATAGGGATTTTTAACTCTACTTCAGTTTGATTTTGATTCAAGTGCAATTTAAATGCTATAAATTCACCAATGGTTAGTGTACAATTAAATGAACTTTGATAAATATATGAAGTAAGAACCACTACTAGAATCATGATATAGAACATTTCCATCTCCCTCAAATTCCATTTCATAGTTATTTCATTTTTAGACTCCCATATGAATGGAATCATACACTTTCTTTGGTGTCTGGCTTCATTCATATTCACTCATCAAAATGTTTTGATATTCTTTAATGCTATTACATGTATCATAACCTTTTTATCATATTAATATCCAGATTAATTTTTTATGAATTCTTCTTTATATGGTTTATTTAATATTGAATCCTTAGTCTGGAATTCACCTGAAATTATGACATTATCCCTAGAGAAAATACAATGCACTTTATTTTGTTCAATTTTATGATCACAGTTCCCAGAACATATAGAATATAATGTATGAGAAGTCACATTCTCAAAACACAAATCTTTTGCTGTAATATTTAAAGAAAGTCAATGTAGTTCTTCTACAAAGGTGTCAAGTTTTTAAATTAAATACAAGAAATTCTTTTTTATGTGTTTTTTAATATTTTATTTATTTATTTGAGAAAGAGAGAGAGAGAGAGCATGAGTGGGAGAGAGGGAGAGAAAGAAGCAGACTCCCTGCTGAGCAGGGAGTCCGAAGAGAGGCTGGATCCCAGGATGCTGGGACCATGACCTGAGGTGAAGGCAGACACTTCACTGACTGAGTCACCCAGGCACCCCTCTTTTTTATGTATTTCAATCTATTTTGCTATAACTTTTACCTACCAAATATACTCCAAAAAGGTGTTTACAAGTTATTCTTTAAAAGATTTTATTTTGCTCAGCATAATACCCTACAGTCCATCCACATCATTGCAAATGGCAACATTGTGGAGGGTATGTGCTATGGTGAGTGCTGTGAATTGTGTAAGACTGTTGAATCACAGACCTGTACCTCTGAAACAAATAATACATTATATGTTAAAAAAAGAAGAAGAAGAAGAAGATAGCAGGAAGGGAAAAATGAAGGGGAGGAAATCGGAGGGGGAGATGAACCATGAGAGACCATGGACTCTGAGAAACAAACTGAGGGTTCTAGAGGGGAGAGGGATGGGGGGGATGGGTTAGCCTGGTGATGGGTATTAAAGAGGGAATATACTGAATGGAGCACTGGGTGTTATATGCAAACAATGAATCATGGAACACTACATTAAAAACTAATGATGTAATGTATGGTGATTAACATAACATAATTTAAAAAAATTAAAAATAAAAAGATTTTATTTTATTTTTTTAAAGATTTTATGTATTTATTTGAGAGAGAGAGAGAGAACATGAGTAGGGTGGGGAGTGGCAGAGGGAAAGAAAAAGAGAAGCTGATCAGGAAGCCTGACATGGGGCTCGGTCCCAGGACCTGGAGATCATGACCCAAGCCAAAGGCAGACATTCAACTGACTGAACCTCCCAGGTGCCCTATTCTTTAAAAGATTTTAAACAACATTTAAATTGATCTGTTGAAGGACAGATCCAAAGAGAAACTTGATTTGTTCCTACCTAGTAGATTTACAGATACTCTGCAAAAAAATCATCCATATTAAATCTATATTTTTTATTCTAGGTAATGACCTGAAGCTAGACTTTTTTATAATTACATTTTTTATAGCTATGAATGAAGAAATAGATGGTTGTTGAACTGTACTTTGAAAACATAATGACAATCATTAGTAATAAAATGATACCTGTTTGCATTCATTAATTGTGATTCTGCTAGTGAGAATGACCTCTGTGCAGGAAGAAGAAATGAAATGCTAGAGTATTTTACTGGTTTACCTAGTTGTGAATCAATATTAAAATAATAGGCAGAAAATCAAGAAATTAAAAATTCATCTTCATTTGAGTTACAAAAAGTTCCTCAAGAACATATGTATTTATTATTGGGTACTTGTTTAAAAGAACTTTGCAGTGCGTTTCAAAGATGAACCAGAATTTATTGCTTTATGATGCCTATTGAGCACAATTATTTAGACCTTTTCCTCTCTTAAATTCTATTAAGATGACAGGATAAATATTTTAAAAATGAGAAGAAAGCCATATATTACTAGAAAGGAAAAAAACAGTGCCAAAAGCAAGCCCTATTATTAAGGACTTTCTGGAAGATATGATGCAAATGGAATCTAACTAGTGGTAAAACTCCACAGAGCTTGGACACTTACACAAGGAAAAGAGCTTACAAATAAATGAATTTTCACAAGAAATAAAAACATGAAAATATGCCAAGGAGTGAAGAGCAGGAGGTGAGATAGTGATCAGTGATAGAGTGATTGATTCCCATGGAGTTAAAGGGCAGTGGAACAGCTGCCCTAGGATCCATTTTCACAGCAGTTGCTAGGGCATTTGCCCCAAGACTAAAAGCCAGTAATAAGAGTTCTTTAGCTGAAGTGGGGCGTGTGTTGAAGGAGACTCCCAAGCTGCAGATATAGATAGAGCAAAAAGAAAAGCAGGACGAACTCACACAATTAAAAGTCAAGCTACTCAAACACCTTACTCATCTGTACAAATCCCTAAAATCAGGGTACCTATAATCAGAATCAGCATTTGCCAACTGTGTTTAGATTGTACTGAGGAAATATTATCCAGCTACTAAAACTGATAAATCTAGACTCTTAGAGGTAGAAATAAATGAAAATCAGTAAACTTTAGAAGCTTTCCAATATCATTTAACTGTCTCAACAAGATACTTACTCTCCAGAACCAATAAAAGAAGTATCTTCCAGCAAATAGAATTAATGAAGGACACCAATATGATTGGTTAATTCAGAGAGATTGAAAATAATGTCTTTAACAGGGGATCAAAAATTATTATTTTTTTAGAGGTTACTATTTTATTTATTTTTTATTATGTTATGTTAATCACCATACATTACATCATTAGTTTTTGATGTAGTGTTCCATGATTCATTGTTTGCATATAACACCCAGTGCTCCATGTGGTACATGCTCTCTTTAATACCCATCACCAGGCTAACCCATCCCCCCACCCCTCTCCCCTCTAGAACCCTCAGTTTGTTTCTCAGAGTCCATAGTCTCTCATGGTTCGAGGAGAACAATAATTAAAATTATGATACTGAAATCTCAATAGAAGAAATAATCCTCAAGAAAACAAATAATTAAAGGGACCAAATAATAAGGTTTATAGTAGAAGTAATTAGCAAAATTAGAGTAGCACATGAAGGTATACCATTTATAACACAAGAAAAATAATTTTTAAAAAATGGTTGCTGAAATTAGAATCTCAGTAAATAGGCTGTTAGCAGAATGGAACTGACTGAAGATTATATTATTGAATTGAAAGAGGTAAATTTTTTCTCAGAATTCAATGGAAAATGAATAAAGGTAAAAAAAAATGAGAGTAATTTATAAAATACAAAGACCAGATGCAGGAAAAACTTAACAGCACCACTATATTTATGCAAGAAAGAAATGATTGAAAGAAGATCAAATCAATGAAATAACAGAAAGTATCTCCGAAAGACTTGATGTTTAGGTAGCAAGGACTCATCAATTTCTTTATACAATTATTTTAAAGATAAATAAATGTAATAAACACATACTAATTTTTTTAAAATATAGAAACACAAACACAACTCTGAGAGAGGCAGAGACAGAGTCAGAAAAAGAGAGAGAAAGAGAGAGATTACCCAGAGGTTTTGTTGTTGAATTACCTCATATTCCTTTCATTTGAGCACTGTTCTTCTACATGTATTTGTCGGTTGTGGTTCTACATAGCTTGAATTTCAGCACACAAATCAGTTTAGCTGGCCAGGGATTTGCATTCCTTTGAGTAAAACATTAGTCCATAGGTGGGTATTTGACCCAGGTGGATTTCTCTAAAGTCATTTTTCAGGGATGGATGAGAAAACTCTGGGAGAGAAAAACATCTCTCTTCTCCTTTGATTGTAAGGTATAAAGAACTGGATGTCAAGAGCCCCAATTAGCGTTCAGGTGTGTATTTTGTACTTGTCTGATTTTGCTGGCCCCCATTTTTTTTTTTTTTTTTACTTTCTAGATTTACTTGGCCATTCCTTCTGCTTGATGCTTCCAATGTTTTTCCGGGAAGATCACCTGGCACTATCCATATTCTTGTAGCCATGTAGGAATAGTTTTGTTCTTTACCACAGGGAGGCTCTTTGATCTTGGCCACCACTGTGGGACAGAGGGGAGAAAGTGACATCGTATGGAATGCCACTTGGTCAATGCCTCATGTCACTCTGGGCTAGGCTGCAACACATCAGAGTCTTAGTTCCACCTTGTGCACTTCTTGCCATCTACCCCAGGCCTTCCCTTGCTGCCGAGGCTTAAATGTCCTATAGCCTTTTCTACAACTTCTCATGAACACTGGCACACTAGGCTGTGCCCAGCTGCAGGCTGAAGGTAGGCACAGACTCCTGGCTGTCCGGCTCACTTGTGTCCTGTCACTTGTGCTGCTGCTGTTGCTGCTGCTATTGCTATTTTGGGGGTTTGCCCATCAGTTGCCCAAAGAGGCCAGATGGTGGCACCCAGCAGAGCAGTAGGGCTGACCGTGTATAGCAACCATGGACCAAAGCCCTGGACATGACAGTTCTTTCTTCCTCTCCTGATACAATGCTTCAGGATGCAGGTCATATTATATACTGGACATAATTCTAAGTACTTGACATATATTAATTAGTTAATGAATAAGTAAGGAATATTATAACCCTTGCTTGACAGATGAGGCAAATTAGAAAGAAAGGAAGCTGAGACCTAGCAAAAGTGCAATGTCAGGTAGTATAACTTGCAGTAAAGTTTCTCCAAAACATTAGAAGAAGGGAGTACTATTTCTCAACCCACTCTGCTGGATGATACCGAAACTAACTAGATCCAGTTGGCAATATGTATGTGCCCTGAAGAAGAGGAGGCATGTCAGTGGATTGAAAGAATTGTTTCACTATATACCGTGGTAGTGCTCAGGCGACCTCACAGGCGCGAGACCCATTCCCATTCTAACTACACATAACTAAGAGCACTATTTTCCTTCCACTTTATAAGGGAAATAAAGTAGATCAAGGATCTTGAGATGCAGTGGCAGATTGCCAGCCCCACAAAAATCTAGTACTGCAGAGATGCAACTCCCTAGCTATCCACATGTTTGGGAGCAAGGGCTTCTGCTGAGGGGCCGTCCCTTGGCAGAACTGGTAGTCCTATAGGCTTTGGCTCAGCCAGCCCTCGTAGGGAATGGAAGTGCTGCATCACCGACCCTGTAGTAGTTTGAAGCTTTAAAAATTCTTTTGCCCTCCCACTCACTGAATACAAGGCAAGAGCAACAGTTCTGCCTGCACAATTCCCCAAAATGCTGACTCAGATCTCTGGCACTGGAAACTGAAAGCAGCATTCTAGTTTTGTCAATTTAACTATAGCCTCATAGACATCCAGAAAATTGACATAACTACTAGCCCTTCCTAGTGTTATTATGGTGATGGTGATTGGACAAAAGCAGATTTCCTTTAGGAAACTTTACTTTTAGGGAAACACAAGGGCTTCGGGGCATGGATATTCCCTTAGTTTGCTGATGGGACTAAGCAATAACCAGGACTGATTCAGGGACACCAGGCACCTTCCTCTGTAATTCCCAGAAAGAAAAATAAAACATTTTTAAAAGAATAAAACTGATATTTCTGCATTTAAAAATGTAAGAGTTTAGGTGGTTATATCTGGGTAATAAAGTTAATGGCTTGAGAATTTAAAAGGCCAGGAATTTTCCAGCTTCAGACAAGTTTGGACCAGTTGTTTAAATATTCTGCTGGGAATCTCAAAATCAGCCTCTCTCTCAGTCTCTCTCTCTCTCTCTCTCACACACACACAAACACACCCACCCACACACACACACATACACTCCTCTCTGGCTCTCTCTCTCTCACACACACACACACACACACACACACACATACACTCCTCTCTGGCTCTCTCTCTCTCACACACACACACACACACACACACTCCTCTCTGGCTCTCTCTCTCTCTCTCACACACACACACACGCACACACACACACACTCCTCTCTGCCTCTCTCTCTCTCTCTCTCACACACACACACACACACACACTCCTCTCTGCCTCTCTCTCTCTCTCTCACACACACACACACACACTCCTCTCTGGCTCTTACTCTCTTGCTTTCTTGTTTCCATTCTCACTACTTTGTCACCCTCACCTTGTCCTTTCCTCCTTTGTCAGATTTCATCTCAGGTCTGCTTTGCCTGTATCTTGGGTTCATTTTGCAAAACTCAAATTTTGACCTCGACGTTCTAGAATAAAGTAAATCATATAATGCAGTTACTAAAGTAATGAGCTTCTTAAAAAAGAAGATGGAAGCAGGAGCAGGAAACTACTCAGGGCAAAATCTATTCCTATAACTCCATCCATAAACACTCTTCAAGAAAATGAGTTGACTTTAGAGTTATTTTAATTTTAACTTAATTTTATTGTATCTGCTTGTGTTTGCAAACATTTCTGAGAATCTTTCCATAGCTGTTGCTTTCCGTCAAATTTACGGTGAAATCAGTGTGAAACTCTGAATTATAGGTTCTGATTGAATCAGCATGTAGTAAGCTAGCATTAATTGATTTGACTACAGATTAGAGTGAGAACATTTTCTGGAAATGTGTTGCTGTCCATGTAGACATAGCCTTAGTATCAACTGACACTGTCAAGGTCCACCTCACTCATGTGGTACAGTCTGGTCACAAGATAGCAAAGAAATTTTTGATAGAAGAAACACCTGAATATATTCATGTTCTTTAAAAAATCAATCTCTAGCTAGGTCATTAAAAACAATACTTCAAAATAGAAACTGCCAATCCATCCAAGAGAGGGTAAGCGAGACTCCATTGTTAGAGCTTGCTATGGCTCCCATACCATTAAAAACTGGATTTTGATCTGTTAACGAAAGTGACGTTTTGATTTTACTGTCTCTTCTCACTTCTCTTCTTACATTGACAATTTGTAGTCAAAAAGGAACAAATCAAGCAGATAATTTGAATATTGGCTTTTGTCTTCCCTTCTGTCTACCTTTTCTAAATAGACGAACTGACAAGTGATGCCTTGGTTTATCTAATCTCAACAAATCTCTTTTGCTCTGTTCAATAATACCACTTGACACCTTTCACAGGCTCATTTATGTTAGCATGCAGATTGTTTCTCTACACAGATTTCATATAATATGAATAAATTACTTAGTATGGAATTTGAACATATAATTAAAATAAAGCAACATATTAGCTTCCACTACCCCTTAATAACTTCTAATAAAACAATGGGCAGTGTTGCAATATAACCACCTACATGATATTTTTATGTCCTTTTGTTTCCATTTCTTTCCATAACTTTTATTAATTAGCATAAAAGTTTGAATACAATTCTGTGTGATGTCTTCTGCCAAAATATAAAATACTAAAGTATTTGTGCACATGTATGAAAATATAAAATATATGTTTTATGAAACAGATCTCTTTATATGGTATCAGCAAAGTAAATTTAAAAATTTAAAAATCATACACCTGTATATTTAAAATTTAAAATTATAATATATCAAGCCTGCTCTGTAGAGAGTCTTCCTTCAAATGGTCAGCATGGTTATTTTTTCTGGATACATGTTAGACAAAGAAAACATATCTTTATGAGTATATATCTATCTTTTGGGTTTTTTTTAAACATTTTATTTATTTATTTACTTATTTATTAGAGAGCGAGCGAGAGAGAAACAGCATGAGAGGGGAGAGGGTCAGAGGCAGAAGCAGGCTCCCCGCTGAGCTGGGAGCCCGCTGTGGAACTCGATCCCAGGACCCCAGGATCATGACCTGAGCCGAAGGCAGTTGCTTAACCAACTGAGCCACCCAGGTGCCCTATCTTTTGTTTTTTACATATATCATAATGTTATTCTGCACCTTGATATTTTTCCCCTTTAATAATGTTTCTTGATAGTTCTCTGAAGTAACACGTGGATATGTCACAGGCTGCTGACTGTTTCCACAGTCCAACCTGGAAATCGCACAAAAGTAAAAGTGATTTGAAGAGCTAAAGTACAGCTTTGAGAAATACTTGAGAGAGTAGACAGGGGAGAGAGGTTGGTAAAGCCCAATAGAGAAACAATGCGAGCCTGAAGCAGAGGCAAGCCTGGTGTCATTATTGACTGAAAATAGGATGGGAGCTTTTCGGTGCCCTTCCCTCTGCCATATTTTGAGTGTGTACCACTACCTGCTTTCTTACTACTTCAGAGTAGAACAGTACCAGAGTCAACACAACAGCTTTTACTAAGTAGATAACAGGTGAATGAAGATCAGCTGGATCTCGAGTGTTCTTACCCTACTTCCAAAATACAGCTTGGCAACCGTGATTACTTGAAAGAATTCAACACAGAGCAGTGTCAAGAAGAGGTATCAATGTTCCCTGAGGGACAGAGTCAGTGAGGAAAGAACAAACAGAGTTTGTCAAACCCAGTCTATAATGTTCTGGAACCTTTTCCAGGGACATGCTTAACCTCCAAACCCATCAGAAATTTTGCAAGCTAGAACTAGATCTTGGGCCTGCTACTCTACAAAACTAGTCAAGATGACTGATAAACCAAGGGGAAATAATCTCATAACAAAATAGCCACACATAGAAGAGCACAACCAAAATAAAAGAAATATCAATACATTATATATAATATACTGGATAAACCAGAATTTTTTTGTTGGTTGGATAAATCAGAATTAATACAGCATGTAAGTCAAGAATTTCTCAACACTATATCCATGGAGCTATTGATAATTGAAGAAGGAAGTCATTAAGAAGTCATCCTGGTAATAAAAAAATTGTAATAGTTGGAATGAATAACACATATATGAGCTAAATGGAAATAAGACAGAGCCAAAGAATAAATTTTGTAGCTGAAAGATCAGTTGTAGAAGGCAGGCAGGAAAGTTAAGGTAGAAAATATAAACAAAAAATCTAACAAATTTGGGAGATAAGAGTAGAAGTAGCAAAGTTATAATAGACCCAGAAAAATCGAGACAGATAAAAGAAAGCATCAGAAGAAATAACGACTAAGAATTACAAAGAACAAAATACTAAAGGATGAATGTCTAGTATTGATATGATACAATCTTAAGTGGAATAGATGGAAAACCCCCATCAAGAGAGATGAGAGTGTAATATAAGGACAAGAACCAAGAGAAGTTCCAAAAGTTTCTAATAAGAAAGGATCATCCACAGAGGAAAGGGAGTTAGATTGATAACAAACTTCTTAACAGAGAGGCAAGAGACAAGAGAACTTTGGGTATTATTTATTAAGTTTCCAGAGAAATAACATTTGGAGCTAGAATTTTATATATAGCCAGATTCTTCTTTAAATGTGAAAACTCAACAATATGAAAGCATGAAAGGCTTACAGGTTTATTTAAAAAAAAGAAACTTCTAAATTATATTTGCAGGTACGACTGTCATAAGAGGAGAAAAACATCAAGGAGGATGTTAAGAGACATAATAGAATAGTTATAAGGTACCACTGGCTCCAAATAAGATGGTTCCTCAAATAAAATCAATCTACCCCATATGCAGAACAGCTCTAGCCCTATGTACATAAAGCTGAACCTAGAGAAGACAGATGTACTTCCTGATGGTCTGATGCAATCATCTACAGCTGAACAAATTCCTGGATAAGATTTGGGTCCCAGAACCTTGAATACTCTTTGCTGGATAATATTGCTACACACTGTGTTTTGGTTGGATTAATTTTTTCTGTGTCATCTAAAAGCCCTAATGTTTTACCAATAAATGTTTGTGCTTAGATTTTGCTTCTTTTAATCTGATTTGATATTCCTTAATTTTCAGTTCATTTTAAGCCATTTATATTTAAAGTGATTACTGAAATTTTGAGTTTATTTTTGCCATGTTCTTTTTTTATGTAGTGTTCCATGATTCATTGTTTGCATATAACACCCAGGGCTCCACGCAGTACGTGCCCTCCCTAATACCCATCACCAGGCTAACCCATCCCCCCGCCCCCTCCCCTCTAGAACCCTCAGTTTGTTTCTCAGAGTCCATCGTCTCTCATGGTTCGTCTCCCCCTCCGATCTCCTCCCCTTCCTTTTTCCCTTCCTTCTCCTAATGTCCTCCATGCTATTCCTCATGTTCCACAAATAAGTGAGACCAGATGATAATTGACTTTCTCTGCTTGACTTATTTCACTTAGCATCATCTCCTCCAGTCCCATCCATGTTGATGTGAAAGTTGGGTATTCATCCTTTCTGATGGCTGAGTAATATTCCATTGTTTATGTGAACCACATCTTCTTTATCCATTTGTCTGTTGAAGGGCATCTCGGCTCTTTCCACAATTTGGCCCCAGCCAAGAAAAGCATACTGATAAAAAGTATTTAACTATGATTATAGTTTAACTGCATGAACTAATTTAAAATTAAAATGAGTTGCTTCAAAGAAAAAACATCTATTAAATAAATGTAATAAGGTGTTTTATTAAATAGTATTGATTTTGAAAACTAGAAAGAAATATTACTGCCTTAAATCATGGGAAAAAAATAAGGAAAAATTCCTGAAATTTTGCAAAGATATTGAAATATTACCTTGATCAGGCACAAGAAAATCTTAAAACAAGGCATGATGTAATTCAGAGGTTGAAAACTTTTTTTTATAAGGGGCCAGATAATAAATATTTTTGGCTTTGGGTCCAAAGTCACTGGGCAGCTATTCAGTTCTGCCGTAGGTAAGAAGCCATGACCGTGTGTAAATAAACGGGCATGGCTGTGTTTCAAAAAAACTTTTCTAACAAATATAGGGAAAGGCTGAATTTGACCCAAGGGCTACAGTATTCTGACCTATGGTATAACTAGTTCTTCTTGTAATAAAATGAATGAACCGAATGATAACTGAAAAACTTGTGTCATTTTACTATGCTCTCTTAATGTGGAAAAAGAAAGAACCATCAGGTTTTCTGCAACATTTGTACTTTACAACTTCTAATGGTTAAAATGATGATATGAAACTATTAGGCTCTTTCTCAGTTATTGAAGAGACTCATTCTGTTTAATCGTTCCTTTCTTTCAAATATCCAGGGTTGGAAGAAGTCACAAAAAGGATGCACAATGAGGAAACTAACCCGTGATTCTGAAGCTCTAAAAGCAATAGAAAGAGAATCCTGAAAGGACAGGAATGAGCCAGTACAAGAAAATTTATGGACAATAGTACGCATAGGTTAGTGAGTGAGGCAGAAAGCTACCAGAGAACAAGCACATAATTTACCATTTCCTCCTTGGGTATCTGAGGTAGCAACATAAAGCTCTTAAAAAAATCATCTTCTCCGATCATTTGCCTTCAGACAAATGGATGTCTAAACAATTAATGATAGAGAGTTGAGGACCCCAAAACTCTCTGGAGATTTAACAAGTTTTGGGAGAGAACTGCAGAAGAAACCCACTGAATATAAGCCTCAGTGGTTTGAAAGAGTTAATGATCATCATATGATCTCAATATATTACCTGGAATGACAAGTATATTTGACAAGTGTACTAGGGAGAATTGGACTCCCTGGTTGTCAGCTATTCTTATGCTTTCATTAAGATTTTTTTACATCTTTTTTTCCTTAAAAACCAATTCCCTGTCCTTCATTATAATAGGCTTAAAATGTAATATAATTACTCCAGCATAATACAGTTCAATTATAATATTTGCTAAGATACTGCATTGCCATCTTTTCTCCACGAACATACACTGACACACTTCAAGGGAAATTACTTTGAAGTGTCTAAGATGGCTACTTTAAAACATTAAAACAAAGATAAGCTTTGTCTATAATTAGCACTTCAGTACCGATTTCTAATTAGGATATAGAAAAGTGGATACAGAGCATAGGTGACTATAGCAGTCAAATAAATAAAATCATGCTTGTTTGAATTTAGGTGACTATTTTATTGACCAAAATGAGACAACAATAATTATATCAAGACAGCAGATTTAAACAGCATGCATGGAGATATGGCCACTTTCCTTGAAGTGAAGAAGATGATGATTCCGTATATGTGGGTGACCAACACATGCACCAGGAGAAAGGTTATTCATTGAAGAGTAAGCAGTAAAAATGTAAAATTCTATTTTCTTTTTGATCATATTATATATATATTCATATCTTTTAAAATAAATGAACATAGGTATCCAATTAATTTTAAGTTGTATGGAAAATATATTACATTATCAATGTAAATAATCAATAACCAATGTACGTAATAAAGACATTAAGAATGTTCATCTGGTGCAAAAGCGTGCAATTACTGTTCAACATACAAGAATAAAATATCTATTTGTATTAGTTAATTTGAAGTACTCAATTTGGTAAGAATGTCATGGGAGAAATTTCTTTACTAGAAAGGGGAATGGACTAGAATAGAAATCTTTTCAATGCTAAGATTTTGTGATAAATCATTGCATCTGTTGCCTATAAGAAAATTCAAAAGTCTGGTCACTGCCAGACACTCTATTCCCCATGGGTCACAAGATGCATTTCTGTGAGAAGAATTCATAGTAGCACTGTGTCTCAGCCATATGTACACCTTATGGCAGGACCACCTGTTAGTTCTGGAGCAGGAACTTTAGTCTAACATTCTGCGTGATGCTTTACATTTTTTCACATTCACCCAATTCTTGTAGAAAGACATGTTGTCTATAAACAGTTATAACATTCTTGGAAAGAGCACCGGCTTTAGAGACTGTATTATAGTTGCTCAACTTCTGAAACTTTTGGTACCTATATTCATCATACACTCAATACCTAATAAGTGGTTTTAAAAAGTAAAAAAGCAAATAAATATACAGACTTTATGGGCTCTTCAGTGACCACCTGGACAGGTTTATTGTGCTTAGCACATTGAGTATGGATAAAGACCACATGTGGAAATATAACACTGGCAACTAGCTATTCCACAACAAGACACTGGACAATTCTGTGGTGCTTGAATTTTGCCAAAGCATCATCTTGAACTATTTTTTGAACATTTTAAGACTGGCAAAATCTGAAAAACAGTTTGCCAGGTATTAGCCCACATATATATTTCAATGGGACTTAATCCATATGATTCTAATTCATTTCTATTTAAATTATCAAGATATTTCTCAAGAGCTACTAGATATCCTTTAGAAGCTTATGATCATTTTCATTAGCTCTTTTTTTGTATGAATCAGAAAAATGTGTTTCACCTCAGGTACAATTTCTAAGAGGGGTTTAGCTGAGTCTTAGTCGAACTGAGATTTCAGAGAAGTTTCTTAATCTAAAAAATACTTCTAATAAAACATATTAAAATATTATCAAATGCATACATATTTATGAGTTTGGCATTGTTCTGGTAATTATAGGGACTGTAAGTGTAGTACTTCTGCCCTGAGACCTTACATTATAGATAGATAGACAAGCCAAAGTTCATAAAGCAGATACTAAACATTAGTAGCAGTTGTATTTTCTGGTGTAGTTTTGAACGGGTGTGCTTATTTAAAATGCAGTTTCCTTGGGAACTTCCTCTGAGATTTAGGTCAATTAGGTCTGGGTGGCTCACATGTATATGATATTTGATAACACATATGTTAATTAAAGATGAGAGTAATTTGGAAGATTTTTGTGAAGAAGCCAGAACTGGGGTTAGCCAGCTGAAGATGGTTCTGGATAAGCAGAAAAGAAGAAAGATCATATATGGTTAAGTTTAACCAGAAGCTTGAGTTGTAATATGGATAGGACTCACCAAATAGCAATAATAGTGAGATAGCTTGACTAGAATAGAGGATTCATGTTAGAAACTGCCAGAAATAATATAGAGAGGGCCAAGTTCTAGAAGGATATCTGCACCAGGCAGAGGAGCTTAGCATGTCAACTACAGAACAGAGGCCAGCATGATAAAATTGGCCCCTAGGAAAATCAGTTCCAGAGCTCTATGGAGGACAGCATGAGGACAGAAATTCCAATGGGAGGGACACAAGTTAAGGTGATATTTCAGTAATTCAGGTGGAGGGTGATAATGACTTTAAGTAGGTAGGATCAGCTACTTAACTTGTAAGCCCACTGCAAAGTGAATGTGGAGTCCCATGTTCAAAATTTACAAAGAATTTCAAGACGGTGACAGTAGAAGTCTCTCTTCAATGTGGGTTTTTCCTAAATTGGGACCCTGAGTGTCCATGAGGCAAGCACTGTGAGTAGGGTAAAACATAATGTTATCACAAAATGGAGGATCTGAGAGCTAAACTCAGCTGTCATATAGGTTTTGTTTATGAATAAAATTGAAAGTTTTAATGTAAATAAAATGTAAATTTTTCTTTTACATAAACTACATTATTCAATTACTCTGGCTATTGGAGACATGGAAGTGTGCAACCTTATAGTGGCAATTAATTGGAACTGGTAAAGAAGAGGGAAATCAGGAGCTATTTTAGAGGAAAGACATAATACTAGATAAAATTCCTTCAGGAAAAAGGAATTGCGGAAGATAAATGTATAGTTTTCTAGTCTTAGTAGTCTGACCAAAAAAAAAAAAATTATTTGGAGGAAAAAATGGTATATTTGCTTCTATTTATTTTGGATTTGAATACAGAGAATTATATTCATTTAAAAAATTCCTACAAGTAATTGGAGCCATGAGACCAAAGACTGGTAAGAGATAAAGATTATATATGTATATATATATTTAGAGAGAGAGAGAGAAAGAGAAAGAGAGAGATTAAGATCAAGTCTATAAAAATGGGAGTTGAGGTAAGAAAGGTGAATGATTTTTTTCTATCAAAAGTGAAAAATTCGATGCTTCAGTTCCAAGGTGAATCTACACACAAATTCATGCACAAGAAGACTCTTAGAATGCTTGAGCTGACTTGTGGAGGAGGTGAACATTGTCTTAGCGTCCTTCTGTATCCTGTCGCTGGGTACTTGCACTCTTTCTGGTACTCTGTGCCAGGTGACGCGATTTACCCT
Organism: Eumetopias jubatus; assembly: GCF_037043125.1. Lineage (NCBI taxonomy): Eukaryota > Metazoa > Chordata > Mammalia > Carnivora > Otariidae > Eumetopias > Eumetopias jubatus. The sequence continues at coordinate 116,770,175 of NW_028274811.1, forward strand.
TTACAGCATCTCCTCACCTAAAATGCACCCCCCCCCACATAGAACTCACTCTGACTGCCATCTAGTTTCTGCAAATCCTTGTTGAGGCATTCACTGATAAAACTAAAAACTGAAGTGTTAGCTGAAGAGATTTGTGTGTGAATGTTCTCACCTTACATTTTGACAGATGTCTTCTAAAACTCCAATATCCACTATTTGAACCCAAGCAATAGAGCTTTAACACTGTAGATGTTAACTGGGGGCATCGGGCCCTCACCCAAATTACCTCAGAGAAGGGTAATTGTCTTTGTTCACAAGGCCAGTACAGCCTGGATGTGTCAATACTCACGTATCTACCACCATCAGGTCTGTCTTCTTAAGGCCATAACATGAAGACACAAGTTCTATTAGGGTTGAGAAGAAGTAATTTAAGCGTTCATTCAAGTATTAATTGAATGGTTCTATGTGCCAGGACCTGTGCTATGTCCAGGGTGTCCAACAGCAAATAACATGAGCTTGTGTCCTCCTGGGAAAAGATAAAGAAGGAAAGAGGGCATTTCTGTATAACATGATAAGCTGATAGGTTATTTGATGGCTGCTATGGGGCATCAAGGAGGAACACCTAATCCAGCCTGAGATGGAAATGAAGGGCAGGAGCCAATAAGAATGGGCTTCTAAAAAGGAGGCAGGGTCCAAATTGATGTCAAAATTTCTGTCCAGTAATCAGTCAATGATGGGATTTCCTGTTGGAATAACCAATGTGCGGTTCTAAGACTACTTACTCAAATCCTTCAGACAAAATTAAATAGTATTTTGAACAAACACTGCAGGGCTTCCATCCCTTAATTGCCTTTCTTTCTGCCTTTGACTCCCTCTTTCCTGAAACTATGCTGTTTGTCCCAACACCTGGTCTATTTCTTTAGGAGTCTCTTCTTTTGAATATGTTTACCTACCAGTGTCTTCCTTTCCGTCAAATTCCCAGTTCTTGTTCTTTTTAACCAATCCAATCATCTTATCACTGATACCCCAGTGTAATAGGAATTTAAAACTTGTTTATATTCTTTGAATTTAGTACAAGTATTATCACTATGTTATGGAATATATAATGGATTAATTAGCATTTCATGGATTTAAAGGTAAAGGTGAAGCATTCTAAATGTTGTAGTCCTACCAGCTTATTAGTATAACATTCTTTCTTCTAAGTAAAATATAGTCTACCTTTAATATGAAGTTGTTCTACTTCTATTGACATTTCTACAAATTTACCTTATAGTGATATACTTTACAAAGGTTAAGTGATTCAATCAACTTTGCATTAATATAAGAATTAACACTTTCAGGGGTTTATTATGTGCCAGGCATGATTGCAAGCACATGAGTATTATTTCATTTGATACTTGCAGCAGAGATTAATGTTATGAACAGAATGTTTAGGGTCCCTCAAATTCATTTGTTGAAGCTCTTAATACGATGGTATTTGGAGGTGGGGTCTTTGGGAGGTAATTAGGTATAGATGAGGTCTTGGGAGTGGAGTTCCATGATATAATTAGTGTCTTTATAAGAAGAGACAAAGCTCCCTTTCTTCCCCTGTCTGCCAAATGAGGACACAGAGAGAAGGCAGCCATCTACAAGTCAGGAAGAGAGCCCTCACCACAATCCGACCATGCTGACTCCCTGATCTCAGACTTCCAGAACTATGAGAAACAAATGTCTGTTGTTTAAGCCAGTCTATGGTAATTTGTTACAGCAGCCTGAGCAGACTAAGACAATTCACATATTTTAAGATTTAGCCTTAAAGAAGATAATGTTATCTTCTTTCTTTTCTCTCTCTATCCCTCATTTCCTATGCCTTTATAATAGAGACAACAAAAATCTCCTTATATGAAGATTTTGTGTGAGAATTAAATAAACAAGTATATGAAAACTGTTTAGAACTGTGCCTGGCACAAAATAAGTAATAAGTGTATTACTTGACTGTAATACAATAAAAATGTAGGAAATCTGAGTAGTTTATAAAAAAGTTTTTTCACCCCAGTCAACTAAAAAATAGGCAAAGGGTGTGTTTGAATTTCCTACACTTCATGGCCAGAGAGGTCCCAGGAATCAAACTCAGAGTGATTCTGTTTGCTATGTTGTTTTGGTATCATTTTTAATTTTGTGTTCACATCTTCACTTATAAGTGGTTCTGAATATTTATTATTTGTTTTAGATTATGAACTCCTGGAGGTCATAGCTTTTACCTAAGCAGCTCTATACAGAACTCTGAATAGACTCATGAATATGTAGTGTTTAAGTACTGCTTGAGAGCAATCACATCTATGCTTGCTATATATCACAAGAAAGAAAGATACAATCTATAATACCTACTTTTACAGCATTGAATTATGTTGACCTGGTAAAACAAATAGCAGAAAGAGTGACTAAATGAAAGTACCTATAAACCAGAAAGATTTCTTTTATTCAGAAGACAAACTTTCTATGAACAGGCATTCTGGAGATTCGAAATCCTTTTACATAGGAATGGTAAGTTTTATAATGCATTAAAACCCTTGGAGGGCACATTTTAGAAAGCATTTATTTCAGCCCTAACAATGATCCCGATCTATTTGACCAGAGGAACGACCAGCAGAGAAAGGACCCATCTGTATTTTCTATAATTTGATTCTTTACGCTGTTTATAAGAGTCTTTTAAAAACAACCTCGGCTATTTGGAAATGTGGGTAAATAAAGTCAAAACTTGAAATGCTTTAAATCTTTTTATTTGGATTCATTTTACCCCCACACTCCTTTTATAATGAGATATAATTTACATGCAGTAAAATACACAGATTTTAAGTGTTCATTTGATAAATTGTAAGAAATGTGTATAACCTTGTAAGCATCACTCCAATCGCCTCAGATTTCCATCACTCCTGATTGTTGTTGCCACTATCTATCCCCCTTCCATCTGCCCTAAATAGCCACTTTCTGATATCTGTTGTCATGGACTAATTTTACACATTCTAGAATTTTCCATAAATGGAAGTCAACAAATGGCACTGTTTGGTGCCTGGATTCTCTTACTCAGCACATTATTTTTGAAATTCACCCAAAGCATTGAGAATATGAGTAGTTCATTCTTTTTTATGACTGAGTAGTGTTCCATTTTATAAACATACCATAATTTATTAATTTTCCTGAGCATTTGAGTTGTTTTTCAGTACTAGGCCATTATGAATAAAGGGACTATGAGCATTCATAGTGTGGACATATGTTTTAATATTTCTTAATTAAATATCAATGGAATCACTATGTCACAAGGTACCTGTATGTTTTACTTTATAAGAAACAGACAATTTTTCCAAAGTTGTTGTATCATAAACTTCTAGACCATATGAAAGTTTTGGTGTTTCACATCCTCCCAACACTTAGTACTGTAGTTTTTTAATTATAGCTATTCTAGTGTATAAGAAGTGGTATCTTACTACAGTTTTCCAATCTTTTAATAAAATAAAACATGAATTCTTCCCTTTTTTTTCTTTAGTTCCTTTTTGATAAATCCCAGGATAATATAATATATTTTAAGTTCTATAATTGCACTAATATATAAATTTCCACTCTTTTGTATATTCCCATTTATCTTTTGAGTTGAAGTTGTCCATTCAGGCATTATGTTTCAAGATTTTTTTTTTATTACATTGGAAAAGCTTATGGGGAAATGTTTCTTCACTTTTAAACTACACGATTAATGTCTCCTGGATGTTTTAGTTTGTTTAAATGTCCACTTTTTAAGGCAGAGTTTTAAAAAATTATGAAAAAATAATTAGATGCTCCCATAAATGCAGAGGTTATAATTGATCATGATATAACAAAAAGGAAAGGTATTGTGATTAGATTTGAGAATCATCTGTTACAGAATGATGATGGAAAAAGGGAGAAAAATGCCCTATTTGAGATAGATCATAAATTTCAATAAGAAAAAACACAAAGAACTACTAAATTTACCAGTTTTTTTTAAGCACCTAACCAGTTAACATGGTTGCCAGATTTAGTAAATAAAAATATAAATTTCAGATAATCAACAATTTTTTTTTAGTATAAGTATGTCCTATGAATATTTGGGTCATATTTATACTAAACATTTATTTGCTGTTTATTCATATTTAACTGGGTATCCTGTATTTCATCTGGCAACTCTACTCTTTTTGTAACATGGAAACTATTAAAATTTCTTTTAAAGCAACACTGATTCTGCTTGTACACAATATGATCTACAAACTCTGAAAGGCTCATGAGCATACATAGTCACAAACAAGAATACAAAATAAATAAAACACAAAAGCCTCAGTTGGTGTGTTGGTTTGCTAGGGCTGTCATAACAAGGTATTTCAGATTGGGTGGTGTATACAATAAAAATGTATTATCTCAGCTTTGGAGGTTAGAAATCTGAGATGAAGGTGTCATCTAGGTTCATTCCTCCTGAAGGCTGTGAGGGAAGGACCACTTCCAATCCTCGTTCCTTGGCTTGTTGATGGTTGTCTTCTCCCTGTGTCTTCACGTCATCGTCCCTCTGTATGTGTCTCTGTTTAACTACCTCTCTTTATAAGGACACCAGTCATATTGAACTAGAACCCAGTCTAATGACTTAATTTTAACCTACTGACCTCTATAAAGACTCTAGCTCCAAATACAGTCATGTTCTCAGGACCACGGGGCAGAACTTCAAAACACAATTTTAGAGGACACAGGTTAGCCCAAAACCCCTAGGAAGAGTGTTGGAAGAGACTGACAAGGGAGTGAATGAAATATGTGGCAATGAAGAAAATGAATTGGAGTGTAGCTTTTATATTAGGTATAGGAAGTATTACAAATTAAATGTGCTTTATCTTGCTGGCATGAGTTTTAAGAGCTAGTTATCCAGGACATTTAGCAACTACTCTTAGATTTGGGTATGGAAATCTCCGTGGAGCCAAGGTTCCCACTCTTGGTGAACTTAATCTCAGTGTAACAAACAGAAGAAAGCATCTATAGGTAAGTTGGCTAAACATCTGTAGGTGTTATTTCACCTTCTTCTCCAATGTTTGATGATGATCCATAGAGCAAATGAAGAAAAAGAAGAGAATAAATTTGGAATCATATTTTAAAGTGTTTTTCAATCCATAATGTGTAATGGATGTATTGAAATTTACATTGGATAATAAAAATGACTTTTCCCCTAAACTTTAAAGTTCATTTAAAAACCATGGTTTTATTAAGCAAAATTCTTCTTCAGAGGATCATTCTCCACTTTTTCAAGAAAATTGTCCTTATGTAACACAGAATCCTGGTCCTGCTTATTAGGGCACATTAAGAATGAAATCACTGCTTAACCTCTTATACTCTGAGAAAGGAAAAATATGTTAAAACAATTGATGGAGACTTAATAACATTTCAACATTAATTACCTTGAACATAAACTGTATTTGTGTGTGTGTAAAACTCAAAAGTTCTGTCTTACACAATTTTCTGGGAAAAGTGGCATGGCTGTGTCTATGTGTTTTTAATTCACTTGTAACACACCTATGGCGATGATGCTCATCTAAAAATAAGAAAATGCTTCACAAGGCAGAACATAATTTATATAACAACCAAGAGAAAATATTATGAGGGCAAGGCTATTGTTCATATATCACACAGATTCCCATGTTTTAAGTACAGAATGGCATAGATTGATCTCACTAGAATATTTAGTAGAATTTATCCATCAGCTTTGTCCAACTGATAGCACAAAACTTGGATTTATATTTTTTCTTTTATTCCATGATTTCTCAAAGCAAGAGATGGACTGAATACATTTATAAAGTCTCCAGCTGATTCATCTATTATTCAACCTGAGAAAATATGCAGGATGGTAAACATATAAATATTCTACATGCCATATCAATGAAGCCTTCCTTGACGAGATGTTTCACTTTCTCTGTTTTGACTAAATACATCAATCGTGGCACTTTAATTGCAGTTAATTGTTTACATGTCTGTTGCCCCTTAGTAAACTATGAGCCCAAGCACTCCTATTTACCAATGCTTAGCACAGAGAGTTAGCATTAACTAAATAAAATGTCTGTTAAATAAATAAATGAATACACATTTTGAAATAATTATAGTAATAACAGGTGCAATTTAGTGCAATCTTACTATGTGCCAGGTAACATGCTAACCCAGTAAAATGGACTATATTGCTTTCTTCTCACAACCTAATAATGTAGATATTACTATTATATACTTTCCAGATAAAGATACCAAGCCTTGAAGCCATTAGTCAGTGGCAGAACAGGGATTTGAACTAAAGTCCTTCTGTTTCCAGAGCCTGAGAGTTAGTGTAGTATTACAACTAAGAGCCTGCCCTGCTTGGGGTTAGGCTCCCCAGCCTGCCTTTTATCAGCTGCATGGTGTTGGACAATTGATAGAACAGCTCTATGCCTCAGGATGTTAACATTCCTGTGCCTTAGTTTCCCATCTGTAAATTGGAGATAGTAAGAATTACCTATTCATGAGATTGTGTTGAATTGTAAATGATTTATTGTACCCAAAACACTTAAAACAAGGCCTGCCTCATGGTAAGGACGATGTAAGTGTGAGCATTTTTGTTACTACAGATCATATTATACTATATATTTAGCATTTAAATTTTTATCACTTATTTTCCGTCCTGCTCTCAGTTCTTGATTATACACTGTAACCTGCTATATGTTCTGGACTCTGCAGTTACGCTGGCACCATGATTACATGGGCTTTGTTCACCTTTTTTTTTTTTCTTTTTTTTTTTTGAGAAGATCAAATCCCTCTCATACAAAGCTCAGGTTAAAACTGAGCAAACCCCTACAGGTGTAACTTTGTGCTACCTGAACAGAAGAGATGAATAGAGAAGGTGGCTGAGCATTTCTGGGCGGAAACAGAATCAAAGAAGTGAATGGTCTCTGGCATCATATGTCCTACTATTACAAGGCCAATTTGTTAGTCTACTATATTTGGTGGAATATTGTGTTTTGAGCAAAGAAAGGAAATGCTAAAGTAACATTAGCTAATTCACTACAAGCATTAGATGTATTAAGTTTAACATAGATTTAAATAATAATAGGATGCAGAGAAAAAAAAAGGAAATAGAGCTACATTTCAATGACACTGAATAGCAGCTCTGTTTTTGGAAGGCCATTTTATCTTTCAGCGGTGCCAGGTATAAGATACAAGGAAGGCCTACCTGAAGGACATTGCCAGAAACAATGGAAATTCTTAAACAGGTCTCTTTGAACACTAGGATTAACCAATATGATTTGTTGCCTTCCAATATACAAGATCCATTTGTTAACTATGAGCAAGAATTAGTTCCACAAGTAATTAGTGCAATAACTCCCACTAATCTTGATCTGTTACACCCTACAATTTGCTCTTAATATTAAATAAAATATTAAAACGTGTGACTATTTTTATATCATCAGCCTTAAAAATCTCACTAAGTTATTTTAATCAATATACTTGTTTTAAGTAAAAGCCATTTAATTTCCTGACTTATACATTAACCTTCCATTAAGTATTAGTGAAGAAGTTAAATGCACCTTAGTCAATAATGCTAATGCAGGAACCGTTGTATTACCTATGGAGAAATGCGTATTCATATTATGTTAAAGTGGCTATCTTTAACGATTAGCCATTACGTGTCAGGAAAGTGATAATAAATTTGAAATATTCCATGAGAAAATGAATTATAATGTTGAAACTGAGTTCTCTGTACTGTAATAATTTTGAAATGAGGTCATCTGCTTCTTCTGGTCAGTGCCTTTTAAGGCAATGATATTGAAGTGATGAAGACACCCTGGGTGACACTTTAACCTCACCTTGCAGTTTCACATCTTGGTGGGTAATAAATGAAGCTGCTAATTGAAGCTGAGACATATGAATCTATTGACGGTAGTGTTTTAACAAGTACTCATTTTGCGTAAATAATGTGCCAATATCTGTAAGCTGCTTACAGTAATGCAGAATTTCTTCTGCTTCAAACCCAGGCTGCATATTTTTGTCTACCCCTTTATCACAAAATGAGATCTATTTCAGTCCCTCTTCCTGCACATTCTTGTATTCCTCTAGCATTTTTCTACAGATTCCCTCCCATCGAACTCTTATTTTATGTAAAGATTATCGGGGTAAATTCTGATGGCTTATGGGAGCACACAAATGCACTTTCTTTTTCACTGAGGAAAACTTGTATGCCTAGATAGGAAGCTGCTTCTTGGATTGTCGAGGAAAATGTGCAGGCTCTAAATAGCATTTTTCCAGATATCTTCTTCCACTGTTTCAATGACAAATGTAGACACTTATTTATCATCATGTTTCTGTATCCACAAATTTTCTTCATGTTTGTGTTATTAGACATAACAACTATTATTTCATGAATTAAGAAAAATAACTAGATGTTGGGAAGAACTGTCACGAATCAGTTCAAATTAAATAGCTTATTGTTCTTGTCTTTGCCACCTGTAGGTGTCCTTGCAATACCTTAGGAAAAGAGACTAATATTTTGAATAATATATATGATATATATTTGAGTATGTATTCCATGTATTTTCAGTTTTTTAAGGAAAATGTGAAGCTCTAAATAGCCCACTAAAAACATGTTTTAATTTTCTTAAGGCAAGAATAGTCTTTTGACTTTTTGCTATAAAGGAACAAAACAGAATTGATACCTAACCTGATCGTTAATAAAATGTTTTAAATCTTGGTACTCTTTTGTGCCTAACAAAGAGTCTATCTAAAATTGTTCTAAGGCTGGTATTACCTCAATAATGGCTCTATTTTCATGCTAATTACTTAAAATCTCAGTTTTTCCCTCTGGTAAATGTATTTCCATACATTTTGTAGCATCAGTTATTAAATAAAGTCATTACTTTTGGAGTTACATCAGAATATTTTAATCACATATTTGTTATATATTATAGGAAGCATAACTCCAAAATTACTTTATTTTTGTACAACAAATTATTTTAATTACTATATTTTTATTGCAGTATTTTAGGAAAACTATGTTAATGAGTAAAAAATTTAGTCTGGGCACCCATAGTTCATAACTATCAGCATTTAATTTTTATTCCATTTGAAGTTGGGTTATATAATGTTTTATCTCATTATACTCTTGTATCAATAAAAATACCCTAAAATACTCTTGGAATTTCAAACACTTTTGCCTATAAAAAGGAAATAAGAAAGATAACAGGACATTAAAATTTTACACATAGTGTTCATAAATGTGTTTATCTTATAGAATTGCTCTATTATTCTGTTGTACTAGTAAGAGTCACACATTGAATACTAACCATGTTGCAGACAAAACTTTATGTATTTTCCATGTTTCAATTTATTTTAGCCTCACAATATCATCAGTCATATCTACTATTTTCTCTCTTACAAATGGGGAAATGGAATTATAGAGAAGGTAAGTAAGCTCCCCCACAAAGATCCATAGTGGTTTGGCCAGGATTTGAAGTTCAACAATTGGCTTTATAGTCCGTGCTTAAAAATACCCTGTATGCCTTTGATATATTGTAATTAAATGCAATGTAGAAAGGTCTTATAATTATGTCAAAAAAACTATGTTATTTAACATCTTTTTTTTTACTGAAGAATGGATTTGATAAAAATAAAATTATCGAAATAAAGAATCTTTGTGGGTAAATTCTTACAGAGCCACTTTGCCCCATTAAATGGGGGCAGCAAAGCAGGGCTAGTTCATTCTGTAACATTGTCTTTATCAGCTACTTTTATTCAATATGATTCACTCTTTTAGAATTTTGAGAGGAAACAAGGTAATGGAAATTTTCTTTACTACATTCATTCCTCAAAAAGCTCTGTGAATAATGAGATAACAGGAAATAAGATCAAGGTGGGCAAAAGTCACAGTATGTATTAGGGGACTAGAATCCAAACTGCATTCTAACTTGATAAAGATCAAGTAAACAGTTACTACTCAGAAAACAATGGAGATAGCCTGCTCCTAAAGATGTCAGACTGTCTGGGCAAAAAATTAGCACTCTAGCTCTTACATAGCATCAGGAAAGACTGTAGGAACAAAAGCATAAACATTAACCTGCCATAAAACATCTGCAACTGGAATAAACGGACACATACCAAAGAAAAGTAAATATGAGCAATGGATAAAAATAAAAGGATAGGCTTATCATATTAGGATTCTAACATGTGGAGAAGGCAAAGATGGAGACCCATAACATTATGAAAGGGGATGGGACCCATAACAATTATGGGACCCTTAACATTATGAAAGGGGATGCACTGACTTACATACTTTTTCCTGGGGAAAAGGTAAAATGGAGACATTTGTATAGGCTCAAAATAGTTGTAAAATAAAATAATGGCTTAACTTTAAAAGGGAAATTGATAGATCTAATTCTTCATTCTATGAAACAATGAGGAAAATGTATATGGATAGGAAGATAACTATTAATAGAAGGTAGGAGACTTTAGTGAAATATGTTTAACTTTCTAATACCAACACCAATATCCTTTCTGACCTTATACAGAGTAGCTAGTTATTTCCAGAGACAAAACAACAGATTAGATGGACCTTGTTTACTCAGTATGAAATTAACTATGCTTTATGCTTCATGTCTATTTCAATTTTATTTCCATCCATAGTTCTGTGAGCTCAACCCCGGGAATTCTTTTAGATTTTACACAACGTTATAGTTGCTTTGATAAGGTGAATTACAGGTATGTAAAAAGTGATAAAATTATTAAAGGATGGGGATAAATAGATGATAGATAGATGACAGATAATTTAGAAATGGCAAAAGTGAGCAATTAAGGAATATTCATCTTTTCTATGAGCAACAAAATTTTATTATAAGATAGCAAATTGATATATATGTTGGTTGTCATTAATTGTCAAGTTTTCAAGATTATGTAGATTTTTTATTTCTCTTAATAAATATTTTGTTGATAACATGCTAGCAAATTCTTCTAGCTACTTCCTAAGTGTCAGTTAAGTACTTTTACAGGCTATATTGATTTTCAGGTCACCAGGGTACTATTTAACAAACGGAAATTCATTCTATAATATTCTAAATGGATTTAAGTATTATATATTTGATGATGATTTAAAGGTGTGAAAAGGTGTATATATATATATATATATATATATATATATATATATTATCCCTTAGCATTCATCCATGTAAGAAGTATATCTGATAATGAAAGGAAATTCATACCTAGAAGTATATCAGGTAGACTTTTTGTATTTTCCGTGTAAACCACTAACTTGACACATAATCTTGTTAATAGCAGTTAAAGTAAAGTTACATAGCCTTACAATATTACTGAAATGATGATACAGCTATTTATAAAACATTATCCTCATTCCTATTCTCCTTGGTCTCTTGATTCTTCCACTGCTTCCCCCTCATTCTGTCCTGTCTTCTGAGCCCAGATTTAATTTTGAAAAAAATATTGTCTTGATTATTACCCTCCTCTAAGACTACTCCCACCGTCTCCTCATTTATCTAAAGCTTAGCTTGTCCTCGGACTTTCCCCCACCCAAGTCAGGATCTTCTTAGTTCTCACTATGGAATCTCATCTTTTACTCTTCTCCCCTCTTCTGTTTCCCCATGTACTCCTCTATGTTACTCCCAGCCACTTACCCTCATCATATCACACTGGAAACAAACTCGCCAGTCTCTTTCTTCATTGCAAGGCTACCATTGTGTGAGAACTATTTATTTTTAAAGATTTTATTTATTTATTTGAGACAGAGAGAGCATGAGCAGGGGCAGGGGAGAGGGAGAAGCAGGCTCTCCACGGAGCAGGGAGCCCGATTCGGAGCTCCATCCCAGGTCCTTGAGATCATGACCTGAGTCTAAGGCAGACACTTAACCTACTGAGCCACCCAGGCGCCCCGTGTGAGAACTATTGATAAGAAAAGCAGTCAAGTTGTAGGAGGAAATGGCTTTTGGAGGTTGGCTTCATAAAATAGAAGTAGTTAACTTAATAGATTCAACCAACTGGACTTTGTGGAAGGAGAAACAACTTTCAGGTATTCTCATCAGTGAGTTCTCCCCAGACTTTATCCAAAATTATCTTTAAATAATAAACTATATGGTCTTTTATCCATTGTTTTAATATGTTGGCTTTGGTATTACTACTTGAAAACAAACCACAGTACACATGAATGCAAGACATTGAGCAAGTGCCCTTCACCCTGGTGCCAAGGGCTTAGAATCATCCAGCACACTACTGATTCCACTGCTCTTCCTTCCTAGCCACCACTGGGGAGCATTCTGTCTTGTTCTCTACTGCCCCTTATCCTCGCTGGTCTTGAGCTCAATTTTTGTGACTTTCTGGACACCAGTGTCCTTCCTTCCTTTCAAACCCATTTTTGCCATAACATTACTTATTGAGTTCCTTCACTTTGTTTCCTTCTGAAATCTGTTCCAAAACCAGTCTCCAAACACTGCCTCCCATCTTCCCTGGTCTCTAACACTCTTACTGCCAGAATGCCCTTTTCTCTGTCCATTGCTACCCCACAGTGTTTTTCTTTTCTTATTGACCCTACACTAGAGTCCTTCAAAGATAAGAACCCAGTATGTTCAGTATTATGGCCCTTATATTTTCCACCTGCACCCATAAGACAAAACTTAACATTGGATCAATTGCTCCATTTGCCTTTCCATTGTCATAGGCCAGCTACCTGCAGGTAGAGAAAACAGTATTCCAATTGCGGAAATTTTAGCCAATTACTTATGGTGTGCCAAATAGCAACCAGGAAAAAGCAATGTGTTCTGCCCCAAAGGAATTTATGATAACCCAGCCATGCAGATAGAAGCTGAACCTTAGCATTCTATTTTACTGCTTCTTTATCTGTATTTATTAAGCTCTCTCTTCTGTTCTTCACAGAAACATCACCTTTCTTTAAACCGTCAGTATTTCTCAAGAAGTAACCTTTTACCCTTCACTGAGAAGATAAAGGCCAGCATATATGAACATATTCAACTTCTTTCCCATCTTTTTGTTCAAGGTTAATATTTTGTTATGTTTTGAGTTTCAGTTTCCTCCCTCCACCTTCTACACCAACCTTTACTCAAGCAGTTATTTCTTAGCTCTCTATCTTCAATTTTTTCTTAATACTGCCCTTTTCTCATCAGAATATTTTTATAAATATCACATTTTTAAAAAGAGTCCATTTTCTAGCTAGTTAATTGAACACTTAGTACTTGCCAGGCTCTGTGACAAGTCCTTTACATATTTTATTTCATCTTCATAATAACTCAAGAGATGTAGAATGTTATCATTACTTTATGGATGCTGCAACTGGGACTTACAGAAGTAAACTCACACAAAATAGTAAAAATAAAATTTGAGTCCAGGCCCTTTGTTCCAAAGCCCAAGCTTTTAACTACTTTGGCATTTACTTACTCTTTTCTCTCCTTGATAATTTCATCTACTAGGGTGGTGGTTGGTTTTACATGTCAACTTGGCTAGGCTAAGCACCCAATTATTTAATTAAATAATAATTGTAATCTAGGTGTTGCTGTACAGGTATTTTCCAGATGTGGTTAACATCTAGAATCAGTCAACTTTAAGTAAATCAGATTACTCTCTATTATATGGGTGGCACTCATCCAATCATTTGAAAGGCCTCAGGAGCAAAAACTGAGCTTTCTTGGAGAAGTAGAAATTTGTCCTCAAGAGTACACATCAACTCTTGCCTGAATTGCTAGCCTGCAAGACTGCCCTACAGATTTTGGACTTGCTATCCCCATAATTATGTGAGCCAATTATTTTTTAAAAATCACACACACACACACACACATACACACACACACACACTATTCACTAATTGTTATGTTTCTCTCTGGAGAACACTAACTGATACATATAGTAATTACTTTTATCTAGAGCTTCAGCCCTTAATTCCATCTTGCTTCCATAACTAGATATTGAACTGTCTTTTGTACTTCTCCATATAGGTGACCAAAGGAAATTAAGTTCTTTTCCAAATTGTGTTTTTCTCTCCAATCCTTTCCCAGTATGTTTCTTCTCCTATGGTTCAAACTTGGTGGATGGCAACACCTACTCAACTGTCAAACCAGACCCTCTGCCTTGCCCTGAATCACTCATGTGTTGTTTCAACAAATATATCTCATTTGTCTCTTTTTTATCTGCTGTCCAGCCTTCAGTCAATTTGCCAATAACTTTGCTTGTACCATCATCATTTTTGTCTTCTATATTGCCATGACACCGTCTTTCTTAGGATGGTTTCTGTTTTCCTGATTGAATCTGATGTACTATACCTCTCAAATCATTCTCAATTTGAGACACTTGCCCCTTCTGGCTTATATCTCCCATGGTTTACATCTATCAAAGTAATTCTCACACTGGCTTATAATTGCACCATTAAGAGTTTCTTTTTTCCCTGATATACTGTAGACTTCATATTTTGTTCATCTTTGTATCTCTAGTGCACAGCACAGTGCTTGGCATCCAGAAGGAACCAACAAAGAAAAATGAGCAATGAAAGAATATTATTTAGTATTTAAGCAAGAAGTAAAGAACAAATCATACATTTCAGTGAATATCTGTGATATCCACAAATAACTGCCCTCAAAATACTTGTTCACCTGTATTAGTTAAAGTTGCTAGGTAGTGGCTGGCCAGACTGACACCATATTTCCCAGCTTCCCTTGCAGGTAAATGTGGAAATGCAATTACTTTTATCCAAGGAACTGTGTTTTTTTGAGAAATAGGTAAGACTTATCCATATTCGTTTTCTCCTTGTTGTATACAGACCCTGAGTCATGACAAAACTATATATTGGAAGAATCCTAGATCTCTGAATCAACACATGGAGGAAAGTAACTCTGACCTCATTGTAAGTTTATGTGAACAAAAATCAAACACAGGTATCTATTACAGCACTGAAATTTTGAGGGACTACCTGTCAGAGTAACCAATTTTTTCTTATTAATATAATATTCAACCTAAATTTAAAAATCATACATTTATAATTTGTGATTCAATGACATTGAGGATATAAAATTGTCCCCAAGTAATCAGCCTTCATAATGTCAATATCACCATCTCAGTCAACTTTACCTAAACTGAGTTTAGAAGGTTGAAAAGCCACTGATTTGGGTAACAGCATTTGGATATATTCCCATTCTTTCTCCACATCATGTGGCTGTATTAGTTTTTGAGCTAACACAGAATTTAGCCGATTTCAGAAAACATAGTTGAAAATTCAAATTTTGTCATTATCAGAAGTTACCTTATTTCTAAAATAATAAGAGCTATCCTGATTGGCTATCCAAAATGCCAATTTTTAAAATTATGTTATGTTAATCACCATACATTACCTCATTAGTTTTTGATGTAGTGTTCCATGATTCACTGTTTGCATATAACACCCAGTGCCCCATGCAGAACGTGCCCTCTTTAATACCCATCACCAGGCTAACCCATCCCCCACCCCCTCCCCTCTAGAACCTTCAGTTTGTTTCTCAGAGTCCATAGTCTCTCATGGTTCATCTCCCCCTCTGATCCCCCCCCTTCATTCTTCCCTTCCTGCTATCTTCTTTTTTTCTTTTTTAAACATATAATGTATTACTTGTTTCAGAGGTACAGGTCTGTGATTCAACAGTCTCACACAATTCACAGCGCTCACCATAGCACATACCCTCCCCCATGTCTATCACCCAGCCACCCTATCCCTCCCACTCTGGTTTCTCTTCAGATCGTATAAATCTTTCACCTTTTACCAAAATGCCATTTTTAAAACTCTATTTGAAATTTATTTTAAAAACTTTCATTTAAATCTTTTCTGTAGTTCAAAGCATACTTTTTTATTGAATTGTTACCAAAGACTTAAAATAAATTTTATAAAATTGAAGTAAAAACAATGAACTATTCAAAACGAGTACTTTATTGAGAAGATCACTGAACTTCATTTAACTTTCATGTATTTCTTATATCTATGAAATATCAAAGGCAGAAGACCAAAAAACTGCTGTCAATATAGTTTATCTGTATGAAACCTTATAAAAACCATTGTGCATATATCACTCTATACCTATAAGTTATCTTGATATATGGTTCCAATGAACATTCAAACCAAAGAAAAAGATTTAGGAAAAAAAAATATTAGTGGATCAAGGATGTTCTACTTTTTGTACTAAGAATTTGCACCATAATCCAATGAATACCTGGTAAATCATGCACCTCATCTTTAAACAAATTTTAAAAGAATGCCAAGAAAAATAAGAAAGTTTGTTTAGGTCTGTTTCTTTGATTCAAAGACCATTTTTTCTTAATTGAGATGGCATGATTTCTATGGCAAAACTCAAGGTAGTTTTTAATGGAGAGGCACTTGGAAATATTGTATATGTTTTGGCCAAAACTACCTAAGATACATGTTCAGGAAAAGGTCCTGAGAATAGATTGCCAGAAACTTCTTCTATAAATGTCTTACTTTTCTCCTAATCACTTTGTGGTAGAAGCCAGAATGGCAATCTTGACGGACATAGGCAGCTAAGTAATGTATTGATGTAGGATAGACCAGTGATCCTGTGCTTTACCTCTTTTCTATTGAATTTAGAAGATATAATGCATGTAAATCCCTTAAAACTGTTCTGGCAGAGTAAGCATTCAGTACTGGAAGAGGCCATATATCATAAAGTTTAAGTGCACATGCTCTGGAGCCAGACTGCCTGGGTGTGAGTCCCATTCCTACCACATCTCCCCATGTGACTCTGAGCAAGTACTTAACCTCTTTATGCTTCAGGTTTCTTTTCTTTTTCATCTGTGAAGTACGGATAATAATCAAACTACTTAATAGGCTGGTTGGGAGGATTAAAATAGTAAATACATGTTAAAGTGTTTAGAGCAGCACCTGCCCCATAAGGGCTCAATAAATTAGCTATTATTACTTAGTATGTCCATGATGCTTAGTAAATGTTAGTCTCTTCCTCCCATCACAAAGAGAAGTCATTTTATTAATTGTAAATGTAAATCCTTGTTTTCTTTTATACTTTTTTAAATGTACTTTTGTACTTTTTTTAACGTAATGCCATTTTCCCTTGGATACTTTTCAGTGGTCTTTTTTCTTATCACAACTTAAAATAAATTATTGTTATTTTTTTATACATGAAAGATGTCCTAAACATTTAAAGGAAATAATTACATACATTTAAAAAATAGTTCCTATTAGAATCTTAAAAAATTAATTAGATTTACATTTGAAATCAGACTACATTTTTAAAGCAGATTATTTCTCCTTAAAGATGGATGATATAGAGAATTCATTTTGAGCCTTCAGGGTATAAACAAAGACACTATTCAAGTTTCATAAATTCTTTTAACATGCCAGATGTAAAATCAATTAGCTGTAGTAGAAATATGGCCTCATATTTTAAGGACTGCAACATTCTAATTGCTTGGTCTGCAGTTTTGGTTTTTTTTTTTTTAAACAGTAATATAAGGGGATTTGGACTTAAACATTTTTCATTTCTAGAATGTTCCTGGTTGACTTTTGAAAGTACCCTAACATAAATGCACTGAGAATCTTCTTTGGAAATTTAAAAACAAAAAAACACATCTGTAATTTCAAAAGAACATCTCAAAAAGGTCCTTACCCCATAATAAATAATAGGCCATCAACAGGATTCATCTATGATCTTTAAATATTTGTTATGAGTGTTCAAAGTTGTAAATGTCTATTCTAGAGACACTCTAAAATTTATGATTTAAAAAGATTTCAACAGACTGAGATTGTTCAAGTAGATTAGACCTTGCCTAAGAAAAGAGAAAATAATACTCTTAAAAATATAATCATAGGCAGTAGTGATGAGACAGTAGCTTACTGGAGTGGCCAACTAATGACTTTAGACTGGAGAGGTCAGCTGGTTTGACTAGACTTAGTTCTACATACCTAGTCTATGTAAACCTTGGTCACATTATCAGAAAAATAAAGCATGGACAAATTGCTTGACTTAAATGGGTAGCTCACAACTAACATCTATTAGCAAAGCCTGTTCTAATGGACAAGTATGTTTACATTAGCTTTTTATCAGCTCTTCACTGCCCCTTTCCAGATCAATTACTTGACGATTTTTAGACAAAATTCAAAGTACTTCCTACTAAAGACACTTTTAACCATGTCTCTAATCTAGATCAAAACCAGGACATTTATTTTTCTTGCTCAAATGTGATATAGTTTGGCAATCACTTACTTGAAATATTTGAAGCCAGCTATGATTGGAAATTTGGGGTTTTCTATATTTTAGATATAAAATGTAATCTATATGTAGTATACTCCATTATACCCTCAGCAGAGTGTGAAGCAGGATATCATAATTAAAAGCATTTATATATCTTCAGCATAAATATGTAGACATTCACAGTAACTAGAGTAAATAAATGACATAAAATAACTAAGTCACCAAGTAAGTTAACTAAAAATGTTAGTTTTATAGAACATTAGAAATTTCAGAATTGTAGGGGCGCCCGGGTGGCTCAGTCATTAAGCATCTGCCTCTGCCTTCAGCTCAGGTCATGATCCCAGGGTCCTGGATCAAGCCCCGCATCGGGCTCCCTGCTCAGCAGGAAGCCTGCTTCTCCCTCTCCCACTCCCCCCTGCTTGTGTTCCCTCTCTTGCTGTGTCTCTTTCTGTCAAATAAATAAATAAAATCTTTAAAAAAAAAAAGAAATTTCAGAATTGTAAATGAGGTGTTGTGGGTTAATAGTATAAAAATAATGAACTAAAAGTGATTCTTGGTAATAAATTATGGTTGTTGAAATCACAAATTTAATAAATCAATAAAAGAATAATGCAAGTATAGTTTTTATTGTAGTAACCATCCCACTGGTAATAGTTCTAAACTCTGAACAAAATATGTTTTTTAAAAGAAACTCTACAAAGGAACTGGAAATCAACCAGCAGTAAACAGGAACTGGAGATAATATGACACTTGAAAGGAGGGAACCAACCAGGTGAAAAGCACAATTATACATTTTTTGGTCCCATACAGACACTGACTAGTTCATATTTGCATGCAGAAAGAGTCTGAGGAATCAGAGGTAGAATGTGGGCTATCTAGACTGGCTGGAAAATGGATAACACCAGAAAAGAGACAGCCACAAAGAGGAAAGGGATTTGCAAAAAAAAAAAAAAAAAAAATCTCTCTTCAAATCCAAAGCTGATACCTGAATGGTTTATGTACCGAGTGACTCCAAACACCAGAAAAAAAACAATAGCTGGAAGCTTGAGAGATGAAAAGAGACTTCAAAGATCCCCTGTCACTGAGAGTTTGGATTTAAAGTTTCACTAAACTAGAGGACCATAATAAACTTGGCTTTACATTGAACTCTGGAAGGAACATGAGTAAGAAACAAAGACCAAATCCCAAGAGTAAGGACTTTGGCCTAAGAATAAGGGCAAAATTGAAACAGACCTCCTCTAATAAAGCCTAAAGCAAGCTTTCACAATATTATGGTAATCTAACAGTAATTTTAATTTAATGGGGTACCAGAACAAAATTTGCTATTTTTTTATTCCCTGCGCTGTAGCTTTTATCCCCATGACTTATTCATTTCATAACAGGAAGCCTATACCTCCTACTCCCCTAGACCCATATTGCCAATCCCCACCCCCCCAACTCCTCCCTGGCAACCGCTACAACCACCAGTTTGTTCTCTATATTTATGGGTCTGTTTCTGCTTTTTTGCTTATTTTATTGTTTGTTTTGTTTTGTATTAGATTCTAGATATAAGTGAAATCATATGGCATTTGTCTTTCTTTGTTAGTGTAATGCCCTCTAGGTTCATCCATGTTGCTGCAAACTGCAAAAAATCTCATTCTTTTTCAGGGCTGAGTAATATTTTATTGTGTATCTATACCACATCTTCTTTATCCATTCAACTATCAGTGGACACTTGGTTTGCTTGCACATCTTTGCTAATATAAGTAATGATGTAATCAATTTGAGGTACAGATATCTTTTCAAATTTGTTTTCATTTCCTTTGGGTATACACCCAGTAGTAGAATTACTGGATCATATGGTATTTCTATTTTTAATCTTTTGAGAAACCTCCATACTGTTTCCCACAGTGGCTGTACCAATTTACATTCCCACCAATAGTGTACAAGAATTATTTTTTTCTCCACATTCTTTCCAACACTTATTACTTCTTGTCTTTTTTATTCTAGTGACTCTGACAGGTATGAGGTGATGTCTCATTGTGGTTTTAATTTGCATTTCCCGGATGATTAGTGATGTTGAGCATTTTTTAATGTCTATTGGCCATTTATATGTCTTCTTTGGGGAAAAATGTCATTCAGGTCCTCTAACCATTTTTTAATTGGATTATTTGTGTTTATTTGGTGTTGAGTTGTATAAGTTCTTTATACAGGATATTTTGGATATTAACCCTTTATTGGATATATCATTTGCAAATATCTTCTCCTCTGCAGTAGGTTGCTTCTTCATTTTGTTGATGGTTTCCTTCACTATGCAAAGCTTTTTATTTTGGTATAGTCCCAATAGTTTACTTTTGCTTTTGTTTCCCTTGTCTTAGGAGATATATCTAGAAAAATGTTGCTAAAGCCAATGTCCAAGAGATTAAGGCACATGTTTTCTTCTAGGAGTTTTGTGGTTTCAGACCTCATCTTTAGGTCTTTAATCCATTTTTAACTTATTTTTGTGTATGGTGTCAGAAAGTAGTCCAGTTTAATTCTTTTACGTGTGACTGTCCATTTTTCCCAACACCATTTGTTGAAGAGACTGTCTTTTTCTCATTGTATATTCTTGCCTCTTTTATCATAGATTATTTGACCATATAAGCATGGGCTTATTCACTATTTTTTCACTATTATTTGAAGATATTAGAATTCACAGTTTCTGCAACATATCTTCCACAATGTTTAATATACAACAACAACAAAAACTACCAAACATAGGAAAGAAACATAAAAATTCAACCCATAGACCAGAGTGGAATAGGGTGAGGGGTGGATATAGAAACAGAGCCAGACACTTCAAAGATGCTGAAATTAGAAGACAACATAACCAGTATGTTGAAGTTAGAAGACAAGATTTCATAATTACTTAGATGAAAATATTAAAGAATTTACAGGAGAAGATGAATATAATGGTGAATTTCAGGAAAGATATGGAAGCTATGAAAAAGAACAAAATGGAAATCCTAGGGCAAAAAAATATATATCTCAACTGAAAAAATTAGTATATAGGATTTATAGCAGATTACATAACACATACACACAAAGATTCAATAATCTATTTATACCAATCTATAGACTATACAGATGAAAGCACAAAGAGAATACAAGACTAAAAAGAAAAAAATAGAACTTTTATGATCTATGAGATTGTATAGAGATTTAACACTTGTAGAAATGGAGTCCAAACTAAGGCAATGTCACTTGGAATACACTGGAAGGGAAAAAATAAAAATGCTCTTAATATACCAGAGGTGTCAAGAAAAGTCTTTCGTTTATTAAGTCCCTATATGTGTCATTAATTTTGACTTTGGAGAGATAGTAGTGAACAATAATGACAAGATTTCTGATTTCATGAAACTTACATTCTAGTTATAGAAAACAAACACTGAACTAAAAATTTAAATCATATGTCTTAGAGTAATAAGTTCTCTGATGAAAATAAAACAAGTTGATATCATGGAGAATAGCCAGTTACTACTCTAATAACATTCTGAAAGATCTCTCTGAGGAGATGGCACTTGAGATCTGACAGTACAGAGCAAGTCCTGTGATTATGGGGGTAATTTAGAAAGAGAAAATAACTAATGTAAAAGGTCTTAAAGTAGAAAGAAGCTTCACATGTTTGAGGAACAGAAAGATAATAAGTGTAGTTGGAGAGCAATAAGTTAAAGGGACTGTCATATGAAGTGAGGACGCAAAGGCCAATCAGGTCAGGCCACGGAAAGGAGTTTGCAATTGCTTTTCTTTATGCAATGGGAAGATATTGAAGTGTTTTAAATAACAGGGGTGGGAACATGCCATGCCATGCCATGGTTTCTGCTTTTAAAGCATCACTATGGGTGGAAAAAATGTTACAGGGGGCAAAGTAAAAACAGGAAATTTAATGTTAATTACACAGGGTAAATAGGCATAAATTTCTAATGGATAAGGAAAAAGAGGATTCAAGAATGAGTTTAAGTTGGGGGCTTGAGCAATAGGCAGATGGTAAACATGAGATTAAAAAAAAAAAACATGGAAGGAGTGTAGGTTTGAGATAGAAACTAAGAGTTCCATTTTGGACATGTTAAGATTGAAGTCCCTTCTAGATATCCAAATGGAGATATCAAGTATGTAGTCAGGTATATGAGAGTAAAGTTCAGGAAAAAGTTCAGGACTGTATCTGTAAATCAGGGAGTCCATGGAATAAATATATTCAAATCCATGAATCTAGATAAGATCATTTAAAGAGAAACTGTGGTTAAAGAAGAGAAATAGCTAAGAATTCAGTCCTTGGGCACTGTAAAATTTAAATGTGACTAAGAATGCATGGACAGTAAGGTAGAAGCAAAGCCAATAGAATATACTAGAAGCCTTATTGTTTTCAATAAAACTTCTTAAGTGTTTTGAAAAAAAAAAAGAATATACTAGAAGCCAAGAGAAGCAGGGATTCATGAGTTCTTTCATTTATTCAAATATTTATCAAGTATTTACGATGTAACAGTCAAGTTTTAGGCAGTTGGGATATATCGGTGAATATTAAAATGGATAAAAATCTCTATTATTATGAAGATTATTTTCTACTGGGAAGACAAATAATAAAACAATAAGTATAATAAATTTAAAAATCATATTATAGAGGATGATAGTTTATGAAAAATATTTTTAATTAATTAATTATTTATTTTTAAAGATTCTATTTATTTATTTGAGAGAAAGAGAGCATGAGCAGGGGAAGAAGCAGAGGGAGACACAGACTCCCTACTGAGCAGGGAGCCCAATGCAGAGCTCAGTCCCAGGACCCCGGGATCATGACCTGAGCTGAAGGCAGATGCTTAACCAACTGAACCACCCAGGCCACCCCCCCACCCCGAAAAAGATCTTTTTAAAGTAGAGCATGTTAACAAGGGTACAGAGCACTAGGGGTAGTGGAAGAAGTGGTTTGTAATTTAAAATATTGTGGTCAGAATAGGAAATTATTAACTTTGTCAAAGACTATTGGAAGATTAAAAGAAACACTGAAGACAGAGCAATGACTTCTAGATCTGAGATAATTGATAACTTTTGACAAGAGTGGTTTCAAATTATGGTGTAGATAGAGTGGGTTGAGAAGAAATTTCAAAATGAAAAGATAGAGATAGTTACTGTAGAAAAATCTTCTCAAGATTAGCTTTCAAAGAGAACAAAAATTGAAGAAATTATTGAAAAAGGATATAAAGCCAAGACAACACTCTCTAAAGTTGGCAGTTCTGAAGAAGGAGGGTATGCTGATAGAAATGATCCAGGGTAGATAGAAAGAAATTGATGATGCAAAGCAACAGAAAAAACAAAATGCAGAAGTGAAACAGTTGGGACGCTGAAAGCAGATGGTATCTCAAAACATGGTGAAGGTGATTTCTTTGGATACGAGGTGACACAAGTCATTACACTGAATTATGTACTAGGATAGAAGGAGAATGTGGCAAATTTGAGTAGGTTGGTAGGTATAGTATGGTTGGAGAAATCAGATGAGTTCCATTTGATTATTTTTACTGATCGTATGGACCATGAATATAAGCCTGTAATTTAATTTCAAGAGAATTTCATGGTATGCTCATTATGTATCAGTTGTACTTCTTTTCTTCTGGGTTCAGACCCAGAAAGGATAGAAACAAGAAGCCAAATAGAAAAAGAAGTATCAGGTTCGTTCATTCAAGCAGTAGAAAACCAGTGAAATTGTACAGTAGGTACAGTTAGATATTTGGATCTAGAGTTCAAAGAGAAGCCTGAGATGGAGATGAAGTCTTCACAGTCGGTGGTTAAAGCTTTGGATTTGATTGAGATCATCTAAAAAGAATATATAGTGAGAAAAAAGTAGAGAACTAAAAATTGAACCCTAAGGAAAATTCATATTTCAAGTGAAAAAAGAAAAAGATGAGCATTCTGAGAAGCAACCAGAACTTTAGTAACTCAGAATTCAACATATTTAGCTATAGTGTCAAATACCAAAGAAAAATTAACTAAAATAAGAGAAGATAAGGATATGGAAATAGGAATATTAGTGGACTAGATCTAAAGTTGGACTCCAGTAGATAGAGCGCTAAAACGGAGGGAGGGAAAGTAATGATGTTGAGGCTGGTCTACTATTTCAAGAATCTTGACTGTAATGGGGAAAGGAGGGAAATGAGAATAAGTAGATGTTGTGTAGGATTTTTATATTTTTAATAGTAGAGACTTAATCCAGTTTATTCTATAAGAGCAATGAAAAGCGGCAAAGGGAGTGTACAGACATGAGAAAGAATAATCCATAAAACAAGTACCTCAAGGGTGAAGAGGAGTGGTGGCCATAGCAGAAGGTGGCAGAATGAGTCTCAGACAAGTAAATGTATATAATTGGGTATGTATTGGTAGAGGAAACAGTGATCTCTTGCCTGAAATTCTCAGTTTTCTTGGTGTAATTGGAACCAAGTGAAAACAGAACAGATTAAAGAAAGGAAAATAAAATCAAATGAGATTCTTTTTCCTAAGTGGACTACTCAACCTGGCCAGAACCCAGGGTAAATAGAACAAAGAAATGAACATACAAATCTATGAAAGGTAAACAGAAAGATACCTACAGAAATTAAAATTTTCCAGAAGATAGTTCTTACTCCACAGCTGAAAATTACTTTCCCATCTCCCATCCCCCATGAAGAGATCAGTGCCTAAAAATGTC
This sequence comes from Eumetopias jubatus, assembly GCF_037043125.1. Taxonomy (NCBI): domain Eukaryota; kingdom Metazoa; phylum Chordata; class Mammalia; order Carnivora; family Otariidae; genus Eumetopias; species Eumetopias jubatus. The sequence goes on from NW_028274811.1 coordinate 116,795,078, forward strand.
TGAGATTAACTCAGATTTTTTTTTTAAAAAAGGCAAATGCAGGCAGTACAAGTCACATGATTAACTAAGGGCAGGCAAAATCCCATGGCTCATGTTTATATGAGTTATGACTTGAGTAAGGTTTTAAAAATGAGAAACTAAGGGGTTCTTTGCTTTTTCTGATCACTAAAACAAACCACACTAAATTAGCCACAGTTTCTGGTATGGTCCTAATAGGTTAATGCCATACATAAAGTATATGAAATACAGGCATTTGATGGAGACTTCAGTGAGATTCTTGATGCCCTGGAAATAGTGAACTTGATGACTAGATTTATCCAGGGGAATTGGTAATTGAAAGAAAGATTGCCAATTAATGGATTGATACAGGACAGTGGGAAGGTCTCTAAGTAGAATGTTGAAGAGTGCAGTTTTCAACCTTACCTATTGCAAATATCTTATCAATGACTTGGATGTTATAACACATGGCAAGTTTATGACGGGAAGAGAAAGCTAACAAAAATGTATGCAAGTGTGTGTAAGATACAAAAGAGAGACAGAAGGAAGGAGGGAAAAAGAGAGGGAAGACACAGACAGAGAAAAGAATATCTATCCACTCATCTTCATACCCACTGCCACCATTCTGATCATAATTATCATAATTATAATTCTTGTCTGAAGTACAGCATTACCAAACTATTTTTTTTGCTACCACTTTTACGGTTGCCAAATTTATAGAAATGTAAAATGAGAAGGCAAATAAAAGAAGGATGGTGGCATAAGAAAGCTTAGTGACAGTGTGAAAATATGTAAAGATGGTAGCCTTTGAAGCCTGACAAATGTGGGCTTAAATTTTGACTCTCTAGTTACTAACTACGTGACTTGGTCAATTTATTTAATCTTTTCATGCCTCATTTTCTTTCTCTGAATAAAAGACATGTCTATCATAGATATACTGATTGAGGATTCAATGAGATTATGTAGATAAAATGCCTGGGTGATTTGTTCCTATTAAGTTGTTGCAATGAATACATAAAAAACTGTTGTAGGAACTGACAGTGATTAGCTTCAAAGGGGAAGGTGGAGAGGACAAGAGAATTGTCTTCAAAAAATAATTGTCTTAATACCTGAATACTTATTGTTTCAAGTATCATATATTTTAAAATTTGGTTTATATAACAACAATGGCCTACAGAACAATGGGTAATATATCATAGGCCAAAGATTTGGACTCAGTGTTAGAAGAGTATTTTCTGACACATAGGATCATGAGAAAATGTATAAGCTGCCAGGGGATGTAGTGAAATTCCAGTTATTGAAGATGTCCTAGCAGAGGATGGAAAATACCAAAGCAGTCATTCAGGAGCTGCATGTGTATGCTAGAAGACAAGATAAGGTGGCTATAAAATTCCTTTCCACACTTTGACATTTTAAAAATTATACAATAACAATATAATTTCCTTCTCATTTGGAGTAATTCATCTTAGAGGTTGAACTCTAAAATGCATTTTTATCGTAAAACAGCTGCAATAGCACTATGCACCTAAAACAGAAGGTTTGATCACAGGTACATCATATATTTGAATTAAGGAATTTTGATGTATTTAATTTTTTTTATCATCTACTCACTAGATACACACATCCACACACACATACATAGTAAAAGCAATTATCTTCACCTGTGTGACACATGCATCTCTCTGAAAAGACTATGATACTGCTATAAAACCACAAACAGTGCTTTGGCCTTATTTTACTTTGGGAATATCTTAAAATAGAGGATTATCTATACCACCTCTACTCTTTAAGTCTGAATTCACAAAGAATGCACAGACTCAGGGCTCTATTTTTTAAAGCTCGTAAATGCGTATTTAGAAAAGAATAGAAATGAAGAAATTTCTACTTTTTTTGAATTACTTTTTTTCTTTTAAATTACTGGTCAGAGAGGGAAAAAAAATCACTGCTATGCTTGGCATTTCTGCTTACTGATCCATAAAAGGAAATTGTGTTGAATTTTTTTTCCAGACTGAAAAATAGCAAATCTATAGCTGTGTTTCTTCTTCTGTTTACCTCTCTTTTATGACAAGAATGAAGATAATGACCAAAATATATGCAATACTTAAATGTCAGATATTCATCATATTTATATTCTGTACTGACTCCACTGTCCATAGTGATTTAATACTACATTAAAGTCAAACCTGGGAGGACATCATAAACAGCTCTTGTTTAAAGGGCATTGTGAAGGAGAGCCTTTAATCTGATTGATGAAATAAATGGAAAGTAATCTATCCTCTATTCAACAGCTTGTTGATGATAGGAAAGAATTCCTACTCAAGCAAGCAAGGCTTTAAAGAGAAAGACCTCTTTCATCCTGTCAGCCTCTCATTTTTAGAAAAAAGTTAAGTTTTTCATCATGGTTCAGGGGAGTCCTTGTAAAACGTTCATTGAAAATTTAAGAGCAATTACAGTGTCAGACAGCTAGAAAAATTGCTTTTACTGAGTGAGAGTTCTCTGACAGATGCATTGTGGGAGAATTGATTCTTTCTAAGGGATAAGTGAATTGTCATTGTTAGGCTCTTCTCATGACATCTAGCTAGATGTCATCTGCTTTGTAACAGAAGATTTGAATCAGACAACTGTACTCAACACTAGACGGTGTCTAGATTAGTTCTGCAAAGAAATAAGGCTTTGCTCTGCAAGGCATCAACTGAGCTTTTAAAGATTACAGATGAGCAAGGATTTCAGAAAAAAAGTTAGAAAAATCAAAAACAAAGCTTGATAGCCACTTCAGAAAGCCTGGATGTTTAACCTGTAAGGAAGTCTGTCAAATCCTTGTGGAAACCATATAGAGAAAAGATCAATAGGATACCTCCTGGCTCCATTAGCTTGATGTGAAAGGGAGAGAGGGAAGCTGCTCTTCCACAAGAGAAACTACATTATTCCAGGGATTATGCGGGATCAGTTCACTTTGCAGAGAAGAAGAAGAAAAAATGAATGAAGATTCTTGGTGGGCCAGGACTGGAGAGAAAGGGCCTGTCAGGTAATATAACTGGTGATAAGAAAGCGGCTTATTGACTGGGAGGTGTCTCTAATTAGATGTTCATTTGCATAGGGGAAGGTGCCAGTTCTAATCTGGAGTGAGGCTGGAGGAGAAGTGCAGGAAAATGGCTGTCACTCAATCTGCTGCAAGCTAAGTCTCGAACATAATTCGTGAATTTTGTTCTCTCTCGTTATTTACGCTGACTTTCAGAGTGAGGGAACGTATTTGCTGTGGAAAAAATACGGGTCTAACGAATAAAATAACTCTCCACGTGTCATAAAGTTTACAACCTCATGCACGTTAACCCTTGAATTAGGAACAAAATATTTGGCTATGTACCCACAAATGAAATTATTTAGTACAACTTGATGTTTTAAAAAGAAAATGAGAAAAAAGTTTCAGTGTTTGTAGAAAGATTATTTCCACAGTGAATTTCTTTTTATTTATTATTTTATTCTTTTCTATTTATGTTTTATTATAACATTTTATATTTAAGTAAGTTTATTGTTAACAAACATTTTTCACAAAATTAGCTTTTGAATATTTTCAATTAAACTCAGTTGAACATAAACAATACTACCGGGTAGGTAAACCATGGGTAATTTCCCTTTGGGGGACATGGTTGGCACTGGCCAAAATATATCTGGCTATTCAGAGAATGGTTTGGAAATTCTTAAATTTGTGTATAATTGTGTCTCTAGTTTCCAGTAACATTGTGCACATAAAGTCCAATAACCTTAAAATAATATTTTTAGAAATCTACCTCAGCTTTAGCAAATTGCAAGAGATTAACTTATTTAACTTTGTCCTTTCTTTGACTTATTTCATTTATCTTAAGTTTTTTATGGGTTAAAACATTCGTAAGAATCTGTAGAAACACAAAGTGTCAGCTCACCCTTTGAAAGAAAAGCTTTTGTCTTCCCAAAACAGTGGCCTGTGTCTGTATTCCTGTTCCGAGCATTCTTGCCATTTATGTTTCCCTGGAGCCCTTTATCAATGTTTATTTGAGTCCTCAAATGAATTGATAATGATTCAAAAGGGCGAACTTGAATTCCGTTAGTAGAGTGCAGTTAAAATTAAACAACACACAAATCTGACGGCGTTCATTTCTGGTATTTTCCTTTTAATATCTCCACACATTTGTTTCACTCAGGTTGGCAAAGCGCATTTAAGTAGTTTACTAAAAACTGAATTATTTCATGTGTCTCCACCCTAAGCAGTAATACATTATTCAGTGAATTGCATACATGGAGAGGAGTATGTTATCCAGTCAATGGTGTTACAATTCAAAGTGTTTGGCATGATCAATATCACAATATATACTAGGTTTAAAAGAACTTACTTGATTGTGTAGAATTTTATAAGTATAAATCTGACAGTGAGATAATGTGGTTAAACTAAATGCCACAAACACACAAATGTTGCATCTATCAGATATTTAAAAACGAATAGGCAACAGAAATTATGTTTTTTTCAGCTTTTATAGAGTGCATTCCTATAGGATGCTTGTGTAATGGGATCATTTACAGTTAGCAAATGGCAGAAATAAACTAAATAGAATATTTTACAATATATTACAAAAGATAAGCCAATTCAAAAGTGTATAAATAGAAACATGAAATTCTTGTACATAATATTTGTTTTTAACTTATTAGAAAACATTGCAAGATATTCTCAGTCCCAAAGTAAAAGCATTTGAAAAGGGGTAGAACTGTATTTTGTCATGTGACCTGAGTGCTCCTTAACTCGACAATATGAAATATGGAACAAGCACAATCAAGAGGCAATTATTCATCAACAATTGAGCAATCCAAGGCCACTCATGAGCAGACAGATGAATGAACTTGTGAAATCTATTTTATAAGTGGTCTTAATAATCCGTATAAAATATGTTATGGTCATACGTTCTGTTAAATGGCTATTTTCCAATGGAAAATAGATTTCACTTCCATTTTGCCTATTGGCTCATTTTACCCCAAATTATTTTTTACTCAAATTGACAGGAGTAAAAGAATATTATTTCTCTTCTTTCAGATGCATTTCAATATACTTAAGTGGATAGAATTCTTGAGTTTTAAACACTTTATGAGGAAAAAACAAATTTTTAATTGAAAAATGTAACAAGATCATTATTTAATAGTCACCTTTAAATTTTCAGAGAATTGTAAAAATTGTTTATTTTAATCTATCACCCTTGATATAGAAAGAATCGGGGCACCTGAGTGGCTCAGTCAGTTAAGCGTCCGACTCCTGATTTCGGCTCGGGTCATGATCTCAGGGTCACGGAATTGAGCCCCATGGCAGGCTCCGCACTCAGCGGAGTCTCTGAGGATTCTCTTTCCCCCTCCTTCTGCCCCTCCCCTTCATTCACACTCTCTCTAAAAAAGTAAATAAAGAAATAAAATCTTTAAAAAAAGAAAAGAAAAAAATGTATAGAAAGAATCAGTATCAGTTGATGAGTCATTCCCTTGTAAGTTCAAGGTCCTTTATTACAATAGTGACCGTTGAGACTAGATGTGTTTCACTTTACCATTGTTATTAACAAGCTGCTGTATTATATTGGGGCCAATCCTCTGCAATTTCTGAGAGACAGATCAGAAAAAAATAAAATTCCTCACGTTTATTGTGGGATTTTTATGGTGACTCCATGTTTATAAAAATAAATAAATAAATAAATGCCGTGTAATATTTACAGTAGAATGAATGGTTTTACTCAACGATCAGCTGCCCTAGTTGAATATGAAATAACTTGTCTGTATCTATGTTTGTGTAACTTTACCATCTGTGGCAAAGTTCTAGTGTCACATCGTGAAAGTCTCAGTAGAGTCAGCTTTTTTCTTCCCCAATATGAGTACAAGAATTACTTTAATCTTTTTTCTTCTATGAGAAAAGATAAATGTTATCTGCTGTATATACCTGATGAAACACTTATCTATTTTGATAATTAATGAATCCATTTTAAGCACATGTTATACTATCCATCTTTTGTGGTTCAAAAATGGATGACAGTGTGATTATGTCTTTGTGAGATAAGTAAATGTGTGTATTCTTAGATCATCTGGCTTTTAAAATACCAGCAAAGTAAAACTGTGGCAAATTAATTGTTTTTCTTAATCCAGCCTTCAAATTTGGAACTTCTGTCTATCTTAGTGAATGAGGATATATTCCATCATAGTTGATAATTTAAAAAAATTGAACTACGCTGAAGTTGAATATACTAATGATTTATTGTTATTTTATATGTTTATCTATTTTTCTAAAGTGTGTAACAAAATATTTCTCTGGGCAGGGTTGATGTAGATATGAGCAAAAGATGTAGTCAACCCTATTTACTCATCTGGGAAGAAAGTGTTGAGAATGGAAGCCACATGGACCCCCTCAGAGTGCCACTCATGCCAGTGGTTCTAATGAGCAGGGACTTAGAACAGTCAGCATTTGTTAACAATGTGGCCTTCACTCTAAGTGTAGCTAAACTGTATGGTTAACCAGCACAGTTGTGACCTTGGTTTGAAGAGGCAGGATGAAATTAAATATAGTATTTTTAAGAGTTAGAAAAATTTTATTCTTAAACTTAGAAAATTAAAGATAAACTTAAGACACTATTTTATATTCCTATAAAGGATGTCTAATAACACAATTAGACATGTCTATGAAACTTGTTTTATGTATTTAAGATAATAAGGCCCCAAAAAGTATTTTTCTAGGATACTCTCTCTCTCCTCATCCCATCCATTTAAGTCCTATCTAAAATTTTGAAAGTTCTTCCCTAAATTCATAGAAACACATTACCTTTACCCTGTGCTTGAAGTTAAAAAAAAATATTAACCACTGAAAAGCATTATAATAATGTTCCAAAATACAGTAAAAGCAGATGGTGCAAGAGGTAAAATTATGTCAAACGAAAAATTGTACCAAGAACTGGTCATCAAGATCTGAATAAGTTGGAATAATCAATTAAATTAAACTTTTAAAAAGTACTTTTTTTTCCTTTTTTAAATATTTCTCAGTGTGTAATATGGAAATTTCAGTTATAAAGCCACATAGTCACAACATATGTGATACATATGTTCACATCACCTGACAGAACAGCATTCACATAAATCAGTTGAAAGCAAAGACAAAAGGTAAAACATTCCCAGGCTGTCAATTTGTGTTTAATATATTATAGAAGTTGCAAAGTCTTTTCATTGAAATATATTTTATGTGGGGAGAGGAGAGAAGAAGACTTAATATATTCCAAGACTTACTAAATGTCTCTTTCAAGCTATTTACGTTGAGCTCACTCACTCACTTTTTTTTAACTTTAACTAATATGATGGATTCCTTTTCTTTGAACCAATTAGTTATTTTACAACATTTAGGCAGTAGAGTGGGAAATGATGAGAGCAAAAGCAGTTTAAACGTTGAGCGTTCTCTACTTGAGCCTTTTTGTTATCATCTTCTGTTGTAATGGCATGCTACCATTGGGATTTGCTTTCCCAAAGTGATTAAAGAAATAGAGAGATAGAAAGAGGGAACTGGTTACAGTGGTGATAACAGGCTATCTCTATGGGTTATATTTAAAGCTGTGATGACACTAAATTCTTCTCTTAAAAATACATTGTTCTTTGTGATGTGTCTTACAGACATTAAGAATGACAAATAGTGTGTCATATCAAGAATTCCTTATATAATTGTGAATTACTTTATTTATTGAAAATTACTCTCTAATTAAAGAGAGCTTGGTATAGTTTTAAATTATGTGTATGATCATATTGAAGAATGTAAATTTTTTAAATAATTTTTATTGTTATGTTAATCACCATACATTACAGAATGTCAAATATTTTTAACTACCGATCAGCAAGAGCTTAGGTTATACAGCATTTCCAAAAGTCATTTGACTTAGAGGCTTTATTCAAAGAATGTCTAGTTGGACAATGTGAAACACAGGTTGGAAAATGCTCTCCTACTATAGCAGTAGATTACAAGGTCTATACCTTGCAAGAGACACATTATACACACATAAGGCAACTTGGAGGAAGAAAAAAAACAAAGCGTTCAATCACACTGCAGATGGTTCTAAACTTCAGAGAATATGCATATTCAGAGAATATGCAAACCAAAAGAATTTTCCAAGGTCTTGACTTTGCTATGAAAAACATTCTAGACATTAGTTCTGAAATAACTGGCTGGCACGCTTTAAATTCTATATTTTATGAGTATCAAGAATTCATAGAAATATTCTTTTTTTTCCTTCTTCCAGTTCTCTCCATCAGGTACTTAGCACTATATGCTTTAAAATAGTTTCTTTGCTTCCAATTACTTCCTCATCAAAAACTGTCTTACCTTGCATCATATTAAACTTCTGAAGATACCACATATTTTATGATAATATATAATCAAGGACTAAAATAGGTAGCGAATATTATAAGATCTCTAAGGAAAATAGAAATCACTGTGTCCCAGAATGCTTAGCAAAGGTCCTTACTTAGGAAGAATGTGAGTGAAGGTAATACACAAATACTAAAGTAAAGGAATGTCATGGTCAGGAACATGCATGAGGAAGTTCTCTAAAGACTATCAGTGTGTAAACCAAAATGATATGACAATGTGACCACAGTGTGGTTTTGGGTGTTAATTGTCAATATTTGATCACTAAAGCGATCTTGAAAATCTGAGCTAAATATGGATGAGAAGAATGTCTCTATGCTTCCTGTTCCCTGATTGTCTTTTGTATTCTCCTTTATCAGAGGATACAATAGGTTCCTATTACTCAGATCCTTGGATTGTGTCAAGAATAAGACATCCAGTGGAAAGGATTCTTGTCTACGTCTGCAAATGCCTATGCTTGAACTTGAACTGTTTCTATAGCCCTGCCAATGATTCTCCCTAGAATTATGTCGAGCTATGACAATGTATGTCTGACCCTATTTATTAGGAGAGATTTATAGAGTGCTTTGCTTCTTAGGAGCAGAACACAATCTGGACTGAACCCTACCACAAAATATTTTTCCCTATTTATTTACTGTGCCACATTTTCAAACGTTACTCACCATCCACTCCACTCAGCCATTAGTAGGTTGAGATTTTGTTGATAAACTGTCCACCTTAATTTATATATTGTTTTATAATCACAGCATTGCTTTATAAACTATTGGCAATTAAATTGTGTTTAAATAAACCACATAAATTAAGGTAGCAAATAGTTTCCTATTTATTAATTTAATTAAGACCTGAGTAATCTTGGTCTTCAATCCCTAAATTTCCTCATTCCTCTTTTGCTATGCCCTTCATTTACTACACACACACACACACACACACACACACACACACACACACACACACAACTTGCTGGCTAGCCTCAATCTTCAGAAGTTATCAGGTTTCCAGAATTAGTCTGACATAAAAACAGCCTAATAAGAATCTTGATGGTTCATATGGTCCTAATATATCCAATAGTTACAAATATAGTTCCAAAATGATCAAAAAATGGAGGCTATATTTAGTGAACTCTGATCATTATTCTTATGGAATAATGTGGAACTTTACACTAGGAGGTAACATCCCCAGTCCCATGTGCAGCAGTTACACATTACACAATAAAGTTTTAAGAATGGAGAAAAGTGATCAATTGGTATGGTAAGCTACAGAGATAAGAAAGTGGTGGCAGCTGTGACCACAATGAAAGTGATTTGCAGTAGGGTTGTTGGCAATAATAGCAACAACTGTTTTTTATTCCAACCAGTGCCAGGCAGCAAATTGCAGACACTCAGACAATGGAAAGTGTTAAAAAGATAAAAGATAGAGCAGCTTGGCACTTGAGTAGATAACTGGATGCTGGGGAGAAGCAGCCAATTGCAACCTGATACATATCCCCTAAAAGGCTTCAATGTGTCATCTGTGGGCATGCCAATCACTGGAATTCAGAAGCCTTGAAGATACACAACAGTGCAGTGATAGACAACGTAGTACTTAGTAATGTGAACCTGGATTTGGAAATGAGACTCAGTTGCTTTACTAGCTTTGCTGCTTTGGGCCAACCTCTCAAGCCTCAGTTTCCAAATCGGTAAATTAAGATCAGTTTATATGCCTCCTATGTTTATTATAAATATGAAATGAAACCACACATGTACAGTACAAAGCAGAAAGCAAGTAATAAATACTTAAAAAAACAGTATTGTTGTGTCATTTAGCTCTGGGCTCCCTGCCATTTATTAAAACTATTGATTTTTCTTATAGAAAATGCTTTGGAAACTCCAACAATAAATAACTGTTAATAAGTATGTTAGAAGTTATGTTGAACATGTACAATACAAATTATTATTTAAACAAAAACTGCAGAAATTCATTTATCCTTTCAGTATCTGGTAGTAGGTATTCAAAATGAGTAGTTTAGAGATAATTGAAGGTTATCTTCTAATAGTTATAATATATTTTGGTCATTTGTTGTGAAAACCCCTGTAAAAGTGAACTCTTCCACATTCCCTTGGAAAAAAGTCAGCATAATGAATTAGATGTTTGTTTTGGACAAATAATGTTATAAATAGCTACAGCTTACTGCCATGTGGAGGATTTTGTTGTTGTTGTTGTTGTTCTGATTTCAGGATTTTTTTCTTTGTCTCTAATCTTTGCTTCTCATCTATCATCAAGTACTACTGAGTCTATGCCTCCAAAATGCAACTCAGTAAAACTCCAAAGCACACATACAAGCATTCCCCTGACAACAAAATGCTCATTCACCATAAGTGCCATCCATTAACTACCAATTAGAAAATCATAACCACCAAACTTGTTTAGCTTTTTGGTAAAATACAAGTTCACCAGATTTGATGAACAGAGGTGTGAAGACATTTTTAGGAAGTTACACAAGCTTTGATGTGGAGAATTAGGATATTTATTTGACTTCTCACAAGACATTTTTCTTTCATATCTGTGGGTCCTTAGCTGTGTTCCAGAGAAGCAAGTATGTCAGGTGAATAACCTTCAGACAAGTAAATTATAAATATCTATTTGCTTTGGTATAATAAAAATAATTTGCTTGTCTAAAAAACAAAACATTATTCGTTTATTAAAGCAAAAGTTTTTCCTCTTATACTTGTAGAAAAGGTTAAATAATTTTGCACACATTTTCATACATCAGCTTGTAGATATGTTTTTCCAAGTGCTTTTTTTGGGGAAAAGCAATTGGCAAAAAATGTACAGTATGTATTCACCCAGACAGTTGGAGAATTTATGTGATTCTTCACAGTAGGTTAGTTGACTGTGTCAAATTAAATAGAACAAAAGATAAATCTTCAAAATTGTCTATAGAGCACACATAGATTACATAATATTCTGCTGAGCTTTTAGAGTTTCCACCTGCTGCTTAGAGGGTCCCTTGACCTTAGGATTTGGCAGCCACTATGAATAAATTTGTATCACATCCATACTGAGTCATAGAAACTGAATCAGCGTGGGTAGACCAGGTTAGGGTCTTCGGCTTTCTCAGACACATTCTTTGCATCCTGAGTAATGTGCAAATTTGTTGTTTCTGAAACACCAATCTGATCATGTCATTCTCTTTCTTAAAATCTTATAAAGATGAAACATGGTAGAGGAATTCATTATCGGCCACAGACCATCACCTAGATCCATTTCTCGCTGCAACTGCCCTCCACACCCGCCTTACACAGGTCACACAAACACCTACTCTCCAGTTACATCAAAGGGCCTAGATTTCCCGAACACCAAGCATTATATCTCGATGCTTTCAAACATGTAGTTTCTTATTCCTAGATATCCTTTCGTTCTTCAACCTCTTTCCTTCCTCACCTTATTACACTCCACACCTATGCCCCCTGCCCCTTCTACTTAGGATTGATTATTCTCTATCTGTCTTTTGAGTCTTATCTGGAAGGTTGTATGGTCTAAGAAGGTTTTCTAACCCATGCCCAATTGCTAACTGGCTTCAGTGATTCTCCTATGTTCTGTAATTTTTTATGCTTAACTTCATCATAACACCTAGAACAATACAATACAGTCCCACTGCTCTTTATTGATTTTTTTTATCTATTAAACTGTGAGTGATCTGCAGCCAAGGATCACATGTCAATATTTTTATGTCCCTAACACAGTGTATGCAATGTAGTAAGTGTTCAGTAAATGTCTGTTGACTGAGGGAGGGAATCAAGAAGAGATTTTTGTTAAATACAGTTGAAGATGTCTTCCCTTTCTTCCTTCTTATGCCTAACGCAATCAGATTTTCTAAAACGGATTAACATGTAAATTACTGTCTAGAGTTTATATTTATTCATTGAGAATGGCTAGGGGTCATTTTCTAAACCTTCGTATTCTCTTTCTCCTTTTAACACGTTCACATTTTAATAATTATAAAAGAATTTCAAAGATAGTGTTCCCTTTCTTCTAGAGTGGGTTAGATGCTTACAATTCTGGGAAAACATAAATTATATCTGCAGAAGTCAGCCAAAAGGAGCAGTGAGGAATGAAAAATATAATCATGTTAACCTCACAGCCAAAGCTAGGGCCAAATAAAGTAGTACCTGCGTATGTTACAAATACCCTTGGAGTTATTAGCCTAAAGTAAGAAAATAAGAAAGTCTCTTTGGAGAGAATGATTTTGACCCATATCTGAGGAAGAAAATGGCTGTAGATAGGAGAAGAATAATGACAATTCCTAGGCCAAGGAAATAAGCAATGATTCTAAAATGTTGAAGAATGATGGTACAGAATAAGATGAAATCAGTTGCATGATGAAGGGGGTTGAAAATTTCCAATCTTTTGCATTCTATTTCCATTCTTATAAAACTCACTACTATTCATCAAACACACAATGCGTAGTTCACTAGATTATCCATACTCATGTTATTAGTCACTCAGAGTCCTAAAAAGCTTTTGTATATGGCTTAATGATGAACACTTATTCTAAAATGAAAGCATAGAAAGGGAAGAACAAATATCATATATTAATTTGTTTTTATCTTGGGACAAAATAAATTTATGTAACTTTCAGGTCCAGAATACTGATGGAAGTTGATCAATATCCAGAATATTTTTGACACAATAGGCATAAGATGTACAAAAGCTCTCACATTCATATCCCCTACCTCCCCTACCCCCAAATCACAATCTCTTTGAAAACTCAGAGGTTTGAATTTCTGCATTCTGGAGCAGGTCCACTGTATGTACTCTTAGAAGAGTGGAAAGTCCCCTTAACTCGAAATTCTGGTGGCTCACTCCACCATGACAATAAACTGCTTGTGAGATTTTTCCTTTCTATGTCTGATCAGACTGGTTTCGAGTGGCTGCTTTCCAGAAATTCCCTGCTAGAACAGGATCACTTCACACTCAAGTCTGGACACAGAACCACCAGACCCAGTGTTGCTCAAGAGAAATAGTTATTTGGTATAACTGTGGACAGGTGACACTGAGCAGTATCTTCTATGTTAAGAGAAGAATATGACTAGGGAGACACAGAAAAATGCTGTACAACCCAAATGACATCATGAGCCACTCCACATGTGAAGAAGTAAGGCTAGACTGTGGAGCACAGAGTGGAAATCTCTCAGGAGAGAAAACCTGGGATTAAATGAATACAGTGACGACCCTGAAAGGAAAACAAAGTTCCAGAACAGAATCCCCCAGAAGTAGAGAGGAAATCACTTCTGTAAAAAGCACTTTGCTAGGGTCATTTAGGTATTTGTCCATATCCTCTAATAGACTAAGACCCATGATGACAGAACGAGTGTCCATTTTGTTCATTATTGTACCTTCAATACTTAGCACAGAACCCAGCATATGGACGCTGTTTAGTAAATATTAAATGAATCCATGAGTGAATGAAGGATTGATTCACTTTAGCCTGGAAGTCTACTATGGGTGGGCTCTGTGATAAAAAATTATAATGACAGGGGCACCTGGGTGGCTCAGCTGTTAAGCATCTGCCTTCGGCTCAGTTCATGATCCCAGGTTGCTGGGATCAAGCCCCGCATCGGGCTCCCTGCTCAGCGGGAAGCCGGCTTCTCCCTCTCCCACTCCCCTTGCTTGTGTTCCTGCCGTTGCTATCTCTCTCTCTGTCAAATAAATAAATTAAAAAAAAAAAAATCTTAAAATAAATAAATAAATAAAATTATAATGACAATTATAATAATAATCAATACTCATACACTCTTATTGCCAAGCACTGTGTTAAGTACATTAAATGCGTTATCTGACTTGCCCTCACGACTATAAGTTAAAGACTATTAATATCCCCATATTACAGACGAGAAAATTGAGATTTAGAGAGTTAAAAGAAATTCCCTATATCACAAAGCTTAATAAATTTGGAAACTGGGGGGCACCTGGGTGGCTCAGTTAGTTAAGTGTCTGACTCGTGGTTTTGGCTCAGGTCATGATCTCATGGGTTGTGGGATGAAGCCCCAAGTCAGACTCTGCGCTCAGCGGGGAGTCTATTTGAAGATTTTCTCCCTCTGCCCCTCCCTCCATGTATGTGCATGTTCTCTCTCTCTCTCTCTCTCTCTCTCTCTCTCGTTCTCGGTCTCTCTCTCAAATAAATAAATAAATCTTTAAAAGAAATTGGAAACCGGTGTTTTGGTTGAGGTTCATATAATTTCAGAGGCTGAGCTCCACGTTAATTTAATACTAATTGTTTCTGGCAATTTCTTCATATCCTTAAGATATATTGATAAAATAAAACAATTACTTGTTGAGAACTTACTAAGCTTGAATAACTGTGCACAAAATTTTATTCCAGTGACAATAACTGCCTTTCCTCATTTATTTAAATTTACCATTGTACAGTTAGGAACTCTTGTCATACATCTGGCTACCAGATCATCAGCATGAAAATAAAAATAGCTCACAACAGTAAGGATTAAAGTATAAACTTTTATGCATTAAAATTTAATTCAAGATTAAACTTACAAACTGCTGGTTCTTTTTTACTAATGAAGAGAAGACACCAAGTGGTGGCTCTTTGATGATTAGGTCCTGAGCAGCCCTTCAGTGGTATGTGTAAAACGAGTGTATTAAAATAGTGGAATTTCAGCCAAATCTGAGTGCGAAGTGAGAACAGCTACAGTCCATATTTCAACCATTCATCCTGGTCTCAGAAAGATGGCATGAGAGCAGGTCCCAGGGTAGGTCTCAGCAGAAGCTCCTCCCAGCCCAGCTCAAGGCTGGTTCTTTCAATATTGTGGTCTGAAGGGAAGTTCAGGGTAAGGGCTCATCTACCACCTGTTGCTGGGCACAATAAGTGATAGTGAGAGCCATAGGGATTCTGATTACTAACTCTCTTTGGTAGGAAGTATTGTGAACAGAACTTTTTTGTTGTCTTTACAAAAAGATCTGTTCTGTCGGTTCTTATTGAAATACACAGAAGAGCTTGGGTATCAGGATTTCGAAGAAACAGAATCTTCAGGGCTGGATAAAATAGGTACGGGAATGAAGATGAAGCAACAGAGGAAAGAAATCTCCAAAAGCAAATCTCCTTATTCCAATTCTGGAGTTTTAGGGATCCAGAATGTTAGTGGCTATGCTAATACTGTAGCCTCTAGTCACGTGTAGCTCTTGAAAACCGGAAATGTGCCTTGCTTGAATTGAGATGAACTCTAAGTGAAAAATACACACTGGGTTCTGAAGACTTAGTATGAAAAAAGAAAAAGGAAAATATTCATGATTTTTTTTTCTTGATTATGTGTTGAAATAATATTTTAGGTATATTTGGTTAAATGTTATTAAAATTAATATCACCTGATTCTTTTTAACTTTTAATGTGATTGCTATAAATTTTAAATTTACATATGTGGCTTTTATTTGCAGCTTACTTTACATGTCCATTAGATAGCATCAGTTTATAGGATGGTTATATAGGTTATGTATAGAATGATGTATTATTTTTATTTAATTTTACTTCAGCAGGATCTTGAATCCTCTTTAATCTCTAAGTTTTGATTTAGGGAGTCTTTAAATCTTTAAATGAATTGCAAATAATGTTATCAATCTTCAAAAAAAAATCTACATTTTAGGGACCACCTGGATGGCTCAGTTGGTTAAGCATCCAACACTTGATCTCAGCTCAGGTCTTAATCTTAGGATTGTGAGTTCAAGCCCAATGTTGGGCTCCACGCTGGGCATGCAGTCTACTTAAAAAAAATATCTACTTTTTAAGCTTCAAAAGGTTACATAAGAGGGTTCCTCTTGTATTTTAATATTTTTTTTACTCAATGTAACTTTATAAAAACTGAACTCAGCAATTGTAACTTGATAACATCCAGTGTGAAAAAGCTAGAGAAAGAACAGTGGCCCTTAATACCAGAACCTCTTTGTTTTCTGTGAAAAGTCTGAAATGGAACCAAAATGGGGGTAAAAATACAGAAATCTATGAAAAATTATTGATCCCTTGCCATTGCTATAATTTTCTCATAAGGTATACTTTATCTGAGAAGGTATATGTTATCCACATAAGTCAATACGAAACACAGGGTTTTGGGGAATATTTGCATATGATGTACGTTTAGCCTGAAAACGTACACATGGACCACATATCACTAAGATTTTTTTCTTTTTTTTCAATTTTTTTTTTAAGATTTTATTTACTTATTTGACAGAGAGAGAGTGAGCACATAGCACGGGGAGTGGCAGAGGGAGAGGGAGAAGGAGTCTCCCTGCTAAGCAAGGAGCCCGATGCATGATCCCTGGGATCATGACCCAAGCCAAAGGCAGTTGCCCAACAGACTGAGCCACCCAGGGGCCCCCACTAAGATTTTTTAAATTAAAATTACATTATTATAACTTATGGTGGACTTAGTTTTTAAAAATTTTTATATATCAATCTGAGCCTCTGGTGGCAGTAGAATTTTTCCTAGAAGGCTTAAAGAGATTCAATGAAGGGCAAGGTTAAGAACAAAACAAAACAAGGAACAAACAGCAGCAGCAATATGTCATTACCGCCACCAAAGCTGATGGAATAATGTTGTCAAAGAGTATTACCAGAGAGCAAAAAGAGCTCGAGCCATGGAGAAGGCCATCCTCTGAGCTACCTGTGGTCAGAAATGCAGCGCCACCCAGGGAAGTGGCAGGAAGAAGTACCCTGAACGCTCTCTCTTCCCACCTGACAGCCTATAATACGGGTCAAGCCCAACTGGAAGCTCACCACCTTCATGCTCAGGCACTCAAGAGTAGGTTGGAGAATGAGTGGCAGACAGGTACAGAATAGAGAATAATTAGCATATTTATAAAGCACTTTCTATGCATGATTATTTTGTGTGAGGTCTAAAACAGTGTGAGTAGGCATAGTGACCAATAGGAAAAATAAAGTGGCGTGATAAATCCTAACAGAAGAGTGGTTAATTAAATAAGGATGCTACATCAGAATGAAGAGAATGAATGGGGATAAGTTATGCAGCAGGGGTGGAAATCCAAGAGAATCATAATGTTATAGAAGGATAAAAGAATAAGTGTTAGACATGGAGAGATTTCCTTTCTTAACTTTCTCTTTTGATTACTTTATGAATACAAATTATAATTTATTGCAATGAATCAGAATTAAAATAAAAGATAATGAGGACTAAATATATACCTCAACAATGAAATTTGGGAGAAACTGACAAAATATGAAAATTTAATAATTAGAGAACCCTATTTTCAACTGCTGACACTGGACGTTTATTTTGATCATATTAATGATTTGGGGTTAGTTAAAACTGGAGAAAATTTTAAGTCTCAAGTATAAAATTACATAGATAATTCAGTACTTTATCACATGCCAATACCTTATTTAATCTAATTTTATAGATGAACAAAATGGATTCAAAAAACAGAAATATGTACATAATACTGTGTTTAGTACTAGTCTCTAAACATTTCTCATCTTGTGAGTGATCAGACCTTAACTTGAGAATGGCCCTTCTCCCCCATTCCCTCACAATGAGCCAATAACTCTCTTCAGAAAACCTTTCCTCACTGCCCTCCCAACCTACCCATTTCTACTCTCAGGTGGGGTAAGACCAGTATCTTAGAATAATATGTGCCATAAATTGTTGAACTGAAAAGAATACTTAGAGAAGTGAACAGATAACATACTGTTTTTTTTATGTTATTATGTTATGTTAATCACTATACATTACATCATTAGTTTTTGATGTAGTGTTCCATGATTCATTGTTTGCGTATAACACCCAGTGCTCCATTCAATTCGTGCCCTCTTTAATACCCATCACCAGGCTAACCCATCCCCCCAACCCCCTCCCCTCTAGAACCCTCAGTTTGTTTCTCAGAGTCCATAGTCTCTCAGGGTTCGTCTCCCCCTCCAATTTCCCTCCTTCATTTTTCCCTTCCTGCTATCTTCTTCTTCTTTTTTTTTTTTTTTTTTCTAACATATAATGTATTATTTGTTTCAGAGGTACAGGTCTGTGATTCAACAGTCTTGCACAATTCACAGCGCTCACCATAGCATTTACTGTTTCTGTCAGTGTTCATTTGAGATTTTGTAATAAGTTATAGGTCCTGACCCAGACACAATGTGCTATAATTCTATTATCATTGAGTAAGGGGATATACCTACCATTTTGATATAAGACAGAAAGTTGAGGGAGATAACATTGTATTTGGAAAGGTATAATTTTTGTTCTCACTCTGCTTAGATGCTCACAGTTATACTTTCTGGCAAGGCCACCCTCTTCATCAAGGTTTCTTTCGAGTGCCCAGACAAGGACTCCACCGGACACAGTATCATCACATTAAGCACGAGGAGGTTATTTTAACTTGGGTAATTTCAGTACATGTACTGGTAACTAGGTCACCTAGTCACATATAGAAAACCTTAGTCATGCTGTATGGGATGTCTGTTTAAAGCAACATCACAGACTTCTGATGTACCTGCCAACTTTGAAATATAACCCTGAATACTGGGACAATTGACCAACTAGCTGAAGTTATTTAAAATCAGAGTTCTTGCAATTTCTGATGACTTTTAGGAAAATCTTAGACAAAATTCCTGATTTAGCATTTTTGTGTTTATAAACAACCATTCTTAGAAAACAAATTTTAATGCTTTTTTCTTGTCTTTCATGGAAAAACCTCAAGTATCTAAATCACTCAGTGTAGCCACCATTTATTGACCATGTACTAGATGTAAGATATTCTTTACACATAATTGTTTTTATTCATAATAAAAAAGCATGCATTGTTGTGCTTATTTTTACATATGAGGAAAGCAAGTTTCAAAAATTTAGGTAATGTGTCCAAAATTCCACAGTTAATATCAGAATATTAGTCTAAACAGATACTTCCTGGGTATAACATTTTTTCCCAGGGAAAAATACTGTAACAAACTAATTTACATGCCAAACCAAATCAATAAGGAATTTTTCGTCTGTGCATTTCTGTGGGCATTCATTTTCATTACCTAACCATAATAAATTTTATATTTAATTTAGTTACATAAATATATAGTTCATGTTTAGAAATATGACAACTTAAGTGCTTTTTAAAAAAATTCAGTCATCAGTAAAGAAGAAATGCTGATAATATCATGGATTGTGAACGGCTATTAGGATATACATACCAAAGATAAAGATATATACTTAAAATGATTTTTTAAATTTTTTTATTTAAATGCAATTTAGTTAACTTACAGTGTATTACTAGTCTCAGGGGTAGAATTTAGTGATTCATCAGTTGCCTATAACACCCAGGGCTCATTACATCAAGTGCCCTCCTCAATGTCCATCACCTGACTACCCCATCCTCCCCGCTGATCGCCCCTCCAGCAACCTTCAGTTTGTTTCCTGTAGTTAAGTGTCTCTTATGGTTCCCCCCACCTTTTTATCTTATTTTATTTTTCCTTCTCTTCTCCTATGTTCATCTGTTTTGTTTCTTAAATTCCACATTTGAGTGAAATCATATGGTATTTGTCTTTCTCTGACTGACGTATTTTGCTTAGCATACTTCCATCCACATCATTGCAAAGGGCAAAATTTTATTCCTTTTGATGGCTGAGTAATATTTCACTGTGTGTGTGTGTGTGTGTGTGTGTAATATGTAATAAGTTATAGGTCTTGACCCAGAAATAACAGTGCTATAATTCTATATCATATCATATATATATATTTCATCTTTTTCCATTTGTCTGTCAATGGACATCTAGGCTCTTTCCATATTTTGACTATAGTGGACATTGCTGCTATAAAAATTAGGCGGTTTGTGCCCCTTTGAATCACTATGTTTGTATCCTTTGGATAAAATTCTAGTACTAAAATTGCTGGATCACAGGGTAGTTCTATTTTTAATTTTTGGAGGAACCTCCGTACTGTTTTCCAGAGTGATTGCACCAGTTTGCATTCCCACCAACTAGTGTAAGAGGATTCCCCTTTCTCCACTTCCTTGCCAACATCTTTTGTTACCTCAGTTGTTGATTTTAGCCATTCTGACCAGTGTGAGGTGGTATCTCATTGTGGTTTGATTTGTATTTCCCTGATGCCAAGTGATGAACATTTTTTCATGTGTCTGTTAGCCATTTATATGTTTTCTTTGGAGAAATGTCTGTTTATGTCTATCCCCAGGGTTCATAACCAAATCAATGAATTTGCAATCATCTATCAAGATGTTTAGAAATGCAAGGAAGGTACCACACTCTTTAAATTGTGTCAATTTTTAAAAATTGACATGATTTTCAGATTTTGCTTCTGCTAGCTACATAACCAGCCATCTCACAACGAAATAAACAGAAAAATAGTCTCAATAAAATTTTAACTTGTCAGCAAAATACTTCCAAAAACAGAATAACTGATAATACAGGCTTACACACTCGCACACAGGGTGTGTGGGGGGGAGAGTAAGTGACAAGATCTGGTCATTATGTACATAATTAAGCACAGTTATTTGATTTTAAAATGGTTCTTGAGGGGTGCCTGGGTGGCTCTGTTGGTTAAGTGTCTGACTCTTGATTTCAGCTCAGGTAACGATCTCAGCATTGTGAGATCAAGCACTGCATAGGGCTCTGTGCTGGACATGGAGTCTGCATGGGATTCTCTCTCTCCCTCTTTCTCTGCCCCTCCCCTCTCTCTCTCTTTCTAAAATAAACAAATAAATCTTAAAAAAAAAAAATTGTACTGGGCGCCTGGGTGGCTCAGATGGTTAAGTGTCTGCCTTTGGCTCAGGTCGTGATCCCAGGGTCCTGGGATCAAGTCCCACATCGGGCTCCCTGCTCAGCAGGGATTCTGCTTCTCCCTCTCCCTCTCCCCTCTGCTTGTGATCTCTCTCTCTCAAGCTCTCTCTCTCTCTCAATAAATAAATAAATAAATAAATAAATAAATAAATAAATAAATAAATAAAATCTTTTAAAAAATGGTTCTTGAAACTTATCAATTGAATTGTTTTATTATTGGCTTGAAAGATCTTTCTTGTGGAAGATCTTTCTTGGGAGTAACCCCTAGAAAAACTTCTGGCTAATTATATAGAAAGTACTAAAGAAAGCCAGTCTCCTTAACTTTTGTAGTACTCTTCTCTTCTCTTCTCTTCGCTTCTCTTCTCTTCTCTTCTATTTTCTGTTTTTATTCTATTCAGTTTTACTCTATTCCATTTATTTTATTCCAATAAAACATATGAAACATAAAGAATTCACTTGGGGATTAATTTTTGCTACCTTACGAAGTTAAATTTGTTTTCTTAATTTTATTCAGTGTAATTTAAATTGCTGGATAAATCATGACCCTGAGGTATGTCTGTACTCTATATAGAACCAAAGAATTTTAGGCATGGAAGAGACCTTAGGATTAAGTTACTCCAATCCCTTCAATTTTAATCACTGGAAAAACTGAGAGATTTGATATTAAACTACTCACCCAAGGCTATGTTACTCGTTAGTTGTTCAAAAGATTAAGCACTAATTCCACCATCATGCCAACCCAAAGATTTCTTAATGTAATGTGAAGGTACTCAGACCAAGAATAACTGAAAGTTTAAAATCACAGTCTTTTTTATACAAATGATTTTGATATTGTCTATGAGACTGTACTGGTTGAATAATGTCTCCCAAAATTTATGTCCATCCGGAGCCTCACAATGTGAACTTATTTGGAAATAGGGTCTTTGCCGATATAATTAGTTAAATTTAAAAAGGTCATTCTGGATTAGGATAGATCCTAAATCCAATGACTGGCCTCTTAAGTGAACACACAGAAACATAGAGACACAGAGGGAAGAAGGCTATGTGAAGTTGGGGGCAGATTTGTGGGTGATGCTGCCACAAGCCAAGGAAAGCCTAGGGGCCATGGGGAGTGGGAGGAAACAAGGAAGGATTCTTCCAAGAGTCTTCATAGGGAGCATGGTCCTGCTGCCATTTTGATTTCATATTTCTAGTCTCCAGAACTCTGAGAGTGTCAATTTGTTATTTTAAGCCACTTTGTTATGGCAGCCTTAGAAAAGCAATACAGGATATCACACAAGGTAATATTTAAATGTCATAGGTAATGCCAGAAATTTTGTTCACTAAATGTATTTTCATTTCATGTGATAGTTTTATTGTGATATTATATATATGTATACACACACACACACGTTCTCATTTTTATTATAGTCTTTGGATTTGAATTTTGAAGATGCCAATACATAAAAACTGTTAAAATGACCCTTCTTCAAAATCAACTGTAACTTATTATTTACAGTGAAGTATTTCTAGAATCATACTCCCATTATATCTATGCAGCATAGTTACTCTTTTAAAAAAGGAGTAACAGTGAGCTATTAGGTGGTAAGCATCACAGACCTATAGATAATGCACATTGAGAACTGTTGGGTACATTTCACTAACTTAGAGAAAAAAAAAACCTAATGTCAGACTTGCAAAAACTTAATATAAGAAGCCACAAAATAGATTCTGTAGTATTGATTTTTTACATTGTTATAATAATAACTCTTAATTGTATGTATCTTTATATATTTAACCTATTATAGCTATAACCTCTGTTTTATTGTTATTTAGGGTCAAATAGACAAATACTGGTGTTTTTCCACAACCTTATTTTTGTGCTAAGGTATTTCTAAAGAACACTTATACATTTAGTGCTTCATGAGGGAGCCTCTTCATTAAGTCTCATTGCTGTTCCTGCTTGAGCAGGCTCCCAAAAGAGCAGATTCATTTTAAGTTTGGGTAGTTCCTCTTATCAGTCTGTGTTAGAGTCCAAAACTATAGCTGCATCTCAATTACCTTCCACGTAGAAAATTTTATCTAACACCTTCTACATCAAAAAGAAGAAGACTATTATAAAGAGGTAATAGAATAAAACAAAATGTTAAAATGAAACTACATGGAAACAAAAACCGTAGTTAATTTAAAGCTATATTGAAGGGAAAATGATAAGCTTGATAAAAAATAAAATATCAAAGTCATGAAGTAAAGGTGGGTTTATAGACCTACTACTGGGTCAGAAACGCAATACAAAATTGCCTTTGGGCATGCATGCGTGTGTGTGTGAAAAAGAGAAAGAGATAGAGATAGAACTTTTCTAAAGAAAATTCCCACTAAAAAAACTCTCTGGAAAAATCATTCGCAATATATCTATCTGACAAAAAATTGTACTTAAAATATATAAAGAATTTCTACAAATCAACAATAAAAAAGTGAGCAATCATTTAGCAACTAAGAAATAACTTGAACAATTTCTTTATAAAAGAAGAAATATAAGTGCCAATAAACTCTTGAGAATGTGGTCAATAGTATTGGCATCCGGGAAACCCAGATTTAAGCCACAGTGAAAGATCATTCAACACCCATCAAATGCCTGAAATTCAAAAAGACTGACATTAAATAGTGATGGTGTAGAACAACTAGAACTTTCATACACTGTCGGTGGGAGTAAAACCTGGTACAATATTTTGGCGACTTGTGGACAATTTCTTATTAAGTTAAGCATACATCTATGTTATAACCCAGCAATTCCACTCATAGGTATAAAAACATAAATCCACAATAAAGACTTGAACAAAAATATTCCTAGCAGGTTCAGTCATCATAGTAAAAAACTATAAGCTTCTATGTGCCCATTAAGAGGAACAAGGGTGCATAAACCATAGGATAATCACATTATGAAAGACTGTTCAGAAGTGAAATGGAATGTGTTACTGATGTATGAATCAACACGGATGACTCTTACAAACAGTATGCTGAGTGAAAGAAACTTGACCCAAGAGAATACATTCTGTATGATTCCATTTATATCAACATCTGGAATCAGCAAAAGTAATCTATGTTAATAGATGTAAGAAAGAGGCATAAGAATTTTTGATATATATTTTGGGTGACAGTTAAATTATTGAATACTAAAGAACTGCACATTTAAAAACATCCAAATAATACTTTGATAAAATACTCCAATTATAATAATATTTAAAAATAAAGAGAATACATACAAAATAAACCAATTATAAAAAAATATAAAGAAAATTCACTGATCATATCTTCAAAGAAAAGACTTGAGATATAGACTAAGAAACTTTCTTATATTTACTGCACTAAGGAAAAAATTAAGGAAAGGACTTTCACTTTGGGTTAACCTAATTATTTAACATGTAAAGTGAAAAGTTTATTCAACACTCAACAACAACCAAATGGTATCTCACAAGATAAAGATAATGTCAGGTTGGCTTCCAATTTTTGGTCCATATTAAATGCAATAAGAAACTGGGTCGTACCAATAAAACTTTAACAGTAATATGTCTTATATTCTATATTCAGCCAAGTTATAATTCCTATATGAAAGCAATGCAAAGATATTCTCAGATGTGTTTCAACTCAGAATATACTCCATTCAGATGTTTTTAAAAAAAAACGACTCTCAAGAATATACTTTAGAACATTTTTTTTTCCCCTTCCAAACAGGTAGCAATAACAAAGAAAAAATTGTTGGGTCTTATCTCCAAGTGGAATTACTGAGGAAACGTTAGGCAGGGGTGGAGTTTGGCGGTGGAAGAAAGTAGCTTTCCAAAAGGGGAGCAAATTAGTATGGTGCCATTCTTAACTTTGATAAATAGATGTAAGAAAACTTCACAGTTTTAATGTAACCACGTATGAATATTTACCTAACTGGCCATATCCCGAGATAGTTAATAAGGTAAATGAAAAGAAAATAGCATCAACAAAACCCAAACACTTGGAAATTTTTGTATGCATCCTTGTAAATAACAATCAGTCAAGGAGAAAATTGGATTAACCTTAATAGAATAAGTAGGAGAAAAAACATATCCATATGAGAATTTTGGTTGAATGTAACCAAAGCCACATTCAGAGCAACTGTTTTCATTATTTTAAAATAAATGAAATGTTTTATTAAAGATTTACTCAAGAGATAGAAGAAAAATAAGCAAAATCTAAACAATTCAGAAGAAAGTAAATAAGGGAACTTCAAGTAGAAATAATTACATAGCAAAAGAATGGAAATAATAAATACAAGATTTTTATAAACAATTATATAGAAAAACTCTGGTTAATCAAATTACTTCAAAAATTAAAAAGGGAATATTTTAAAACTATAGAATACATTCTGAAATTAGAACAATTGACACTAATATATTTAATAATCTCAAGAAAATGGACAAATTTTTAATGGAAAACATAAAAGTAGCCAAAACAAATTGAACAAGAACTTTAAAAGGAAAAAATAAAGCAAAGAAACTGGAAACTGTCAAAAACTTAGCATAAGCAAAAAAGCATCTCCAGAGACAGACACTTTTACACTTATTCTAAGTTTTCAAAACACAGATAATGTCTGTGCTACAAAAATTACTGGAAAACATAGACTAAAAAAAAGAAAGTTACCAAATTCACTTTACAAAGCAAGAACTATTCTGAAAGTAAAAGCTGACAAAGATACACAGAAATCTATATATCCAATTCTTTATGACTATGACTATAGAAGAGGCAAAATCTTAAACAGACTACAACAAAATGGTCTTTAGTCCAAGAATCAAGCTATTCATCATTATGAAATCTATTAATAAAATTTATCACATAGACAAGCTGAACATAAAAAATAATAGTCTTTCCAATTGGATGCCCAAGACTATAACAAAAATCCAAGAACCATTAACTAGTATAAGTTTTAAATATAGAGAAATAAAAATGCTTCCTCAACATGATGAAGACTATCAAGCTTGATCCAAGGAAGAGTGTGGGACTTAATCCAAAACTGCAGGAAGATACTCTTACTATTGAACATTGTCCTAAGTCTAGCTAGTGAAACCTGGAAAGAAGAAAGCAAGTAATTATTTGCAGATGATACGATGTTAAATCTGGAAAACCCAAATGTATAAAAGATGTAAAGCAAAGTAACACTTGAACCACACTTAAAATGAACCATGCATAGAAAAGACTTAAAATACAAAAGATATCTTTATAGAATTGTAGTATCTACTTTTTTGCCACCTTTTGTTGATTTCCAAAATTTCTCAATATGTATATACTGCCTAGGCAATGTAAACACAAATGACAACAAAATTATCTGTGAACAGTAACACTAAACCATATGGCAAAGGGAGGGGAAAATTTCCCATGATGCTGAAACTATTAACAGCCTTGTGCACAGACTTGCACATATGTGTTTGTGATACACATGCATGCACACACAGAGAACTATCTGTAAACATATCTGCATGTGTATAAACTCATACTATATATAATGTTGTTTTCAACTTGGAATGTTATTGAGTTCATACATCATGGGCATCATTTTATATAAGTATATATATATATATATACACACATATATATATATTTATCCCAATCATTTATATATTATATATTTATATAAGTATATATTTATATACTTTATACTTATATTTATACTTATATTTATATAAGTATATATATATATATATACACACATATATATATATTTATCCCAATCATTTCAACAGCCATAGGTATTGCAGATTCTTATATGGATTTGCTATAAATTGCTTAACTCATCCCTTATTAATGGAATTTAAATTGTTCACAGCTTTTAATTTTTACAGTTAGTGCTATAATGAGCATTCTTGCATATATGTCTTTTCATGTTCATTTTTACAGTCATCTATTACAGTATAACAAACTACCACAGAATTTAGCAGCTTAAAAGAGTAAGTTATTTTATCTCAAGGTTTTGTGTGTCACAAATTCATGGGTGATTCTTCTATTTCACATGACATGAATGGAAGTCACTCAGTGGAAGTAGGTCCCAAATGTGCCGTCTGGGGTTTGAGGCAACTTCCCTCTTATGACTGGTGGCTTGACAAGGACGATTAGAAAGCTGGGTTCAGCTGGGACTGTTGATAGAAGTGCCTACATGTAGGCTGCTCAGCACTGCAGTTTCAATGTATTTGGTCATCTACGAAGCAACTCGGAGCTCAAGAAAGAGTATTCCAAAAGGCCCAGATGGTAGCAGCAAAGTGTTCTATGACCTAACTTTAGAAGTTCCATAACATCAATTTTGTTACTTTCTATTAGTCAAGGAATCTACGACAACCAACCCAAAGTTAAAAGGAGAGAAATTAAACTCTCCTCTCAACAGCAGCAATAAATAACTGCAGCCACAGGGAGTAAATTAGAATTCCTTGAAGTGTAATTGCAGGGTCAAAGAGTATGTGCATTTTAAGTCACTTTCCAAAAAGTTTATACCAAACAAATTTTAAAGAAATTTTAGTGTGTACTTCTAAAATAGACATGTGCATTGACAGGTTAATTGTCTCTTTAGAGGCATTTAGTAGGTTTTATTGGGCTTTTCATTAAGAGTCAGTTGATGATGTCAAACATGCAGTTGAGAAAATGAAATATGACTTCTGATATAAACTATCAGGAAATTAAGAAACATCTTCAAGATACACAATTAAGCATTCTCCCTTATATATAAAGTTCAATGAAACTCTAAACACACAGATTTTTAGATGGTTTGCAACATTGTTCAAGGGTATCTCTTAAAGGCAAATCACTGATCTTCTGTGCTGGGAGTTAAAGCTTTTAATGGTAGGATTAGCAATATTATAATTAGACCTATACCAGGAAAATAAATCTCTTTACTCTCTAAATCATCTTTTAAATCATCTCAATGGATTGCTTTGTAGATTTCCATATATGTTTTTCCCCTCCCCTGAAACTGGTAAAGTAAGAAGAATTTGAAACCTTCCTCCACTTAGGTGGAGATGCTACCCACATGCTTAACACTCTCCATCAAAAAGTGTCATTTAGAAATGACAACTGTTACAAGCAATAGATTTAAAACATAACATTTATTGTTAACAACAAACCTGAGATGTGTGGTCCCAAGATAGGTCAGCAATTCCATGATATTCTCAAGGGTTCAGTTTCTTTCTCTCTTTTCACTCCACTATTCTTAAATGTTGGCTTATTGTCCACATGATTATTGCTTCACAGGGAAAAAATGGCTCCTTTAGCTCCAGACACAATATTGATATTCAAATTTTTTTAAAAATGGAGAATGAACTCTTCTGTCATGTTATTCTCTTTTGTAAGATAACAAAAACCTTCTTAAAAGCTTCCCAGTAGGCATCTTGTTGGCCATATGTGGTCACCCTTGTTCCCAAGGAAGCTGGGAAAGACATTACCTGACTTTTCAGTCTCTACTGTGAATTGTTAAAGGAGAAAGAGATTAGGGGGCATGGCTTTCTGTTAGTGAACCAGCAGTTCAGCCGTACAAGACAAAACAGAAAGCAGGTTAAGTCTTGGAAAAAGGTTGAAGAAGTTCACTGAAGAATGCTTCTAGAATAGAAATAAGAAGTCTTTATTTATTTATTTATTGTTATTGTTATTGTTATGTTAATCACAATACATTACATCATTAGTTTTTGATGTAGTGTTCCATGATTCATTGTTTGTGCATAAAACCCAGTGCTCCACGCAGAACATGCCCTCTTTAATACCCATCACCAGGCTCACCCATCCCCCCACCACCCTCCCCTCTAGAACCCTCAGCTTGTTTTTCAGAGTCCATCGTCTCTCATGGTTCGTCTAGAAGACTTTTTTTTAAAGATTTTTTATTTATTCATTTGAGAGAGACAGAGTGAGTGAGAGCACAAGCAAGTGGGAGGGTCAGAGGGAGAAGGAGAAGCAGGCTCCCCGCTGAGAGCAGGGTACCTTATGTGGGGCTTGATCCCAGGACCCTGGGATCATGACCTGAGCTGAAGGCAGACGCTTACAGACTGAGCCACCCAGGTGCCACAGAAATAAGTCTTTGCACGTTACATCTGGTCCAGCCTGATTTCCCAGCATAGGTCTAACAAGTAATGGAATTCAAGATATTTTTTTTAAGATTCTATTTATTTATTTGAGAGAGAGAGAGATCAAGAGAGACCAGGAGCGGGGGGTGAGGGGCAGGGCGGGCTCCCCACTGAGCAGGTACCCTGATGGACCTGAGTCCCTGAGCTGGAAACAGATGCTTAACCAGCTGAACCACCCAGGTGCCCTGGAATTTAAGATTTTCTTAGTCCTTAAAGGTCACTTTTTTCTAAGAGACCTAACAAGGGTAGATTTTAGTGAGCTCCCTGTGGACCAGGGAATTTGGAATACACTCTTCTTTTTTTTACTCTTTCTCTTCTAAATCTGGCCTTAGTATCTGCTTTCTATTTGTAAAATTTATGTCTTTTTTAATTATTAGAGAAAGGGACAAAGAAAGTTTGTCAGGGAAACACAATGTAGAGGGAAAAACAAGAATTTTGGAGACCCTGGATAAGGAGTTAAGGCTTTATTTTTGGATCTGCTTCTAATTATAAAATCTGGGGCTCTTTCCTATCTTATTTAAGTCTTAGTTTCTGCATCTGTAAATGAGGAAGTGGCAAAAGATTGCTTTCAGGGCTATATTCTATTATTTCGTCATGACTCTGTCACATAGTCAAAGCATGATTAAGCTTAAAGAAAGCTGGCTTATTACTAACTGGAGTCATATCAATTATCATCACCATCATCTTCATCACCATCTGCATTGAACATGAAGTGCCAGGCAATATGCAAAATACTTATGTGGATTATATCATATAATTCAATCCTTACAATAACCCAAATGCTGAAAATTTTACTTGATCCCCATCCTTAGAGATGATACAATTGAGACTA
The DNA here is from genome assembly GCF_037043125.1 of Eumetopias jubatus. Taxonomy (NCBI): domain Eukaryota; kingdom Metazoa; phylum Chordata; class Mammalia; order Carnivora; family Otariidae; genus Eumetopias; species Eumetopias jubatus. The sequence goes on from NW_028274811.1 coordinate 116,825,182, forward strand.
GGAGTGGTTATTTGCCCAGAGTTGCTTGGAAATTTATAAGTCCTGGAATTAAACAAAGTTATCATTGATTACAGAAGCTAACTACCCATTACACCATTGATTAATTGAGGAAGATCTCATGAGTGATAAGATTAGTGTAATTGTTATGACTTTCAAATAAAACTTGCTTGTTAAAATGGTACCAAAATAAGAACACACAAGCTTTTGATATTTTGCCAAGATACCTGGCCAGGATGATCCAACACCAGGACCTGTTTTCGCTATGAATGTTTGCAAGCAGTCTACACAGGCTCAGGAGATGCAAGGGCACTCAAGAACAGCCATTTACAAGGTTGCCTAAATATTGATGAGTAAGACAGACTGATTTTTTGGATAGTTTTCTAACTCCAATCCTGAGAGATAAACTTTAAAACAGAAAAAAAAAAGTGGCAGAACAGCCTGTGATAAGATAAAATAATTGAAGGATTTGTTATATTCCCCTCATGCACTAAGTAGATTAAAAGGTAGACCTGGTCGGAGCAGAACGATAGGCAAAAAATCAAATAGAGCAGATACAACAGGAACCTTGTAATAGCCTCAGGTTGAGAAAGAAACAGATCCTTTGCCAAAGCAAACTCCTGCCAATGCTACTTCTACACAAAATGGATTGGCAGTGAGCCTGCAGTGTGCTGTTTGGGGCCAGGCTCCCATGAGGGGACAGTGTGGAACTGCTACTTACATGCTCAGAAAGTAGAAAAGGCAATCCTGTTTTTTTCCCCTTTTTCTTTTGTTGCTATAACTGAATAGGAAAATATTTTTATTTTCTGAACAAGGCTTGGAAGGGTGCTCCAGACAGCTGTGCAGAGACATTTGCACGTGAACAAAAAAGAAACCAACCCCAGAGAGAGAAGGGGTGCTGACATGAATAAAAATTTACCCCCTGTTTAATGACAATTTGGTGAAAATGTCTGTTTTCAGAGACAGTGTCTCCTGAAAAGCTTAGAAACCAGCTGGGCCCAGAAGTATACACCTGAAACCTAACAAGCAAAATAGGAAGCTAAACAATTTGTGAATAAAGGTTTTCCTTTCCTGTTCAAAGCAAGAGATTGGCAAATATTTGTATTTTCCATGAAAAAAAAATGCATTCGCTGAATGGTATTTCAAAACATATGGATAGAATTACAAGTTTAAAAGCCATGTACACCCCGTACGCCCTAAGAGCAGTTCATTTACAGCAAGAACCACAAATCTTTAATGAGTTTGAATTTGAGAATGAGAAAACAGAATAATAACTCGTGTCTCCAGAGACATAACCATGGCGTAGAATCTGCCAAGTCCAGCACTTCAGAGGTGTGTCTAAGCAGGGACTTCACTTGTCAAAGCATACTGGAATTAGACATGGGAGCTTTTGCCTCCAGTAGAAAGAAGATGGGCCATGAACAATCAGCAGAGGAGGCGGAAATAGAGAGAAAAGCATATAAGAAGGGTGGGACTGAGCATTTTCTCCTCAACTTTTATCAGTGTTCCGTTTGCTTACTTGGAATCCCCTAGTCGGAAAGAGAAATAAGAAATGAGTCAAAAGCTCACTTTCCATCAATAGAGATAACAATAGTCACTCTCTTTAGAGACCGAGCTACTCCAGGCAGCACTGTGTGTAAGAGATGGGGGGCAGGGCAGGGCTGGTGGGGTGGGGCTGCACGGCTTGCAGAGATCTTGAGTAGACTTAGGCCACTAGAAGGATGATGCAATGTCGGTGACCCAAGGTGTAGTAACCTTAATAGGTATTTTCCTGAAATGAAAATCCTACAAACCAGGATTACGTAGATAATTTCCAAGGGTACTTAATTTTTTACAACCTGCATTGACATTTTCTAGTACTTGTATTTTACAACCCCATTGGGAAACTGAGGTGATTTCTTTTTCAAAAACTAAACCCCATACATTTTAAAACAACTCTGAGTTCATTAGTTTTTTCCAACTATTAAAACACATTATTTATTTGGTGGAAATGACCCTATGTCTCCTTTTTATTGGACTGTCTCAATTTGGAGAGCCCACATTGGAGCCAGTCTTTTGTATATATTAAACAGGTGATCACCCAAAGGGTATGATTTGAGCAATGCCAGAAGACGCCCCAAATAAAAATGCTACCTTCTGTATTGCCTGAGTGTCCCATATGTGGTGATTCAATGACTTCCATAGTCCCACCTCCAAATGTCCTTGGTTACAGAGCAATTACCATTCCTGAGATAGGGAAAACCTTGGCATAAAAGAAGTTGGCCACTTATTTTGCCCCCTACCTTGTCAATACAGAAACAGACAGCTTTTCCCCACTACTCCAGCAGGCAAAATCATTTTTGTCTTTCCAAAATCCAGTTCAGGGCTGTGACTTCAGCATTTCTACCTCAAGGGAAACCTATTGCTCCTTTTTCTTGGCCACCACAGGCTTTATACTCACCATTCCCACAGTGAGCATCTACATATTTTATAATTTGTTATTTACTTGTGTCTGTTATTCCTACTGGATTTTGACTTCCTATAGGCTAATGTGTAAAACTGGGTGTGACTCTTATCTTTATATCCCCAGATACTGTAACACTTTAATATGTAGCAGTGTTTTCTAAAAAGAATTAATGATGTAAATGTGATGTAAAAAGTGCTAAACACAGGCTAATTCTTACTTTTCTCTCTTGTTTAGGGTATAAATCAATCCTACATCTAAACTTGTGTGAGTTCAGTCGAAATGGTCGACTTGTGTATTCCACATATACTTACTGAGCAAAATTCAAGAAAAACACGTTCTCCAGATATTAGATAATCAAAATACAGTTGTGTACCAAAAGAAGAGGGATGCAATTAGTTTACCTGGGATCTACTCATTATCTGGGTTTGCCTTATCCATGGAGAATTTTAAAACAATAATGAACCATCTAAACACAAGTCTGTCTTTTATTATAATTATCATGTGCTAGTAATTCTAAACGATCTTAGTGATAAAGTTATCCTCCCCACTAGGGAAAACTATGCTCTTGACTCTTCCTCCTTGTTACACCACTGCCAAAGTGTATTGTTACCATTCATTTGTTCATTTCATTACATTTATGCTTCTGTTTCAAGGCCAACTCTGATTTCTCAACTTCATCACCTGCATAGTAATTTCAGATTAGGTTTTTAGGTATTTTATTGGATCTTCTGTTCCACTAGGTATAAGATTTGGTTGGGAGATATTTTGAATCTCTAATTTTGGTCTTAAAGTAATTTTGCTAGGCTCCATTTTCTAATCCTCCTTGAATGAATTTTATAATTAATTAGAAAACATGAGTTAAATTAGTTCTTATTAAGTCCCACTAAGGTCACTATCAGCAAGTCAGGGGTTATGAGTCCAACATTTCTTCAGTTATATTTTTATTTATATTCTATCTTAACTTTTTAAAAATTTGCAATAAAACTGTGTAAGTTTCATTTATATTGACAGGCAAAATCAATTAGTTGACAGAAATAAGTATAGGAAATATTGGTCATTAGTAGCTGCTCAGCCATCTCAACTTGGACAGTCATTCCTCTAACAGTGGACACTGTAAGTGAAAATGTGCAAACTCTTTTCAAAGACCTATATATACTGTTGCTGGATTACATGTTTAAAGAAGACAAAGCAGTGTCTCTTTACCTTCAAGAAACGTATGTCCTAACAGTATAGATAAACAACATGTATTTATCAAATATTTTCAAGACAAAATTTGAATAAAGGGAATATGTATGGTTCTAAGAATCGCCAAACTGAAGTCATCCAGGCAGTTGTTTGGTTGCCAACTAAGGATATTTCATGAGAAGATTTTGACATCTTTGTTGATAAGAACCTTATGGGTTAAAGACCTCCTCTTTCTTCTCAAGTCCTTCGCATATCTTTTCTTCAAAAAGTAGTTCAAACACTGGCAGGTTAATATTTTGATATATTAGCCAACAGGATCTCTCCCTGTAATTATGTGTACCTCATGACCTTTCCCAGAGCTCTTACAGCTAGGGTCTTCCAAGTTCATTTCTCAGGGAAAAGATATAAGAAGAGAAATCCAGAGCCAACGGAAGAGTCAAATTACTGGCTTTTGAGGAAGCCTGGATTTACGGATGGGAGTGAGAGGCATGAGTCCAGAAACTTCAGAGAAATAAGAAATGGCAACTAGTTTTGTCCAGCTGGAACAGAGGGCTTGCTCTGGAGTAATCAAAGCTGTACATTGAATACATTGCGTATCGGTGTTTGAAGGCTGATGTAGGCATTTTGGATTTAGTAGGAAACAAGAAACAGTATCACAGGCAAAGGCAAGTGCAATTATTTAAACGAACTATCTAGTTCTGAAAAAGTCTGAGGGCAGCTAGAATACTCATTCTTAGCCAACTCTCCCTCCCAACAACCCTCTGCGACTTTTCTGTGACTAATATAACTATCATAGAATGCTGGAATATGGAGGAAAGTTCAGGTATATGCAAAACACAGAGTCCTCAGGAAGATGATGTACAAGTTGGGTTTCATTGTTTATACTTAGGGGAAGGTCTGAAAATAGGCTTCTGATAAAATGCCTTATATCAATGATGGCACGCTACCTGTGCTGAGGAAGGTATCGTGGAAAAGAGTGAGTACTGGCCGAAGACAAGCTTTACCCATTTCAGCCTGTGAACAGGGTAGTCCTAAACCCAGATGCCTGAGCATTTGCCACCAGTCCACTGGTAAAAGAACCCCACTTAAAAAAAAAGAAAAAAGGAAGAACCCCACTTAATTATACACTGATTGTTAATCTGCCTGCTTTAAGGAACCACGACGGCTTGAAAAGAACACTCAAGAGACATTAGAGCAATGTTGTTAAGTCAAGGCCTCTGGAATCTAATCACCAGAATTAAAATCCTAGCTCTTTTCTAGAATCACAGTGGTGTGATCATAAGCAAGTTAATTCACCTCTCTGTGTCTCAGTTTTCTCATCTAGGAAACGTTAGAGTGTTATTGTGAGAATAAGAACTGTGAGACATGGGAAGGGCTTTTGGACATAGGACTGTGAGCTCCTGCTGTTCAAAATATCACTATGCAGCCCTTGGCTACCGTGAATAAAATGGAACATTATAACCCCTTTTAGTGGGCTAAATAATGCCCCTCAAATGGGTCCATGACGTAATCCTCAGAATCTGTGTGACCTTTGAATGGGACCTTTGATTTAGACTTTTTAGATGTGTTTAAGTAAAGATCTTGAAATGGGGGGGATTATCCTGGATCCACTGAGTGGGTCAATGTAATCACAATGGTCCTTATATGGGAGCCAGGAAGTCAGAGGAGTAAGCAATAAGATGACAGATTCGAGATCAAAATGATACTCTTCAAGATGGAAGAACAGCCCATAAGCCAAAGAATAAAGTTAACTACAAGAAACTAATAAAAGGCATAATTATAAGTTATCATTGTAGTGACCTGAATCTTCAAACGAAGTCTAGCAAGGTATTTTTATGCCCATTTCATAGAGAAGATAATGAATTTAGAGAGCATTTGTAACTTGCTGAAGATTAAGCGTCTACAAAGTGGGGAACGGGAATCATTTTGGGATTGCCTGATTCCAAACTCGACACTTGTTATGATTCTAAGGTGTTCTTATGGAGACTTTATCTCAAGGTCCCATCTTAGGGAAAACCAGTTACTTTATTACAACTTATTAACATATCTGTAATGGAACATTATTCAGTCACTTATTTTCAAATTCCAGCTTATTTTCACCAAATTAAAAAAAAAAAGGTATCAAGAGGAAGTCTCTGATTAATACATCCACATCTATCATGAGCAGCTCTGAGGATCAGGGGCTACAGTCAAAAGATTGGAAGTCAGAAGAGATTTGATTCCCAAAGTGGCCACACCTCTGCTATGTAACCAATAATTCCCTTAATATCCTAGGTAAAATAATTATCTTATGAGGTTTTGAGAAAGAGTAAAGAATTCATCAATATTATATTTATTTACGTGACATGCACATATAATTGCAAACATGTTTAACTTTTATTGAAAGCTGATTACACACCTGAAACTTCTCTAAGCACATTACATGGATTATCTCATTTAATTTTCACACTATCGCTAGCATGTAGGCATGCCTGAAGCAGTATAAATAATGATTTAGAGCACAAACTCACAAGCCAAACTATGGACTTAGACAACTTAGTTAACTTCTCTGTGCCTCAGCTTCCTCATCTTTACATTAACGGTAATCATTCTTTACATCATAGGTCTGATGTAGAAGTAAATGTGTGTATATTCAGCTTTAAGAACTCTATGTCTGCCACAGAGTACTTGCTGTGTACGTGTCTGCAGGTATTGTCAACCCCCCACTTTACAGATGAGGAAATGACCCTCAGGGTATTTAATTACTCCTCCAAGATTGAAGAGCTTGTAGGGGCTGGGGTGCTGGAACCAAGATTCAAACCCACAATCTTTTCATGTTGTTTCCCAGTATTAGAAAAACACCTAGTGTTAATATAATAAATACGTTATAGAATAAAAGTGATATCAAGAATTATAAAAAGGGATTTAAAATGTATTTACTATGAGTAAACAGTGTGACTCTTTGCACAGGATTTCTTTCACTAAAGACTTTGAATTCCACTAATCCATTTATTTGTGACCATTTGAAATTTTAAAAAGAAAGGCATCTGCCCACAGATATTTATAGCAGCTTTATTCATAATTGCCAAAACTTGGAAGCAACCAAGACACCCTTCAGTAAGTGAACAGATAAACTGTGATACATCCAGACAATGGAATATTATTTAGCGCTAAAGAGAAATGAGATATCAAGCCATGATAAGACATGGAGGAAATTTAAATGCATGTTACTAAGTGAAAGAAAATCTGAAAAGACTACGTACTGCATGATGCCAACTATATGACATTCTTGAAAAGGCAAAATCATGGAGATAATAAGATCAGTGGTTTCTAAGGTGTTTGGGGAAGAACAAGAGACACAGGTAGAAGAGGATTTTCGGAGGTGTGAAGCGATTCCATAGGATACTACAGTGTTAGACATATCTCCTTATACATCTATCAAAACCCTTAGAATGTACACCAGTTGTGAACCTTACTGTAAACTGTGCACTTTAGGTGATAATGATGTGTCAACATAGGTTGTGAATTTTAACAAATGTACCACTCTGTTGGGGGATGTTGATAATGGGTGTGGGTGGGGCAGGGGTATATGGGAATTTTCTGCACTTTCTGTTTAATATTTCTCTGAACGTAAAACTGCTCTAAAACAAAGTCTCTTTAATTTTTTAAGCCTTTTCCATCTGACATCTGTAAATTTTCCTTACTTTTAAAATTATAATTGCCCTAATTTGTGGCTTTTGTATTGTGATCTATAATAATATCATGTCAAATGCTTGTGATTCTTTTTAAAACTGTACTTAGGGTATTGGAAGGCCATGTTGAGTTAATAAAATATAATTTACTCAAAAGTTAAAAAAAATTAAATCCTTGGATGTATTTGAAATCATTATAATTCTGGAATTAAAACAACTCAAAGAAAATATTAATTTGTAAAGGCATCCAGATGTACCTGCTGCCAAATGCACCTAATTTTACTTCAAATTAAAGTTATACTCTGAGTCCTACATCTAGACTGTTAGATTTAAAGGGATTATAATTTACACCAAATTCAACCATTTTTTTGCTGTTTAAACTCATTTGTTTCATGATGTCACACCTCCAGAAAAAGGGGAAAGCCAGTGACAGTCAACTCTATGCTTTATCACCATCATTGCTTCTTCTGCTATCAGGAGTATCACCTTCCGACATGCTCATCACAGGACCTTCCTCTCCTTCTCTTTCATTGGGAATGGTATCAAATCCCTTAGGGGCATTTTCATTATATTCTTCTTCATTAATTCTGCCACCCTTTCAGAAGCATCTGCTCTATGCCAACACTATGCTAGGTGCTGAGAAACGTTACCATTTATCCACTCAATCTTTGTCAATCATCTCCACTAAATTTTGAAGAAATGCTTAAGATTTGTTTTTCTCTCCTTGTTTTTAATTCACAAACTACTCACTGGTAGGGCAAATGTCAAAGCAGATTTGGTTATTTTTTCAGCACTGATTTCCATAACTAATTCTTTTTTCTTCTTTCTTCTTTTCATTTTCTTCTCTTTCACACTCATCTTGTTTCTCTACCTCTGCTTTCTCTATTCCTTTTTTTTTTTATAACATCTAAGTTTGGGAGCCATGGAATTAAATAACATTTTTTAACTTTACTAACTCTAATGAGAGACTGTTCACTGATTCCAAGGATAGAACCCTCTCCTATAAAGATATTCTGCAGTGTGGTCCTATGTGTGTCTTGGTGTGCCCCTTGGGGTGCCCAATAACAACATCAACACAATTACATGTGGTTGATATAAGACTTGAACTTGGGAGAGCTCACATTTGTATTCCTGTATAATGTCATTTCTCCAGTTTTTTCTTGGATTCTTCAAGTGTAAACAAAAGATAAGATACAAAGTCCTGTCAAGGTGTAAAGAGAAAATTTACCTCTTTTTCTTTATAGAACCAAGTAGGGAAACACATTCTTCGAAGGTGAGATGGAGCTATTTAGAACTGAGAGTGGCAGCATTCCTCAAAACCCAAGAATACTTCAAATTTTCAGAAGACTCAATGAAGGGACAATTTGGGATGATAGGACATTTTTGTACCAGTAACTATTTTCATTCAGAAAAAGTTGACAGGTTATTATCATTTTTGACTGAGACAGGGTAGCATATCTTTTGATGCAGCCGGCGACACACAAAGATGGCTGAACAAGATGTTTAGTTCAGTCATTCGCCTGTAGCAACATGTCTGAAAGCATCACTTCTGACTGAAAGAATCACTTAACCTGAAACAATTCCTGGATATAGAAATCAAGTGGTTAATTCATGTATCAGCTGAGACCACCCACAACTTTTTCTCTGATTGTTATGTAGACAAAGCTGTAGTGACCACCTTAGAATATGAATCCACCAAGAAATAGTGTTAGTAGCAAGTTAACAGAATTTAATACAAATAACAATAACTGTGAATATATAATTTTTTAGAAAAGCCACACTTTGTAAAAGGTAGGTGGACTACCTGATACTTTTCCTACAACAAAGTTGACTCTTACACGGAATGGTAAAAACAAAAGTAAAAGATCAAAGAATTGGCCAACTGTGGGCAAGGAAAAAAAAAATCATCAAGTTAATTAAACGGAAATTATAAAACTGGGTTTGTTTTCATATGGCAGTGTCTAAGCAAATGCTGAGTTCAAAATCTCTAGACCTTTCTAAAAGTACAGCTTTATAGGTTTATAAGAGACTAAAAAAGTGATATTAATACATTTTTAAAAATGGGTAAATAATAATCATATCCTTGGGTAGTCTGACGTATGAGGGTATATTATAGTTTATTTACAATTTGAAAATCTGCATACTCTGTGATGAGAAATAAACAGCCAAATGAATATTTGGTTCAGTGAGCTCATTCGTCCACCGTGAAACTGCAATACTTTAAAAAGTGTGAAAAGTGTAATTGGAACACAGGCAAAACCCATTTTTTAACCTTTCATAAAAGATACACTTGCAAAGAAAATAGAAACTTTGGACTGCAAATGGCTAACATTAAAAAGACAACAACAACAACAACAACATAAAACCAAAAGGCTGAGTAGGTGCAAAGCTATTTTTCTTTTCCTCCTAAAGCAGATTAACTAGTTGGGTATTTCTTTGAATAGCTTAAAAGTTTCAAGTTATATCTGGCAGAGTGAATAGGTAATGATATATGCCTCATTCACCAAAGAAACAAATGTTTTGTTTCCCGACTCTAATTCTGTATTTTGTAGTAAGCTAGAGTGATATAATATACACTAGTATTATTGTAAAACAAGAGTTTATTACTTGGCTAAGTAAGTTGATCTTTGGAAAAGTGTACAAATGCTTTGAAATAAAATAAAAACTACTTAATCCAATCTTCTCTCATACAATTTCTTTCAAGGAGAACAGACACAGCCTGTTAAAATAACAAAGAATGTAGAGTTTCCATTCATGCCCAAAGTGTCCTCATTCAAACTCCCACTCTAAAGCTACCTTGCCCTCCTTCTCAACTTTCTTTGCAGTAGGGAAATGTGATTCCATGAAACCTCCGGGATTTTTGTTTTATGTTAACTGGCAGAGCTTTTCACGTCTCACAGACCCATTGACACCTAAATGACACACACTTTGGATTGTCTTGTTGTGTGGAAAAGACAGATAAAGGGAGGAGGAGAAACCTAACACAGGTGGGCAAAGGCAACGTGGCTGTCACAAACCCTCGCTCCTGAGATCACGACCAGGCTTAGGATCGTTTCGGAGATAAAACAATCGCTTTGGTGAAATGATTTCACAAGAAGCGTTAAATTACAAACCTGAGAGTTCTCCAAAATCTGGCGGCCCTAGAATGAAGCTTTGCAAAGGAAAAAAGTTAAATCTTCAAGATCTTTAGCCAGGATATGAGCAGAGTCACATCATTTAAGTGGAATTAGCAGACCGTGTCTGGTCTGCAAAGTGAGTGTAGAATTGTGTTCACTTCTTACACATGATGGAGACTGGTGTAAAATGCCAACATTTCCAGCTGTACCGGGGGATGAAATTGAGAATTTTGGAATGGAATTCTATTTGGCCAAGCATCTACGTCACTGCTACAGTTTAGCTATAGACTTTTACTTGGTGGTATATATCTATTTAGGTGCTTTGTAAGAAATCATGAATGATGCATGTTTTCTAGTTTCAGGGTGATTTACAATAGATTTCCCATCCTGATTTGATCAAAATATTCCTATACCTTCTGACTTTCTAGCAATGTCTTTAATGTATTCATTCCCGGAAGACTTTTTTTAAAGTGTGTTCAAATGAAAAAATCATAAAAGGTTGAGATATGTTCCACAAGATTACAGAATGTAAAACAAATGTCAAAGTAAATTTTTGCAATTGCTTTTGATTATAGCATTTTGAGATTCTAGAGCATTTTAGGAAATTCTTAAACCAGCATTTTTTTTTTAGCTAAACATAACCTCCCTTGAACCCAGCCACATTTCTCTCCTCTCCTGTCACTCAGTTCCTTGTACTTCTTTTGAATCACGATTTGTAAGACAGGCCCCTAGGGCAGAAAACATTTGTTGGGCTAGCTCCCATTATAAAAAGACTTTTCTGAGGGATGCTCTTCAGTGTTAAGAAGGCAAGGCCTCTTCTAGGAGGTCTATTTTATCAGGCTCCTTGTTCCCACTGTCAATGTGAGCAGCTCACAACTTCTGAGAAAAAGAAGGAAATCAAGTGTGAACCAAGGGTACAAACCAGAGCTTTTATAATAAATGAGAATATTTATTTCCTTCTCTGAAAGTTTAGTGGTGGCTAGAATTACTAATGGTACCGATCATTACCAAAATACATCTGTGTCATTCGCCGGGGTTTTTTTCCCCCAAGTTAGTATCACAATTGTATTACACTACAACAATAAAAAGCCTCCTTTCAGCTAATGAGTTCAAAATGGAATCTAATCTTAGGAGCTCTATGCGTCAAGCAGCGTGGCTCATTCCCATTTAGGAGAGTGTTTCTGTGCATCTATCACAAAAGAAGGGCCAAGTGGGAATAAAATGCCCATCTACTGAACCCTTTCTCACTATCCTAGCTACCAGAAGCGCTAGCTCTGAGTTCCACTCAGTCAGCTGCTGGTTTGACATCATGATTATATACATAAAGTTATAACTTTCTGTTTATCAAACACCATAGATTCCATGAGGATTGTAATTTTGAACTTGGTTTATTTGTGCCAAATTGCCTGAAAATAATAATTAGAGACAATTTAACATAATGAGTACAGTAGTTTCAGATAAATTACCCCTACAGAACATTAATTGTATTCATTAAGCAGAAAGGGATGAAATTCCAAGGTCATATCTATTCTGGTTTTATTTTTAGAAAGCATCTTCAGTTTCTTTCTTTTAACTTGTAAGACATTAATTTAGACAGAATGAAGAGATACTTAGTGTGTAAAATGATTGCACTAGGATGTTATTTTTAATTAAAATTCCACTTAAGTTCACCAAAAATCACATTCTAGTTATGCTTCTATGATGTTTCTTTCTGCATTGCTGTGGGTTTAAAATCTTTTTAATATCTAAGCAATGAAAGATTATTCAAGTTTGAATTTTTCCAGTTTTCTAGTTTCATTTGCCTATATGAATGAATATAAAAGTAGATAAGTCAAGAAAAGCATACTGAATTCCACATTGGGAAGTCCAGCTAGAACATCCTTTTGGAAATTAATGATTAAAAACATTGAAACAAAACGAATGTCCTTAGACATCCATTAACTTAATTTACTCTTTTTATTAGTGTAATTGTTAAACCTGGAGGATTTACCAAAGTTTAATCAAGGTCAAGGTATAGCCTTAATGACTAGGCCGAAATGTGACTTTTACAGTGAAAGCTGTGAATTGTGTCTCCTTTGACCCGAGGTCAATCTGTATTGACACAACACAAGGAGACAGTATATATTATAAACTTAATATATTTGGCACTAGGAAGGTTTAGAAAATTTGGCACTGAAGCAAAACTGGTCATTCATGCTTTTCTTAATGAAAAACGACATAAAACCATGAGATTCCCTTTTCTCACATTCCAGATTCAACCTGTAGCCTTCTTGTTAATTCAATTACTGTTGCTAACAAGCAGTGTGTTGGGGGATTCCCACCACTAGACCTCAGATTTAGTTTTCAGTCCATTCTTAGGAATTGAATTAATATCTACTGAAATGCTTAGTCTTACCAACTCAGATTGACTTGTTAACATCAGGGTGTATACTTGCAAACCTGGACCAGTTTAACTCCATCAAATGTCTCCTTGCTTCTAGTCTGAATAGTATATGTACTTGCTTATCCAATAGGTATCACAAATTATTATGGCAAAAATAGCAATTTTGGTTTTCAACTCCAAATCTATCTTTCCGTATAAGAAAGTGGCACGACCATCCTATCAGTTAGTTGTTCTAACAAAAAGCAAACACACCAGAAACTATCCTTGATTCCTCTCTTTTTCTCACTCTACATAAAATCAAGCAGTCTTGAGTGATTCACCTTGAAAATATAACCCATCTCATCCACTCATCTCCATTGGTAACTCTCGTGTTCAAGCCGCCACCATCGGTTTGGTGACTGGATTCCTTCTATAGCCAAACAATTAGTCTCCCACATTCCTTTCTTGTCCTCCACTCTATATAATCTATGGAATCATTATTTTATAATATAAGTCATGCGGTATCTTCCCTCTGTTCAAAAATTTCCAGTAGCTCCCATGTCCCTCTCCATACAAGTGAGAGTCTGTAGTGCCTTATATGATCTGCCACTGGCTCTCTCTGACTCAGATTTTACCACTCTTTCAAGAGCTCGCCGAACTCCAGGAGCCCTTGCCTCCTTGCTCTTCTACTCGAATGCCACCACCTGTGTGCTTCACATCTTCTTGTCATTGACATTTTAGCTGTCAAGGATGCTCTTTTTCCAGAGAACTGCATCTTTCTCCCTTGGTCTATTCAGGTTTCTACTCAGATTTTCATCTCCTCACAGAGTGCCCTTCCGTGATCACTCCAAGTAGAATAATGATTCCCCTTTTCCTACCTTTCTTTTACTCTGCCTTGTTTCTTCCCAGAGGGCTTACGGCTGCCTGAAATAGCAAGTGTTTATTTGTTTGTTTTTTATCTCTCTCCTATACTAACTGTAAAGACTATGAGAGCAGGACATAGCCTGTTGTACTCAATCTTCTATTTCCAATAGTTAGAACAGTAGCAAGTATAGAGTGTAGTTGATAAAGATAACTATTTAACAAGCAAAATAATGATTTGTTCAAATGGACTGGTGGGTCTGGCATGGGCATAGGAAATGCATTTCTAATCTGATGATATCAGTTGGCCCACAGAGCATTTTTTTTTCCCTACTTTTCTTTATTGTTCATGGTAACGTGGAACAATAGGCCCTTATTTAGGTCTGGTGCTTTGGTCAAATCAGGCTGAGTGATCTGTGTGTCCCCTTACTCCTGATGTGATTTCTGTCCTCTGCCTCCTCAGGAGCCAACTGCCTCCAATGCCCTCCTCAATCTGGGTCCTCCTGGCCAATATCTCCCAGGTTATCTTTTGAAACTTAATTCAACAAACTTCTCTCAAATAAAACTGATGACTCCTCTTTGTAACCTTACAAGCTCTATTCATAGTTTTTTCATACCACCAGGATACATATTGCTCTTATTTCTATACTGGTGCATTTCTTTCTACTGGACCATAAGTTTCTGGAGATCAGAATCTGTGTGTTAGTCATTTTTTCTTTTTTTATTTTTTAAAGATTTTATTTATTTGACAGAGAGAGACACAGCGAGAGAGGGAACATAAGCAGGGGGAGTGGGAGAGGGAGAAGCAGGCTTCCCGCGGAGCAGGGAGCCTGATGCAGGGCTCGATCCCAGGACCCTGGGATCATGACCTGAGCCAAATGCAGACGCTTAACGACTGAGCCACCCAGGCACCCCAGTCATTTTTTACACTTGATCAAAGAAGTACTTCATTTACTCCACAAATAACCATTATAGAGTATGTTCCCCATGTGAGTTCGGTGTGTTTAAGTGACAGAAAGGTCAGTGTAGCTTGGAGAAGAGACAACAAAGCAAAGGTGGTAGGAGATGGGACAGAACAGAAATTAATCACATTGGGTATTGTAGGCAAAGATAAAATTTTGCATTTCATTATTCTATGTCAAATAGGAAAACTTTGGAGATTTCAAGAAGAGGAAGTTATGACCAGATTCTTTTTTTTTTTAAAGATTATTATGCTAAGTGAAATAAGTCAAGCAGGGAAAGACAATTATCATATGGTTTCACTCATACGTGGAACATAAGGAATAGAGTAGAGGACCACAGGGGAAGGGAGAGAAAACTGAATGAGAAGAAATCAGAGAGGGAGACAAACCATGAGAGACACTGGACTCTGGGAAACAAAGTGAGGGTTACAGAAGGGAGGGGGTGAGGGGCTGGGGTGACCCAGTGATGGGTATTAAGGAAGGTACATGTTGGGATGAGAGCACTGGGTGTTATATGCAACTAATGAATTGTTGAACACTACAGCAAAAACTTGTACTATATATTGGCTAACTGAACATAATGAGAAAAAAAAAAAGATTACTCTGGCTGATGTGGAGAATAGACTTTAAAGGATCATGAAGTTAGGAGACTTACCAAAAATTTCCTGAAGAAATGAAATCAAGAGATACCAGTAGGTCAGACTAGGGTAGCAGTAGAGGAGATGAAGAGAAGTTGGATTCATGTTTTGGAAGTAATATGCTAGATATTAGAGATGAGAGAAAGAAAGGAATCTAAGATCACCAATAGAATTTTTGGTTTGACCAACTGAGTGTATTAGGGTGTCATTTACTAAGATGAGGTAAGTAGGCGAAAGATGTTGGGGCTTTGTGTATGGAATTGAGAGGTGTTTTTGTTTTGTTTTTGCTGCCTTTAATTTTGTTTGCCTTTTAAACATCTAAGCAAAGCTGTCAGATAGGCGGTTGGATATGGAAATCTATAGCTTAAGATTGATGAATGAATGATTAATGAATAAACACCATATGGAAGGTTCTCAAGCTACTTTTTGTTAGAACACCAATGGCTTTTTGATTGCACAAATTATATAAATGTAGTATTCATTCAATAATCAGAAATAATACATTAACGAATTTTCTCAAGTGTAAATTGTATCCTAATATATTTTTTCTTGAGGTTCCACTATCTATAGTAGAAATGATCTATATATATATAATATATATAATATATATAGATACATATATATACACACACACACACACTCTTACACATATCATTTAATGCTTTTATTATATGTTTAATCTTTAGTTCTGTATGACTTTCTACCAAGATAGCAATGTCTTTCAAGTAATAAATCACTTGAATACATTAGAGGACCACTCTCTCAGGGATTTGAAGAGGTGTCCCAAGTACCCAGCTGTGATAATCTATAAGATTCTGGCTTTCTACTCTGTATTCATTCTCTTTAAAGACTTTGGAAATGAGTTGCACCAGATCCATCATTAAAGACAGTGTGCCTTTCCTAATGATCCTGAAAGAGAAATGATGGAGACAGGGCCAATTTTCAGAATGTCTGTAATGGAAGTTGCCATTAAAAAAATCATTGCTTCAATCACTAAGATCTTACCAACCACATGTTATCATCAAGATACAAGAATTATATACAGAATTAGAAATGAAGAAAGGATTTTTATAAGGAAAAAACTGCTACCCAAGGGCTTCTGGATGGCTCACTCGGTTAAGTGTCTAACTCTTGATTTCAGCTCAGGTCATGATCTCATGGTCCTGGGATGGAACCCCATGTCAGGCTTGGCTCTCAGCAGGAGAGGTTCTTTCTCCTCTCCCTCTGCCCCTCCCCACCACTCATGCCCCCCACTCTCTCACAAATAAATAAATAAATCTTTAAAAAAAGAAATGCTACCCAAAGTAGAAGTGAAAGTAGAAGAGGAGATAGTAGATAGATTTATTTATTTATAGGCTTATTTAACTGCACATTGTTAATTCTAAACAAATTTGTCCCCCACCTCATAATGTTCACACATGGTGTTGTAAAAAATTCATAGAATTTTCTGGGCTGTGGCTGTCAGTGCTTCAGTAATTTTGATTCATCTATTGTTGATGTTACTGTTTGAATATAATTTAGGGGACAATTATATCCTATATAGCAAAATTTTATTTCCACATGAATTTTCCAATGGCTTTAGACTATGATTAATTTTTCTTGTGGGGAGATTTCTAAAAACTTACCCTCAAGAAAAAAAGGCGATTATAAAAACTGCTAGACATTGACACTGATCTCATTTGCTTCAGTAAAAAACAGATAAATTCATTTTTAGATTTTAAAATGCTAGGGAAACAATTTAGAAGCTATATTAACAAAAAAGAACAAAATGACAGGATTTATATATAAAGGTAGTCTACCAAATTGAGTCCTAGCTAACATGTCCGCATGAAAGGATGTAACAGTATAAAGAAACTACGGCTTCCTCATTTCCTGAGGAGCAAAATGATGTACTTCATTCTTAGATATATTGTAAATTATAAAAAAAAGTATACTTTTAAAAAAATTGTGTACATATTAATAACAAATAAAAGACTAAGGAATTATGAAGATTAATAGTAATATCTCATCCCATTTGTTTCCCCAAAGGTAATCACTCAATATTTTTATAAGCATTCTGCTAGTTTATTTTTTAGATATTTAATATTATCTGTAGCACAAGGTATGTATAAATATCTTTATAAAGGGATTATATTATACATGTTGGGCACCTGGCTGGTTTTCAGCTTACCAAAATATCTTTTTAGTTTTTATGCATACTTCAATTTTTGTCTTTATTATACAGCTTTAATAATGAAATTTATAAAATATACGTAATGCTTTCTTGCAAATAGTCTGTGGTTCCAAATCGGTGATGTATAGTAAACAAGGCTGCCACCATTTTTTTTTAATTCCTCAGTTATGGAGAAAGGCTTAAAAAGAAATATATGTTATGCTCTAACCAAATACATTTGGACAAACAAACAGATGGACAGATAGACAAATAGGGCAGATGCCAGGATTCAACAGTTGCCGTTTTTGTTGCAAAATATTTCTCAGAAAACAGATTATACAAAGAGTCCAGATGGAGTTAATTAATCACTTTTTTGATACCTCATTAAATGTTTGTCAGCACAATCATGTTGTTTTTCTAGATATGCACAAAGTTATTAATTAATACTTGGGCTAAACATTTACACTTGTCATGATTAGCCCAATTCTTAACCCTCTTTGTAACCAAGCATCTGCCTTGCTTAAATGTCATGGTCAATAAATATCTGCCTAGAAGAGCAGAATTTCTCTATATCACTCTACAGTGTCAAACACATAGTGTATACTGATTAAGATAATGTACAGTCTAAAAGGGGAGCATGGGTAGGAATAAGCCATGTAAGATTATTCACCAAGGAAACTCTGATTCAATCTTACTCCCAGAGCAGGACTTTTTGTAAATAAAAATTTAATCCAGAAATTGTTAACAGACCATTCTCTACAAATTGTGTAAACATTACTAAAATGAAAAGAAAAAGAAAAAAAGAACAGACACGATAGAGAAACACTTCTTTTATCTCCAGGCACAAGCAATGGTGAACAAATCAGCTTAAAAACAGATGAGATGCTAAGTTAAAAATGAGGAATAAAGCAAGCATTGTCATTCGGAATGTTTGATTTATGCAGAATATCTTACACTTCCTTTATATTTCTTATTTAAAAGTAGGTAGTAAGCCATTTGGGAATGTGTTGGTGGTGAAATAATACAGCAATATTAGGGGATGAATGTCTTTAGCTTAAAGATAACTTCTGTTGCTCTCCCAGAATGAAGTAGCAATCTAGGTCATAATTTCAACATTGATGTAAGGTTTTTCAGAGCAAGAACTATGAGAATAATACAGATGAGAATGGTTTATGTGTCTTATGCATGACAAAATCAAATTAGGCCATCCACACCAAATGTGAGATGGCAGAAAACACAGCAGATTCAATGATTTCTCAGTTAAGATGGTGAAAATTTATTACAGCTTCTATATGGATCACTGAGTGTTAAAGATATGAAAACAAGAAATGGACTTCAACTGTCTTGAAGGGATTTATTTAAGACCTATGGCAAAAGCTATTAATTTCTGAGTTTCTGAAAAAAAATTGGAATTTCCTTCCTGAGAAGTATTTAAGTACATGGTGGATAGCTGTTTGTAGTGAGTATTTTTGCAACAGCTTTGTTGTGAATGTCACTTCCTACTTTAATCATTGTATTAGCCTATGATTTCTCTCCTTGCTCTAGCAGCTAGTGTGTTTTTAAAATTTTTTCATGTTTGTTACAATCCAAGTTTACAGAGTTCTTAACTATCCAGTGACAAATTACTAGCAATATCCATGTGTGAGAGAGTGGAAATGCTCAAAATTCAGACACCGAGTTCTTGCTGGTTTTGCTAAATGGGTTAGAGGGAAAAAAGGAATTGTTTACTAGAGAATATTCAAAGTTAAGAAGCTGAGTTCATGTCATCATGTGAATGCTTCTAGTGTTCAAATCCACAGATTATTCCTAAAAATTTTGACAATTATTTATCTTTGAACCATTAACTAATATTCTCAGAATTTCCTTGAGAACTGCCCATCCATATACTGCCTTAATCCAAGATCAGAAAGGATAACATTATAAGAGGCTATGGCTATAAGACTTGTATTTATATTCTTTTTGTGTTATTAGAACTACAGATGTATACCTGTTTAAGGAACTAAAAAGGTAGTTAAAATACTAAATAGTCTACAGATGCATAAAGTATCTGGAAGAATGTCTTGTAAACACAGACTAGTAACATCTCACATGCTTCAGAGACATTATATTTCCACAAGTTTATGCACATCTGCAGGCTATTAATCATGAATTTGGTTGTGATCCGGGATGATTCCAGCCTCAGTATCCATGCTCTTTCATAAGTTGAATGCATTTATTGTGAGGTTCAGAAGCAAGGGTCATCTTGTTTTTATTATGCTTCCAATAGTAAATAGCATAGTTTTCTCTAAACACTGATGTTTAATAGATCCATATTAAAATTAAATGACTTCAGTTGAATTTAAGAATGTATGAAATATACCTCTTGGGGAGCCTGGCTGTCTCAACCAAAAGAGCACGTGATTCTTGATCTCAGGGTCAGGAGTTTGAGCCCCACACTGGGTGTAGAGATTACTTAAAAATAAATAAATAAAACTTAAAAAAATGTACCTGTTTATTTATCATAGACATAAATGTTAGTTCCTAACTTTTTAACTTATTTATTTTCTTCAATGTTTCTCAGATGTCTATTTGTCTTAGGTTGGGTTTCTTGGGAACAGCATCATATGCAGGAAGTTTATGGAGAGAGACTTCAAGAGCAACACCAGACGGAAAGGAAAGTTAGATTGAATAAAAGGAGTAGATGATTTGCAATGCAGTCACAGCAAAGACCTCACTGTGTACCACTAATGGCTCCAGAGCTGGGATGGTCCCCCACAGCTGTCCCACTTTAAGGCCTTCATATCTCATTATTGACTAGTTTTGGATGCAACCTGCTTCCAGAGGAGGCAGCATGACCTTGGGAGGGTGGGCATTCTTCAGCCAAGGGCAATTTTAGGAAAGAGACTCAACTAAGAGCTGTCAGCCACCAACATTGTCAGTGGCTGGAAGAGTGAGCACTTCAGTCCTGAAGGAGAGAAGGGTGGTATACTCCATCATCCTCTACACTATTTTTTTTTTATCTTGATCCTGTTTCTTCACTCACCACTCCACAAAAAAAAAAAAAAGTTAAAAAATCATTGATTTTGATTTCTTCTCCTCTTTATCCAATAACCAGCCTTTAGATAGCAATTCTTTCTTTGTAATTCGTCTCTTCTTTGTTGTGTTCCATTTCCTTTTGTCCACAAGATGCTATAAATTATTATAACACATTCTTACAAGGTCTTTTTTTAAACCTTTGAAACTTTTCAGTATTCTGTATACTCAAATCATAATTTGGGAAATGAGTCTTTCTACAACATATCTTTAGCATAACTTTTACTGTCAAAAAGCTACCACACTCGGGGCGCCTGGGTGGCTCAGTTGTTAAGCATCTGCCTTTGGCTCAGGTCATGATCTCAGGGTCCTGAGCTCGAGCCCCGCATTGGGCTCCCTGCTCCACGGGAAGCCTGCTTCTCCCTCTCCCACTCCCCCTGCTTGTGTTCCCTTTCTCACATGTCTCTCTGTCAAATAAATAAATAAAATCTTAAAAAAAAAAAAAAGCTACCACACTCTTCCCAAACCTAAGCAAACACAATTCTTCCTTTCGCCTACTGATCAGGGTTTTCAAAAAACATTAAAAAAAATAAATAAATATTTATCTAACAATGACTATGTGGCATGAGCTCTTTTAGGCACTGGAGTACAGAAGTGAGCAATATGGACAAAAATTGTTGCTTACATCTAGCGAGGAGGTGAGACAACAAACCAAATTAAGTAATAAAGCTATACAGTATACGTAAATGATACATTTATAGTAAGAAGTGCTAAGAAGGAAAAATAAAGCAGGAAAAGGGCTCTTCAGTGTTGAGCTGAAGGTGAGATTTTAAACAGGGTAGGATTGACTGGTATGGTAACTACAAGTAAAGCCCTGAAGGAAGTAATAAGAGCACATGTCTTATGGATATCTGGTAGAAGGAAACTACAGGTAGAGGGAACATTATAAAGGTCCTGATGAGGAACCTTGTCTGTGTGTTTGGAAGGAAAAAAAATGGCAAGACTAATGTGACTGGAGTAGAGGTGAGTGAGAGGGAAACAACTAAGAGATGAGGTCAGACGGGGAAGGGTGCTAGATTAGCAGAACTTTGTAGGTCCTTACAAAGAATTCAGCTTTTACTCTGAATGAGAAGGGAGTCATTGAAAGATTTTGAGCAAAACTGTGAAATGATCTGACTATCATCTTAAAAGCTGCTTTAGTGGGAATGCACTGAAAGGAAACAGCAAAAGGACTAGTTGGGAGGCTATATTAATCTAGGAAAGAGATAATGGTGCTTGGGAGCAGGGGTGGTTGTAAAGGAGTGAGAATGGGTTGCATTCTGAATATATTTTGAAAGTAGATCCCACAGGATTTACTGATACATTCAATGTGTGACCATGAGGGGAAATGAAATCAGAAATGAATCTAATTTCTTGAACAACTGTAATAATAGAGCTATAATTTAGTGAGAGGAGAATACTACAAGGGGAGGGGATGGTGGTGATGGGAGGTAGAGTAGACAGCAGAAGTTCAGTTTAGGGTATGTTTAGTTTTCTATGCTTTGTTAAATACACCAGAGGTGATATCGAGTAGACAGTTTATAAGTGAAATTGAAATTCAAGGAAGTACAGGATGGACACATACAGTTGGGAGAAATCAGCTTATATATGGCATATAAAGCAATGCTATTGAAATTACATTACTGCTGGAATAAGTATAGAAGAACCATGAAAGGAAACTAAGAAGGAGCATCCAGAAAAATAAAAACTTGGCATGCATAGTGTCTTGGAAGCCAAGTGATGAATTTGTTTCAAAGGGGAGAGAATGATCAACTGTATCAATGGCTGGTGATAGATCAAGTAAGATGAGGGCTATAAATTGATCATTTAATTTAGACTGTGGAAGTTATTAGAGGCCATTAATGACAAACCAAAGCTCTCAACCTAATTATTTCATAAACATTCACACACAGTTGTTTTCTGTCAGATTTGCCTACTCATTGTCTTATGAAAATGACATCTTTGCTTATATTTTCTGTACTCTTAGACATAATTCTCTGATTGAAATAGTTGTTTTTCTGCCTATTCAAAAGCTATCCATCTTTAAAATTTTAATTTTATCATCCATTGACCTTTCTCTCCAGCATACTTTATACTCAATGTCCGGGACAACAGAAGGCTTGCTATCATAATCACGTATGTTTCAATTATTATAGAAAATACTCTTTGATGGAGTATACATTTATGAACAAGTATAAGTAGTAAATTTCAAGAATATTTAGATAGGATTCCTGCATGCTTTTGACCTTGAAGTCCTTTTCTTTCCCCTAAGTTTGCAACTAAATCAGAAAACCCATTTCATTTAAAAATTTTTAAATTTAAAGAAGTTCTTATTTGTATAAGTCAAGCCCTGCCTCCTTTGAACTTAATCTATATTACTAGTGAGTCTCTTTGTGACAAAAAGAAAAAAAAATCCTCTTTATTTTGTTGGTCCTGTAAATGTTTAAAGATAGATGGCTATCATGTTCCTCCAACCAATCCACAGCCCCATCATTCTTTCCTTTTGCAGACTAAACATTCCAGTTTTTTCTAAACATTCCTTATGTGACACCATGTCTAGCCCTTTTACTATCTTGGTTGCCCTATGTATTAGATCCAATTTGTCAATGTCTCTCTTATAGAATGGCAAACAAAACTAAACCCAGCACTCCAGCATGCCTCTGGTCAGTGTGTACAGGAGGAGTGAGAATCTGCACCTCAGTATTCCAATCACTCAAATCGGTGAAGGCAGTCTCAGAGTTAGCTTACTATTGGCTAGCTAAGAACTTACTGTTGAATCTTTCCACAAACTTATAGTCAACAAACATAATGACAACATTCCAATATCGATAACATTTAATTTTTAATCATAAGTGGAGGAAGCTACAGTTATATGCATCATTAACTCTCCCTTTATTTATTTCCTCTTTACTCTGTGGTGTTCGATGACAGTTGTTAGTTGGTTGCAAATTCACTGAGTCACAACAACAAAAACATTGAAAATTCAAATAATCATTCTTACACTCATATAACATAAGGTCAATATAAAAATAATACCTTAAAGAGAAGATTTAAAATGTAAGTGGTAAGATGCAATACTCATAGTTTAGGTTCAAATCCAAAAGATTTTTAGGTGATGGAGAAGAGGAGAACATAAAAATATGTAAAATTCTTATCTTTCAATAAATGGGGAGCTCCTATTGGTATCTATAAATATATTTTTAAAAAGCTTGATTTTTTAACTACAATATAATCATAGTCATAATGACAGTCCTACACCTTTAGAAATTTAATAAGAATCATTAAATTGTACACTTACAATGAGTAAATTATAGCACAGTAAAGCTATAAAAAAAGCATTTTGACAAAGGACTTATATCTAAAATGTATAAAGAGCTCTCTAAATTTATAATAAAAAACAATTAAAAATGAGCAAAAGATATAAACAGGCCCTTCACCAAAGAAAATATACCAATGACAAATACATCAAATGATGCAGTCATTAGTCATCACAGAAATAAAATTTATAAAACAATAAGATATCACTACAAACCTATTAGAATGACTAAAATAAATAAAAACTGAAACCAAGCACTGGCAAAAATTGCAGCACAAATGGAACACTCAGGTATTGCTGGTGAGAATGCAGTATGGTATAAGCACTTTGAAAACAGTGTTACACAATTTACATCCACAAAAAAGCCCATACTTGAGGTTAAACATAGTTGTAGTCTACTGTTCAGCAATTGTGCTCCTAGGTATTAACCTAATTTGAAACTTATGTCCACACTAACACCTGCACCCAAATGTTTATTGCAGCTTTATTCCAAAAACTGGAAGCATTGAAGATGCCTTCAATAGGTGAACTTATAAGCAATCTACTGTGTATCCATATAATGAAATGTTATTCAGTGATAAAAAGGTGTGGAACCAGAAGCCATGAAAAACATACATGAATTTTTTTAAAAAAGACTTTTTTTTAAGATTTTCTTTATTTATTTGACAGAGCGAGAGAGCACAAGCAGGGGGAACAGTAGAGGCAGAGGGAGAAGCAGGCTCCCCGCCAAGCAGGGAGCCCAATGCAGGGCTCGATCCCAGGACCCTGAGATCATGGCCTGAGCCGAAGGCAGACGCTTAACCACCTGAGCCACCCAGGCGCCCACATACATGAATTTTAAATTGATGTTACTAAGCGAAAAGTCAGTCCAAAAACACTACTTACTGAATTATTCCATTTATATGACATTCAAAAAAACCACTAGAAATTGTAAAAAGGTCAGTGTTAGACATGGATTTGAGGAGCTGGGAGGATTAAATAGATGGAACATGGAAGTAAAACTATTTATTATGTTACTGTAATGATGTGTACATGACACAGCATTTTTTAAAGCCTATGGAACTGTACAATACAAAGTATCAAAATCAATGTATGCAACCTTAGAAAAATTAAATCATTTAACAAGTCAGAAGATATCAGGATGGAATGAAGAATGGGACAAAAAATCTAATTGTATTATTAAAAATTTATTTATGAGAGAGAGAGAGAGAGTGTGTGTGCACAAGCGGGAGGAGGGGCAGAGGAAGAGAGAGAATCTCAAGCAGAATCCCTGCTGAGCATGGAGCCTGACTTGGGGCTTGAACGCATGACCCATGAGATCATGACGTGAGCTGAAATCACAAGTTGGACCTTAACTGAATGAGCCACCCAGGCATCTCAGAATCTAATTGTATCATAAATTATATAACATAACCTTACTAACGGGGGTAGGGAAAAATTGCTGACCTAAGTAACTTTGGGGAGGAGTGGAGATGGTAAGACTAAGGGCAAAAGAAACTGTACATAAAAACTGTATTCCACTTGATAAAGTTGTTTCTCATAAGCATACAAGTTAACAGTTCTAAAACCACTATACACGTATACTAGACCCCAGTTAAGTAAATGAATGGAGGAAGATGGGAACCAGAGTTCTCACTATGGGAGTGGGAGGGTACAGATAAACAAGGAGAGGAGGCTAGAAGGATCCATGCAGTACTGGATTACAGTAGGGGATATCGCAATGAACCACGCTCAGCATAATATAGACAAAGATAGTTACATGGGAAAGTATTTATAGATATCTATATACACAGGGATTAATATCATATATATATATATATATATATCTGTCAGCTGAGGGGACCTATAAACAATACCCCAGGAGCAACTAGATTTTGGTTTCAAATACCATTTTCCAATTAAAAGAACTATGGTTCCTTAGGGGAACAGCTAAATCTAAGAAGGGGCAAGAAATATACAAAATAAAGTGGGAGCATTTTGTAGTGCCAGAAAGCAACAAATAGTAGTAAGATAAGTAGTAAGATAAGACAATGTAGTAAGATAATGTAGTATTAGATAATAATCCAAAGTATGAAATAGATATTCATGAGCCTATATTGATATAAATAAATAATTGAATAAGTAAATAAATCAGAAGAAATAGACAAATCTCCTATGGAAAAAAATCTCTAAATAATTTATGTAGATACTTCCTATCAAAGAGGCTAAGCATAACTCCCTACCCCTTAAATGTGGGCTGGCATAGTTACTTCTTTCCAAAAAGTACAGTATATAAAGGAGGTAAAAAAGAGGAATTTTATAGTGAAGAAACTCAACAAACTTCAGCCAGGTGGTCAAAAGTGATACCATGTTAATAATCTGCACTCTTGATATAATACGATGAAAAATGACACTTCAACTCTGTAGTCTTCTTCCTCAAAAACAGATAACTCCTATTTAATCATGAGAAAAACATCAGATAGTCAAACCTGAAAAAGTCTAAAAATATCTGACCAGTACTTCTCAAAACTGTCAAGGTTTTCAAAAACGAGAAGTCTGAAAATTATCATAGCCTAGAGGAACCTAAGGAGTCAAGATACCTGAAAGTAGTATGATACTCTGGATAAGACCATGATCAGAAAAAGAACATTAAGGAAAAGGTCAATAAAGGGTTGGGTAGTAGGAAAAAGAGTGGCAGTGAGTTCATTATCATTAGTGCTTCTTCAACTCCACAGTTATGCCTGTAGAATCCCTTTGCCATTGTGGGGAGTGGAAGATCATATTTAGGAACTGTGTGTCCTTTTTTGCCAGCAACTTTTTATAGCCAAGTTTCAAAAAACCAAATCCTATTCTTTAATATAGTCTGTATATACCACTTATAATTCAACTAGAAGGAAAGATGACAAATGTCGTTGTCCACTGTTCTTGTCAACCCAATGTCCTAGCATAATTAGAAGTCAAAATACTCAATTCCTTCCACATTTTCATGGTTTCACAAGTGTCTTGCAGTTAGAATCCTTGTAGTTTCAGAATGGAAACACTGGATATTTTGTGACTTCACTGAAATGCAACAGGGAATAAGATTTTATTTGCCTAACTATATGAAAATCTGTCCTAATCAATTTTTAAGTAATTTTGTTTCAGTGAAACAAAACATTTCCATTTGACTACTATAGAAAAGTTTTTAAAAATTATTTTAAAAGTTCTAGATGACTTACACACTATTATACAGCAGAATACTTGGAAAGCATTGATCAGAAGCAACAGGTGAAAAGGTTATTAGTTTCAATTTACTATTGAAACTTCTTGATTCCAGGGGCGCCTGGGTGGCTCAGTTGGTTAAACCGCTGCCTTCAGCTCAGGTCATGGTCCCAGGGTCCTGGGATCGAGCCCCACGTCGGGCTCCCTCCTCATGAAACTTCCTGATTCCAGAATCTTCTCCATAGTGAAATAGTAGGACTTATTGATTCACTCTGCAGTCCATTTCCATGGCCTCATAACTAAGGAAGCCCAACAGTCTATTTTGTTTACAATATTGTGATCATGCAAGCTAACCAGTACTTCATTTATATTATCCTTCCGAGCAAAAACTAAATTTGTACATGTTTTTCAAATCAAAATGTGTGCATCTTTGTCTGGGACATTTTAATTTGGCTTTCGCTGTGATTAATAGAAGTGGTATTCCAATAATGACATGTGGTCCTAGATCAGAACCACTGCTGGGAGCAAGCAGAGACCCAAATAGCACAGATGGGGCGGGAAATGGCTTTTTTCCAAGTAAAATCTCCCTTAAACACACACTCTCAGAGCATATTAAAAAGAACTAGAATGTCTGGTTAGTGTTTAGATCACCTTATAAGATCTCACATGTAGGCTTCAGATTGCGTCCAATAGTAGCCCTATACTAAATCCACTGGTGATTTTGATCTTCCTTAGGTTCATTCTTTTGCCCATCATTCAGAGGATCTCACTTGATTTCATTTATAAGACCACTGTGGACCACTGTGGAATCTCTCCACTTCTGGATTGCCTCATAGTGGGTGGAACTGTTTCAATTGAAAAGCCAGGAAGCAGCAATGTATGTGACAAGAATCTTCTGTTCAAAGCCTTGGAAAACATAACACTACTACCATGATTGTTAATTGTCAGGCAGATACATTGAAACATTTTCAAGTTTGATTCCTCTATAGTAATTTCAGTTAAATTTAGGAAGTATTTTGTGAAACGTGGTCATTTCATAGATATGAGTCATAAAATGCTGTAATCAGTAAGTGTGAAATTTTGGTATGGCCATGAGTTGTCACAATAAAACAGATAATTTTTAAATTTTTCTAAATGTATCTATTTCAGTGTAGTAATATTTTGCCCATTTTCAAAGGTAAGGAAAGTTATCATTTCTTTCTAAATTAATTATCAGTAACTTTTTTTCCTGATTTTTAAATGAAATTAAGTACAGAATCTTCGGGGCGGAGCAAGATGGCGGAGGAGTAGGAGACCTAGATTTCGTCTGGTCTCAGGAATTCAGCTGAATAAGGATCAAACCATTCTGAACACCTACGAACTCAACAGGAGATCGAACAAGAGAGTAGCAACAACTCTCTGAACAGAGAAGCGACCACTTACTGGAAGGTAGGACATGCGGAGAAGTGAATCCGAGGCGATATTCGGGAGGATAGACGGCGGGGGAGGGGCCTCCGCCGGCCGCTTCTGGCAAGTGATAGAGCCGCGGAGCGGAGCACAAAATCGGACCTTTTTTAGAAGTTGGCTCGGCGGAGGGACGTCGCTGCAGTGGCTAAGCGGGGGGTGGAATCCTCCCGGGACAGTGTGGTCTCAGGACCCTTGGGGTCACAGAGAGACCGGGGGTGCCTGAGTGCGCCAGAGCTCCCAGATATCAAAGCAGGGAAGCCGGCTGCAGAGACGGAGCAGAGTCGTGGGCTCTCAGCTCGGGGTTGCCAGAAACTGTGATCTGCGGCCCAGTCGGGGCACGCCTCCCCCAGCAGGGACCCAACAAGCAGCAGATCCGGGGAGACTCCCCTTCCTTCCCAGGGAGGAGCAATGCGGGAACGCACTGCAGGGATCTGCTGGGTTTGGAGACTCCGTGCGGGGTCGGGTGCCAGAGATAGCAACGCTCGGTCACAGGCCGGGTGAGCACGGAGTGTGGCCGGAGACCGGGGACACGGAAGTGACTGCTTTTCTCTGGGGGCGCACTGAGGAGCGGGGCCCCGAGTTCTCAGCTCCTCCGGGCGGAGATTGGGAGGCCACCATTTCTGCCCTGGTCCTCCAAGGCTGTACCGAGAGCTTGCAGGGAACAAAAGCTCCTGAGAGCAAACCGGAGCAGCTTCCTTAGCCCGGACCGACAAGGGCAGGGCAATTCCGCCTCCGGCAAAGACATTTGGAAACCACAGCAACAGGCCCCTACCCCAGAAGATCAGCACAAATAGCCAGCAAGCCAAGACCAAGTTGATCGATCAAGGAGAATGGGAGAACTCCAGCGCTAGGGGAATACTGCACATAGATTCATGGCTTTTTTTTTTTTTTTTTACCATGATTCATTATTTCATCAAAGTTAATTTTTGTTGACTGTTTTTTTTTATTTTTCTTTTTCCCTTTTTCAACCAACATCTTATCAATCCCTTTTTTTTAAAAAGAAAAAAAAAACATTTTTTATTTTTCATTTTTAGAGTCATATTTTATCCCTTCATAGTAGTTACCCTTATTTTTGGCATATATATATAAGTTGTTCTCTCTTTAAAATTTTGAGGTACAGTTTCTTCTAACAGATCAAAATATACCCTAAATCACTAGTGTATGGCTTTGTTCTAGTCTCCTGCCTGATCACATTCTCTCCCTTTTTCCTTTTTTTTTCTTAAATCTTCTTTCTTTTTTCAAACAACTTATCTTACCAAGTCCTTTTATAAAATCTTTTATAACTTTCATCTTTACAGTCATCTTCCATCCCTTCATTGTATCAACCCTTATTTTGTACATATATGTCTTTCTTCCTTTAAAATTTTAGGAGGCACTTTTTTCTAACAGACCAAAATACGCCCAAAATCTAGTGTGTGGCACTGATCTATGCACTAGCCTGATCATATTTGATCATATTCTGCTTTTTTTTGTATTGTTTTGTTTTTGTTTTTATCTTTTTTTCTTTTTTTTTTTTTCTTCTTTTTCTCTTTCTTTTTTCTTTCTTTCCCTTTCTTTTCCCCTGGTTTCAGGTCTTTTCTGATTTGTATACAGTATATTTCCTGGGGACGTTGTAAACCTGTTAGCATTTTGTTCTCTCATTCATCTATTCTCCTCTGGACAAAATGACAAGACGAAAGAAATCACCTCAGCAAAAAGAACAAGAGGTAGTACCATCAGCCAGGGACCTACTCAATACGGACATTAG
Source organism: Eumetopias jubatus (assembly GCF_037043125.1). Lineage (NCBI taxonomy): Eukaryota > Metazoa > Chordata > Mammalia > Carnivora > Otariidae > Eumetopias > Eumetopias jubatus. The sequence goes on from NW_028274811.1 coordinate 116,855,312, forward strand.
TACGATGTCGGACCTAGAGTTCAGAATCATGACTTTAAAGATACTAGCTGGGCTTGAAAAAAGCGTGGAAGTTATTAGAGAAACCCTTTCTGGAGAAATAAAAGAACTAAAATCTAACCAAATCGAAATCAAAAAGGCTATTGATGAGGTGCAATCAAAAATGGGGGCACTAAATGCTAGGATAAATGAGGCAGAAGAGAGAATCAGCGATATAGAAGACCAAATGATGGAAAATAAAGAGGCTGAGAAAAAGAGAGAGAAACAACTACAGGATCACGAGGGCAGAATTCGAGAGATAAGTGATACGATAAGACGAAACAACATTAGAATAATTGGGATCCCAGAAGAAGAAGAGAGAGAGAGAGGGGCAGAAGGTATATTGGAGCAAATAATAGCAGAGAACTTCCCTAATGTGAGGAAGGAAACAGGCATCAAAATCCAGGAGGCACAGAGAACCCCTCTCAAAATCAATAATAATAAGTCAACACCCCGACATCTAATAGTAAAACTTACGAGTCTCAGAGACAAAGAGAAAATCCTGAAAGCAGCTCGGGAGAAGAGATATGTAACCTACAATGGTAGAAACATTAGATTGGCAACAGACCTATCCACAGAGACCTGGCAGGCCAGAAAGGACTGGCAAGATATCTTCAGAGCACTAAACGAGAAAAATATGCAGCCAAGAATACTATATCCAGCTAGGCTATCACTGAAAATAGAAGGAGAGATAAAAAGCTTCCAGAACAAACAAAAACTAAAGGAATTTGCAAACACGAAACCAGCCCTCCAAGAAATATTGAGAGGGGTCCTCTAAGCAAAGAGAGAACCTAAAAGCAGCAAAGAGCAGAAACAAACACAGACAACAGACAGTTAACAGTCACCTTACAGGAAATACAATGGCACTAAATTCATACCTTTCAATAGTTACCCTGAATGTAAATGGGCTAAATGCCCCAATCAAAAGACACAGGCTATCAGATTGGATTAAAAACCAAGACCCATCAATATGCTGTCTGCAAGAGACTCATTTTAGACCCAAAGACACCCCCAGATTGAAAGTGAGGGGGTGGAAAACCATTTACCATGCTAATGGACACCAAAAGAAAGCTGGGGTGGCAATCCTTAGACAAACTAGATTTTAAAACAAAGACTGTAATAAGAGATGAGGAAGGACACTCTATCCTACTTAAAGGGTCTATCCAACAAGAAGATCTAACAATTGTAAATATCTATGCCCCGAACATGGGAGCAGCCAATTATATAAGGCAATTAATAACAAAAGCAAAGAAACACATTGACAACAATACAATAATAGTGGGGGACTTTAACACCCCCCTGACTGAAATGGACAGATCATCTAAGCAAAAGATCAACAAGGAAATAAAGACTTTAAATGACACACTGGACCAAATGGACTTCACAGACATATTCAGAACATTCCATCCCAAAGCAACAGAATACACATTCTTCTCTAGTGCCCATGGAACATTCTCCAGAATTGATCACATCCTAGGTCACAAATCAGGTCTCAATCGGTACCAAAAGATTGGGATCATTCCCTGCATATTTTCAGACCACAATGCTTTGAAACTAGAACTCAACCACAAGAGGAAAGTCGGAAAGAACTCAAATACATGGAGGCTAAAGAGCATCCTACTAAAGAATGAATGGGTCAACCAGGAAATTGAAGAATAATTAAAAAAATTCATGGAAACCAACGAAAATGAAAACACAACTGTTCAAAATCTTTGGGATACAGCAAAGGCAGTCCTGAGAGGAAAGTATATACCAATACAAGCCTTTCTCAAGAAACAAGAAAGGTCTCAAATACACAACCTAACCCTACACCTAAAGGAGCTGGAGAAAGAACAGCAAATAAAGCCTAAACGCAGCAGGAGAAGAGAAATCATAAAGATCAGAGCAGAAATCAATGAAATAGAAACCAAAAGAACAGTAGAACAGATCAACAAAACTAGGAGCTGGTTCTTTGAAAGAATTAACAAGATTGATAAACCCCTGGCCAGACTGATCAAAAAGAAAAGAGAAATGACCCAAATCAACAAAATCATGAATGAAAGAGGAGAGATCACAACCAACACCAAAGAAATACAAACAATTATAAGAACATATTATGAGCAACTATATGCCAGCAAATTAGATAACCTGGAAGAAATGGGTGCATTCCTAGAGATGTATCAACTACCAAAATTGAACCAGGAAGAAATAGAAAACCTGAACAGACCTATAACCACTAAGGAAATTGAAACAGTCATCAAAAATCTCCCAAGAAACAAAAGCCCAGGGCCAGATGGCTTCCCAGGGGAATTCTATCAGACATTCCAAGAAGAATTAATACCTATTCTCCTGAAACTGTTCCAAAAAGTAGAAATGGAAGGGAAACTTCCAAACTCATTTTATGAGGCCAGCATTACCTTGATCCCAAAACCAGACAAAGACCCCATCAAAAAGGAGAATTACAGACCAATATCCCTGATGAACATGGATGCAAAAATTCTCACCAAAATCCTAGCCAATAGGATCCAACAGTACATTAAAAGGATTATTCACCATGACCAAGTGGGATTTATTCCTGGGCTGCAAGGCTGGTTCAACATCCGCAAATCAATCAACGTGATACAATACATTAACAAAAGAAAGAGCAAGAATCATATGATCCTCTCAATAGATGCAGAAAAAGCATTTTACAAAGTACAACATCCTTTCTTGATCAAAACTCTTCAGAGTATAGGGATAGAGGGTACATACCTCAATATCATAAAAGCCATCTATGAAAAACCTACAGCGAATATCATTCTCAATGGGGAAAGGCTGAGAGCTTTTCCGCTAAGGTCAGGAACGCGGCAGGGATGTCCACTATCACCACTGCTATTCAACATAGTATTAGAAGTCCTAGCCACAGCAATCAGACAACAAAAAGAAATCAAAGGCATCCAAATCGGCAAAGAGGAAGTCAAACTCTCACTATTTGCAGATGATATGATACTGTATCTGGAAAACCCAAAAGACTCCACCCCAAAACTGCTAGAACTCATACAGGAATTCAGTAAAGTAGCAGGATATAAAATCAATGCACAGAAATCAGTGGCATTCCTATACACCAACAACAAGACAGAAGAGAGACAAATCAAGGAGTCGATCCCATTTACAATTGCACCCAAAACCATTAGATACCTAAGAATAAATCTAACCAAAGAGGCAAAGGATCTGTACTCAGAAAACTATAAAATACTCATGAAAGAAATTGAAGAAGACACAAAGAAATGGAAAAATGTTCCATGCTCATGGATTGGGAGAATAAACATTGTGAAGATGTCAATGCTACCTAGAGCAATCTACACATTCAATGCAATCCCCATCAAAATACCATCCACTTTTTTCAAAGAAATGGAACAAATAATCCTAAAATTTGTATGGAACCAGAAGAGACCCAGAATAGCCAGAGGAATACTGAAAAAGAAAAGCAAAGCTGGCGGCATCACAATTCCGGACTTCCAGCTCTATTACAAAGCTGTCATCATCAAGACAGTATGGTACTGGCACAAAAACAGACACATAGATCAATGGAACAGAATCGAGAGCCCAGAAATGGACCCTCAACTCTATGGTCAACTTATTTTTGACAAAGCAGGAAAGAATGTCCAATGGCAAAAAGACAGTCTCTTCAACAAATGGTGTTGGGAAAATTGGACAGCCACATGCAGAAGAATGAAACTGGACCATTTCCTTACACCACACACAAAAATAGACTCCAAATGGTTGAAAGACCTAAACGTGAGACAGGAGTCCATCCAAATCCTAAAGGAGAACACAGGTAGCAACCTTTTCGACCTTAGCCGCAGCAACTTCTTCCTAGAAACATCGCCAAAGGCACAGGAAGCCAGGGCAAAAATGAACTATTGGGATTTCATCAAGATAAAAAGCTTTTGCACAGCAAAAGAAAGAGTCCACAAAACCAAAAGACAACCGACAGAATGGGAGAAAATATTTGCAAACGACATATCAGATAAAGGGCTAGTATCCAAAATCTATAAAGAACTTATCAAACTCAACACCCAAAGAACAAATAATCCAATCAAGAAATGGGCAGAAGACATGAACAGACATTTCTCCAAAGAAGACATCCAAATGGCCAACAGGCACATGAAAAAGTGCTCAACATCGCTAGGCATCAGGGAAATCCAAATCAAAACCTCAATGAGATACCACCTCACACCCGTCAGAATGGCTAAAATTAACAAGTCAGGGAATGACAGATGTTGGCGGGGATGTGGAGAAAGGGGAACTCTCCTACACTGTTGGTGGGAATGCAAGCTGGTGCAACCACTCTGGAAAACAGTATGGAGGTTCCTCAAACAGTTGAAATTAGAGCTACCGTTCGATCCAGCAATTGCACTACTGGGTATTTACCACAAAGATACAAATGTAGGGACCCGAAGGGGTACGTGTACCCCAATGTTTATAGCAGCAATGTCCACAATAGCCAAACTGTGGAAAGAGCCAAGATGCCCATCGACAGATGAATGGATAAAGAAGAAGTGGTATATATACACAATGGAATATTATGCAGCCATCAAAAAGAATGAGATCTTGCCATTTGCAACGACGTGGATGGAACTGGAGGGTGTTATGCTGAGTGAAATAAGTCAATCAGAGAAAGACATGTATCACATGACCTCACTGATATGAGGAATTCTTAATCTCAGGAAACAAACTGAGTGTTACTGGAGTGGTTGGGGGTGGGAGGGATGGGGTGGCTGGGTGATAGACATTGGGGAGGGTATGTGCTACGGTGAGCGCTGTGAATTGTGCAAGACTGTTGAATCACAGATCTGTACTTCTGAAGCAAATAACACAACATATTTTAAGAAAAAAAAAGAAGAAGATAACAGGAGAGGAAGAAAAGGGGAGTATGTCAGAGGGGGAGACGAACCATGAGAGATGATGGACTCTGAAAAACAAACTGAGGGTTCTAGAGGGGAGGGTGGAGGGGGATGGGTTAGCCTGGTGATGGGTATTGAGGAGGGCACGTTCTGCATGGAGCACTGGGTGTTATGAACAAACAATGAATCATGGAACACTGCACCAAAAAACTAATGATGTAATATATGGTGATTAACATAACAATAAAAAATTAAAAAAAAAATACAGAATCTTCATACAAGTTAGCATGAACTTTTAGATAAAGATCTAATCCCATTAGGGTTTTATCCAAACCTACAAATCTTCAAAAGTTCATTTATCACCGCTCTTTAACTTGAATTGGGACTTCCAGCCAGGAACAGCAGAGGACAAGAGCCAAACAAATAGTTATTACACGGGGAAGAATTGGTTGAAAAACTGGGCCTGGAGCTAGGCAGCTTTTATATCCTACCACTATACATACAAATCACGGTCCATATTTTCAGCATAGGCTATAGGAGTATACAGTAGAGCTTACAGATAACTCTCCTGAAGAACTAAATCAAGGTTGGCTTATCTCTAATTAGAACTTGACAGAAATCATTCTGTTTCATCTGCCAGCTTTCATGGTATTTTAGTATTTTATAAAAGTATACTGATGATTGTTGGCTCTAAAGGGCCCAATGTTGTACCTAAGCAATAATCATAATAGCTCATGCTTTCCATTCAAAACCATCTTATTAGAAGTATGCAGTTATTTACATTTGAAGTTTCTGGTTTTAAGGACAAGTGTTCTTTTGTGGACAGAGATATTAGTTGAATATCATACAACTAATGGAATATTGTAGGCAAATATCCAAAAATGTATAAATCTTTTTCTCAATAAATAAAATCTTTAAAAATAATTTATAAATAAAGAAAATAATACATAAATGATTGCATAAAGACTCAACAGTACTGTTATATGTGAAGTACATTCCCCTGCCTTTAAATTAAGACCTCACTATTACATTTAAGCTGGCCTAATGAGATGTATGAGATCTTTTCAGTTTTATATTACATATTTTGGGCTTCCCACCTCATTTACCAATCATGCAATCCCAAGAATTCAGGCTTTCCCCTAAAAGTACAACTACAAAAGAAGATCAACCCATAGAGCAGGCACATTGATAACTTTGTCAGTCATTAAGCAAAGCAAAAGCTTTCAGTTGTTCAAGAAAAAAAAATAGTGCACATTAACATTAAAATATTAGAAATAATTTAGATAAAAATATTTAGGCCACAATGAATTTGGATTCTATTCAATTGTCATCAAATAAAAATATTCAGCTTACTTTCCTTACCTTGATACTGTCATAGGTAAACTATATGTATAAAATGAAATCAGAAGTGTGGTGTTGTTTGACTTTAAAAAAAATAAATAATCCTGAATGGCAAGGTTTTTCCCGGAAGATATCATGAGAACAATTAAAAATTTATTATAATTTTTTAAAAATTCTATACAATAAGAAAACCATAAACAAAGTAAAAAGTAAAATGATGATCAAGAAATAATATTTTCAACTTATGAGAGGCAAAGTGCTACTGTCCTTAATTTTAAAAAACAACTTGCAATTCAATAGCAAAAAGATGCTCAACACAGTAGAAATATGAGCAAAGGAAGAAATAGGTAATGGGAAAAGAAGTACCAATGGCTAGTAAACAGAAAAAAATGCCAATAAGCTCTCACAATTAAAGAAATGCACTTCCAAAGTGCAATACTCTTTTTATCTATCACATTAAATTTCATGAAGGAATAGGAAAATAGGTATTTTCATACTACCTTAGCAATTGGTACAATCTCTATGGAAGATATTTTGTCAATATCAAAATTTGAAATACTTGAAATTTTTGACCCGGATTCCAATTCTAGGAATTTATTCTGTGAATATGTTACCCACAGCTACACATGCAGAGGACTGTGAAGACATAGTTCAATAAAAATAACAAAAAGTTGGGGAAAAAATTTATTCACCTATGGGGAACTGACTAAATTAATCATGGTACACCCATACATGGGTTTCTAAGCAACAGTTAAAAATAATGAGCTATATGTGTTAATGTGAAAAATAACCAGAATATATTACTGTGTTAAGAAGCAAGTTGAGAACAGTATACACTGTAATTATATACCATAATCCAATCTGTAGTATTTTAAGAGGTATGTGTGAATATGTGGATAGATAAAAATCTGTTAGAATAGTACCTTTGAGAATTGGGACATGAAAAGTTTTTGACTTTTTCTTACTTTCTTCAGTACAGTTGGAATATTTAAACATCTCTTGTACAAATACTAGGTTTCATGCCATACTTGCTATTTAAAGAAAGTTTTAAACAGAATCATAATATTTCTCTATCCTGATTTCATTTCAAAGTATAGACAAATATTTTAATATTACAAATAATTTAGCATCATGGAATCTGTTCAGAATCAGTCTTTGCCCTTTTTTGAACTTTCCGATTGAATGTCTACATACTTTTAAAAAAGTAGTTTCTCTCCACAAGTGCTATATTTTGTTATACATTTTTTTCTGATTTCTACTGTAAAATAAAACCTGATCTATACATGTGCCCAATTTTGACATTATAGGTTATTTTTCTATATTAGTGATTAACTTTGGAGTCCATGATTTGGAGCAACTTTGTAATTCAAGACATCTCCTAATACTGAAATTTCATACATATAAACTTTAATGTAATATCAAATAAATAAGCATATCCAATAACTGAGTATGGTTATATTAAACATTCTCCCTGGTTTTATTTTGTCACATAAGGACAATTTTGGCTCACATAAATGCCATTCATATAAATTATGCAATAATCTTAATTGAACATAATAAAATTGAATACCTTGATACGTACATTTCTCTATCAATATCTGCAATCATATAGACATAGTTGCTCTAATTTTATTATAGATTATACATTGTGTTTCTATGTTATATTAGGCCTTCAGTCCAGGCAGTACCATTTTTGTTCACAGAATGGTCCCCTCTTTGCTGGGGACGAATACCAAGTTTAGTCCTCAAATGCCATCATGTAATGTTCCTTTAAACAAATGTCTGCATATATTCTTATTTTTATATTTCTTTTGAATTCACGTGTGTTTTTTAAAAAAAGAATTATTTATTTATTTTTGTTTGTTTATTTGTTTGTTTTTAGAGAGAGAGAGTGCATGCACACAGGGAGAGGGGCAGAGGCAGAAGGAGAGAGAGAACCTCAAGTAGACTCCCTGCTGAGCACAGAGCCAAACGTGGGACTCCATCCCACCACCCTGAGATCATGACCTGAGCTGAAATCAAGAGTCAGATGCTTAAGCAACTGAGCCACCCTGGCGCCCCTCTGCATATATTCTTAATGAACATTTTATGGAATTAGAAACTAAGATATAGTAAAATAGTAAACAAAAGTTATTTTTTAAAAAAAGATTAAAGTCATGTGATGAATAATTAAAACATGGTTAGAAACTCTTTTTAGTATGTGAATGACCTGACTGACTGCTGGGAAATTTACCCTATGAAAAGTGTGACAAGCAAAGTACTGTGCTTATTCAGTATACAATTTAACAGAGTCCTAATGAATATTTCATAATAGTAACTGTTGTGTATGAATTGTAAAACCTGTATATTGATGGTTACAAGAGACCTATTAGAACATCTATTTAAAATAAGAATTTATTTTAAAAAAGGAATTTACAAAGAATACCTTATTTATTTGTTTGTTTGTTTTGGTTTGAACATTTATTTAAACCGGGTGATGGGTATTAAGGAGGGCACATGTTGTAAAGAAAACCTTTAAAAGAAAATTGTATTTTTATTTGAAAATATAATCTACTCTTTTTCAGATAAAGAGAATAAAGACTAAATGAAGTGTATCTGGAAATCCCAATCAATACTTGTTTGGATTTTAATTGTTAAAGAAATGACTACAAATAATGAAGCTAATTATCTTCAAGGATATAATAGCATTTTAGATTTTTCTCAATATTTTCATGACACATCAGTTTGTTGGACTCAGCTCTACACAAAACAACTTGATAATGACTTTGGCTTTTGACCACTCTCCAAATTTTTCTCCATTTTTTTAATTACTTAGTGTTAGACATATACTGGCAAATTGTTAGATAGTCATGGAGTTTTATTTTATTTTTTGAAAAAATTTTATTTATTTATTTGAGAGAGAGAGCACCAGTGGGGGGAGGGTGGCGGGAGCAGAGGGAGAGGGAGAAGCAGACTCCCCACTGAGCAAGGAGCGCAACACGTGGCTTGTTCCCAGGACCCTGAGATCATGACCTGAGCCAAAGGCAGACACTTAACCTACTGAGCCACCCAGACACCCCTGTACTCATGGAGTTTTAAAGGTACTTCTTGTACCTGTAGCTACAAGCACCAGGAGGAATTATGCATATCCAAAGCATCATGGGAAATGCTTCTGAATTTTAATTTTTGAATCTGATTTTTTATTTAATTTTCCTTTCTTTAGTACAGCATAATCAAATGCATTTGGTAAGAATATGATGTGCTTTTGAAAGTTTTTTGAGCTTTCTGGATCTTAAGGCTCATTTATGCAAATATATGAGCCTTATGAATCAACCTGAAAATTTAGCATAATGAGGTCCACCCATGCAACATCCAGTATTCCAACCCTGACAAGAAGCTGAGACAGAAAACAATGAGGATTGAAGAGCTTGTGGCCCTTTGGAGTCAGACACCTTGGTTTACAAGGCCAGTTCCTCCACCTACTAGACCTCTCACTGAGCCACAGTTTCCTTATTCATGCAACAATTAATCATGGAGTGTCATTCTGTGCCAGCCATCTAATAATTAGGCTTTCTACACAACTTTATTGGGAGGATTAAATATCAAAAAGGTTATTGATAAAGCACTTCACACAGTCTGGCTCCCAGTCAACATTATACATGGTTGATACTATAATTTCACTGTAGACAGTGATTTCATCCTTCTTGCAATCAATTTTACCTAGTCTATTTGGCTCCAAAAAAAAAAAAAAAATCATCTTCATTTGCTTTATAGTAATCTAGCAGGGACCTACTGGGCATAAATACATCCAAACATTTTAAAGTTAATCTATTTTCAGTCTACTGCATGTCTTTGAGCAAGGAATCTAAGTTTATCACTAATATATATAGCTGTTTTCTCCATAAGATGCTCCAGCTCCCCATGATCCACCACTGTATTCAAGGTCAATAGACAGTTCTTATTGACTAATGCTTATTGAGTACAATATGCCTCTCTATAGGCTTATACTTTCCATACACTGAGTTTTAGAGACTTGAAACTTCCTCTGTGTGAGTGTGGCAAAGCCTGAGCCAATGGAGGGTGTCCATTCAATAAAGTGGCATCATTTAACACTTTTGATATGTCTTCTTATTATATTTGTCCCAAAATACACTTTGCTACACTTTGAAAGTAAACATAAACCCTGAGTCAAGGACATGATGGTAAAGACAGCATTACAAAATGGCAAATATTTGTGTTACTAGGAATAAACTGGTGTCAGAGTCCTAACTGGGAGACTAGATAATCATATTAGAAAATACTATAATATTTCTTAGAAACTGGACTGGACAGCAAGAGATCTGAGTTCTAGTCCTAACTCCGAGAGTTATCACCTGTTGCCCTTTTTGACCTGATCCAGAGATTTTATATCTATGAAAAAAAAGGTTTGGATTAGCTGAATTTGAAGATCTCGTTTTGATAAAAAAAATTCTCAGATCTTTAAAGTGAGCAGAATTGTTTTCTGAATGCTTTAGCAAACAGCTGAAACAATCTCTAGATCTAGATTCTTGAACCTATGTCTATATTGCTTCAAGAATTTCTGAATAAATACAAAACTACTATTTGACTAAAAGCTACTGATTATCAATACGCCACAAGGCAATGATTAGAAATGATATAGTTAATAAATAGAGAGCTCTCCTAAGTGCCAGATACTCTTTTAAGTGCTTTATGTTTTTTCATTTATTGAATCTTTGTAACAACTCTGTGAAGTCAGTACTATGATAATCTCCATTTTACAGATGAGAAAATTGACGTAAGTAACTCACCCAAGGTCACACAACTAGTAAGCAGCAGAGCAGAGATACAAGTTAAGGCAGTGCAGTTCAACGTAAGTGCTCTTAAACACAATGCTATGCAGCCTTCTCAGGCCCAACAAGAAGTAATTCCCCTTCCTTTACCCACTAGGTTAAACCAGAATCCGAATCCACAGAGTTGGGTGGTTACAAAAATCTGGCATTTCCCAGGAGTTTTACAATCTTCTTTTGCCCACTTGGAAAGAAACCCAGAGAAGGAAGATTATACAGACTATGGAGAGAAAGCCTTCAGCAATGGACAAATATTTTCTGGGCCAAGGTTTTTGAGGGTAAAACTCATGAGGGGCACCTGGGTGGCTCAGTTGGTTGAACGTTTGGCTCTTGGTATCTGCTCAGGTCACCATCTCAGGGTTGTGAGATGGAGCCCCACTTTGAGCTCCACCCTCTGTGAGGAGCCTGCTTGGGATTCTCTCTCCCCTCTCCCCCTCCCCCTCCCACTGCTTGCACTCTCTCTCTGTCTAAAATAAAATAAATAAATCTTAAAAAAAAAACCCTCATGAGAAGTGTTGGTAAAGCATTTTCAGTGTAGTTGAACTATTCTTTTTTTCCCCTAATGTCAAACTACCAGGTATGGTAACATCACACTACCAAAAAAAAAAAAGAAAAGAAAAGAAAAGTGACTGTATATTGGTCAGTTAGGAAGATCCATTATTGAAATGATTATTCAGGGAAGGTCAATTTTAAATGAGTTGAAATATATAACATTTTTAGGGGACAAAGGGGAAGATAGAAAAGATGTAGTAAGTTAAATTGCATTGGCTATTTTGCTATTTTTTTCTGATATTTTTATAAAGAAATTTAAGTTACTAATTTTCTCTCACATGGAACCCCTTTCTACTGAATTTACTTAAATGATCAGAGGGAAAACATGCATTTTCTATTTATGTAAGTACAAATATTAGCCATCGAACAAACTTGCCTTCATGGTACCAAACGGACAAGGATTTAAGAAAATTGTCATCATTTTCTTAAATCATTTACATAAGAGTTCACAGCTTAAAAGACTTTCCTACACTTTATCCCCTTCATCTGAGGATAAGTAAAGATCACTGTAGAGTCCTACTTTCATGCTCAGCCCAGAACTCTACTTTCCTGAAGGAGTCCGGTGGGCATCCTGTTGCTTGAAAGTGACTAGGTTTCCCAATGGTGAGAGAAATTATAAAAGAAAAATAATTTTTGAGAGGATGATTTGACACTCAGGATAATAAGCTTAGTCTTTCCTCAATTGATGGAGATTTTGAGAACGGTCCCAATGGGAGGGATGAAGCAAAAGGACAGGCAGGAAAGCGCCATGGTTAAATATGAGTCTGGAGTCCTAGTGTTTCTATTCAAATCTTGGCCATTTACTAGCTGTGTGAACCTTATCAGGATGCTTAATCTCAATCACTCTTAGTCCTCTCATCTGTAAAATGGAGATGACAGTAGTGCCATTAATGAACAAATGAACATAAGCTGCCCATTCATGGCCCAACTATTGGTTAGGTATAAGTCATTCTTTAACTATCATCCATTCATGTCTTCTCCCTCCAAATCCAGTATTCTTCTCTGTACCTTAGAATTTTTTCTCATACTAGTCACTATTCCAACATGTATGGTAGTTAAGGAGGAGTAGAAGCTTATACTTCCATTCATTTCCCTAAGGTGTGGAGTTTAATTAATATCATAAACATGATCATAAAATAAAAATCGGTTGAATGTTTTACCAAATAGATTGTTTCTGTGTAAGTAAAATGTCTCCCTACATCTCATGTTATAATTTATCTAAGACAGTACATATCCTCTGGAATTGGGCCAGGTGCCCAGTGGTAGAGAAAGACTCATACTCCTGACTGGGAAGAGCCTGCTTTTACCTTTATGAAAGAGAGTGGACTTTGGCTTTCCTGCGGTTCCATTCACAGTGGCGCAAATGACAGGGCTTACACATGAAAACTAATGTGGGTTTAAACAAAAAGTGATGGGGGGAAGAGAAGCGGTCTCGATTAGGTCAAATTAAAGGAGATGAGTAGCTTGGGAAAATGATCTTGTAGGGACATTGGTTGGATCTTACTTTGGGAAACTTTGCCTCCCTTTGACGTGTCACAAGTTTTAAGACAGACTGGAACTGATGAATTGTATTATTGTGAGGCCTTAAATGGAGATGGTTATGCTGTTACAGGTGGAAGATAAAGCATAATCACTTGGAAAGGCAATAAAAGGATTTCAGAGTGGGCAGATCAGGTTAGAGACCCAGCTTCAATATGTGCTAACTGTGCATCTAAGCAAGTGAAAGTACTGCTCTGAAGTTTGGTTTTCTCATCTGCAAAAGGAGGATAATTAGGATATCATATAGGAATGATGTGAAAATAAGTAAAATATTGTTTATAAAATGCTTACCACAACACTCAGGAAACAGTGAGTGTTCAATAAATGCCAGTTACTGTAATTGTAAGGTTATTGTGAAGATGCTCTAAAATGCTTATTTAAATGTTTCTGTTCATTTTTTTGATAGAGAGCACTCTCGAATGGGGGGGCAGGCAGAGGGAGAAGGAGAGAGAATCTTAAACAGACTCCTCGCCCAGTGCAGAGCCCAACTCAGGGCTTGATCTCACGACCCTGGGATCATGTCCTGAGCCGAAATCACAAGTCTGGCTTTTAACCGACTGAGCCACCCAGGCTCCCCGGTTTCTATTTAAAGAAAATTAAAATTCTGTCTTTATCCACGTCCATTCTAAACCATGTTACCATCAACTTCATCTGAGCTATTGACATCTCTACCTAACTAGTTCTCGTGCTTCCAGCCTTGTCTTTTTCCTAAGTCCGTTCTCCATGTAGTGATCAGCACGACTTCACAAAACCCTCCAATGCCTTCTCACTGTTCTTAGAATAAAATGCAAATTCCTTCCCCTAGCCTCTAAGATGTTTCATTTTGTGTGTGGAAAACCAGACTGAACCCTGCCTTGGGATCTTCACACTTAGTTTGTCTCTTTACCTGGAATATTCCTATTTCAAGTTATCATTATACAACTGGTTCCTTCCAGTAACATACATCTCGGTAAAAATGATCTCATCCCTTCACTTATGTTCTCACAGCAGTTTATTTGCATCAGAGCATCTGATTATATCCTTAATTATGTACCTGCTAGATTACTATATCACATATCCTTCATGATGGGAAGGATCGTGTCTCTTAAATTTTCCACTTTTACTGGATCTTTCTGATCCATCTACAAATATGTTATTTTTACCAATCCTGAAAAAAAAATCCTTTCTTGATTCTTCACTCTCTTTTACTTTATGGCAAAACTCCTTGAAAGAAATGTCCAAACTCATCATCTTAAATATCTCTCATCCCATTTCATTTTCTCTTTAACCTGTCTGAATTGGACCTTTTCCCCCATGATTTTATTGCTACTGCTTTTTTTTTTATCAAGGTCACTAATGATCCGCATTTTTTAAAATCCAATGGGGATTCACAATTTTATGCTACTTGACTTTGCAGCGTTCAACATAGTTGATCATCCCCTCGTCCTTGAAATAATCCTTCACTTAACTTCGAGGACAATTTACTACTCACTTTCTTCTCCAGGTACCTGACTAGAAAAACCTTTCTCAGTGTCATTCACTGGTCACTTCTCATCACCCAGACCTCTGAATGTTTCAGTTGCTCACAGAGCAGTTAGGAAAGCATTTCTATTTTCAATATACTCTCACCAACTTGCTGATCTCATCCAAACACATGGCATTTAATATTCTTATGCTCATGATAAGGACAATTTTACTCTCTAACCCAAATGGTCTCTCCAAATTCCAGAGTCATAGCTAGCTACTCCGACTCACAATTAGCATGCCAAAGCTGAGCTCGTGATTTTCATGTCAGATCTGTTCCTCTCAGAGTCTTTTTCATCTCAGGAAATGGTACATTCATGTATTCAGTTGCTCAGGCCAAAATCTTTGGAATCATCCTGCCCCTCCTTTGTTTCCATGATATCCTACAACCAAATGGCCAAGTTCAGTTTGATACTTTACTTTTAAATATACCTTGAACCCAACATTTCCTCTGCACTCTGGTCTATTCTACCCACATCTCTCTGTGAATTATTAAAATGCCTTTTAAATGGACTTCCTGTTTTCACCACTCTCTTTTCAATCTATTCTTGACCCAACATCCAGAATGATCCCATTAAAATAAAATTCAGATCTTATCCTTCTGCCACTTAAAGCCCTTCAGTGACTTCCCAATGCCCTCTAAGTGAAAGCTAAGTCCTTATAATGTACACAAAGCTCTAAGGATGCAGCTGCCCCATCATTTACTCCTATCCCTCTCTGACGATCCTCTAAGACATTCAGCTTTGTCAGATTGACACCATGCTTATGTCTCTTTGTTCTTGCTCTTCTCTCTTCCTGAATACACTTCCTTGCTGCATCTCCACAGTTCACTCCCTTATATCTCTTCCCAGGCCTTTATTACATTTCATATTCTCCATGAGGACTTCCCTAACTACACTATAACCACTACACACACCCTATATCCCTCCCTTGCTTTATATTTCCCCATTAACACTCACTACCATCTAACCACTTATATTTTATTTACTATCTTGTCTATTTTCTACTTTCTTTCCCATAACATACACACAAACCATTAGGACTGAGATTTTTGTCTCGCCACCAAGCCCTGCTATTTAGCCCCAGGACCTATAAGAACGTCAGGCATATAAAAAATGCTTCATAAATATTTTGGAATAAATAAATGTCTTGTTCAATGCTATATAACTAGGACCTAGAATAGAATTCACCATTTGGAAGGCAATACATAAAGTCCTGTCAAATAATTATAGTTATCTGATATTGGACGTATGCTGAAAGGGAACATAGAAATGTAAACCCCGCTTCAAAGTGTGAAATCAAAATAGTTGGAAGTACTGATTTGTCACAAACCTAACCTTCAAGTTTAATTGGAGTATTTGATAAGTTTCTATTATGTTTGAGTTCAGTTTTAATTTAAGATCATTTGGTAACAAATTGTAAATGTTTTATTTTTATTTTTTTTTAAAGATTTTATTTATTTATTTGAGAGAGAGAGAATGAGAGCCAGAGAGCACGAGAGGGAAGAGGGTCAGAGGGAGAAGCAGACTCCCCGCCAAGCAGGGAACCCGATGTGGGACTCGATCCTGGGACTCCAGGATCATGACCTGAGCCGAAGGCAGTCACTTAACCAACTGAGCCACCCAGGCACCCACAAATTGTAAATGTTTTAAAGATCTGTGTAGCTATTTTTAAATTTGTCTTTGTTTTAGGTTTTATTTTCTATTCACAGATAAATTTTATTTTACTATATCAATATTCTACTTCTTATAGATGGTATTTCTTAGTGAAAGAAGAATCTCTTTATAACATGTATATGAAGGAATAGTTTTAATTTAGTTTTAATTAGGCATCCTGCCTAATAAAATAATCCAAAAATCTAATTAGTGTCAAGTGCAGTCACTTCCAGTTTAGTTGCATCCTAAAAGCTAGTAGACAGTATGTAACCCTAAATTTTCCTAACATCCCCTCTAGCTCCATTTTAGTGCTCTCAAACTTGAACTAGACAGAAAGAGGAGAAATGTATGGTCCCTATTAATACATTATAATTGCCAACTTTTACCTAAGAGATGGGCAATGAATAGACTAGTCTTCAAAAAGACTCCTCTCTAAAGGGTCTATTTTAAGACCCTCTAAATAGATTCATGACGACTGAATCCTCTTAGATATTAAGTACCCTCACACCACACAGCCAGACAGGAACCTCCATTTTAAAGTATTTAACAGAGAATCAAATATCACAAAACAAATAGAGTATCACTTTCATGGATTAGACAGTTATAATGCACACTCAGGTAAACTTGATTTACTACCTCAAGGCACATGCCTGAAAGCTTTTAAAGGAGACTCATATATTTTTAAAAAATCAAAATACTCAGGACAAGGACATCCAAGTGATATTTTCCTGATCCCAGAGCCAACTTACACAATTAGAAATATATGACTCCATGACCACACAATTTCCCAGGCTGAAAAGATACTACTCATACTTAATCCACTTGTCTCCCTTCTTGCTATATAAAGAACAAATCTGATTTTGAGATCCCACATGAATTATTCTTTGTTGTATTAAGTTATAGTTATTTTCTTATTTGCAATATTTGTAGATTAAAGGAATTATTCTGCAATGTGCTTTTCAAATAATGAAGGAAATTTTCTAGAATCAAGCACAGTTTTGGAAAAAACTTCAAATAGCAGAGGATTTTCTAATAGCTACATAAATATGTAAGATGAGAAGATATGCTTCTAATAATTTCAATTTTTATAATAAATAAAAATCTAAAAAATTATGTATATTTAGAGTATGCATTGGTCATATCAAATATTTTTTTACTTGCTAAATCATTCATTAAAAATATTTAGAGTTTTTATTCTTCCCACACCCACCATTTAATTTTACCTGTTTTGCAAAGAATTGAAGAATAAATTATACATTAAGTAATTATATATTTACCAGCAACCTCTAATAGCAAGATTTAAATATATACACTTTTTTTCCATTTTATGGAACAGACAAAAAAATATTGTAGGTTTAAATAACTTACCCAAGTGAAACACATTGAGTTAGTTATTGGTATGGGACTATAACTTACAATCGATTTTGTGATATTAGAAGCATCTCATTCAAGGTGAGTTTATTTGTTTCTATAAGAATTTTTACCGAGAGACACTGGCAAAAAATAAAACTGCATTAAATTATTCACTCTTCCAGCAATAAATTTCAGGTGTTAGGATAAACAAATTTAAGCATGAAGTAATTATATTGTTCTTTTACTTCTTTACATTCATCAGTATACTCAGTTTCTACTAGCAAAAACTGTATAAGGTATTTTTGTAACTATTATAATATTAATTTATAGATATAAATTTGGTTCATTTTTTTGACCTTTAAAATTCCTTTTGACAACATGCACAAGGCCTTTCATTCAACACCTAAGTGTAACTAAATTCAAGTTTGCCCTTTATATGGAAAAAAAAACACATGCTTTCATAAAGAATGTACAGTACTATTTTTTCCTGAATTATATTTTCTCTTCATTTTCCTAATGGAAAAATGGTTTTTTCTATAATATCACCCCTGCTGAAGTTGTCACAGGTACTTAAATAAATTAATAGGCACTGTGAGATATATTTCATGTACATTAAAAAATACATTGAAATGAGACAAAAAGCCTAATGGAGATTGTCAAGTCACAGTAGAAAGCCAGAGACCACAAACTGGACTAATAAACAAGAAGGGCTGATCTTGATCTAGGTCCTGAAGTTAAGAGTCCACGTACCAACTGAAATCAGCAGTGTAGGACAAGGACAATGTATCTGTCCTCATTGCTGTAGGTCACATTTTATTATAAAAGTAATCTATCCAAGACACTAATGAAGATAAGGTAGCAAAGTACCATAACGAACAAATTATAAGAGCATTTCACCTATACCTAGTTCTTATAGGATGGATAGTGAAGATAGTATTTTAGAGAGATTCTAGAAACGTATCATGATATCTACCATGAAAATATATTTTTAAAAAGCCTATTTGAAGTTTTGACTTAAATTGGAACAATAATGCCAATCGATTAACAGATATTTAATAAAAGCCTGTGCTGTATACTGAATGTAGCATTTCATGAAGTATTAGACACTGTTTCTGCCCATAGAAATCTTACAATCTCTTTGCATATGTATTATGTGTAGTCATGTGCACGCGCACACACACACACACACACACACAGATAACAAGCAATAACTCTTCTGGAGTCCTGTTAACGCTGGATGTATATGAGCCAAAAATATCAATTCATCTTTAAGAAGCAAGAATATGTGTGTCCTACTTTTGTCTTCCTAACAGAATTAAAAATCAACATGACCAGGAAACGACAGATGTTGGCGAGGATGCAGAGAAAGGGGAAGCCTCCTGCACTATTGGTGGGAATGCAAGCTGGTGCAGCCACTCTGGAAAACAGTATGGAGGTTCCTCAAGAAGTTGAAAATAGAGCTACTCTATGACCCAGTAATTGCACTACTGCGTATTTACCCCAAAGACACAAAGGTAGTGAGCTGAAGCGGTACGTGCACCCCAATGTTTATAGCAGCAATGTCCACAATAGCCAAACTATGAAAGAGCCTAATTGTCCAGCAACAGATGAATGGATAAAGAAGATGTGGTATACACACACACACACACACACACACACACACACACACACACACTGGAATATTATGCAGCCATCAAAAAAAAATAAAAACAAAAAAACTCTGAAATCTTGCCATTTGCAATGACGTGGATGGAACTAGAGGGTATTATGCTAAGTGAAATAAGTCAGTCAAGAGAAAGACATGTATCATATGACCTCACTGATATAAGGAATTCTTAATCTCAGGAAACAAACTGAGGGTTGCTGGAGTGGTGGGGGGTGGGAGGGATGGGGTGGCTGGGTGATAGACATTGGGGAGGGTATGTGCTACGGTGAGCGCTGTGAATTGTGTAAGACTGTTGAATCACAGACCTGTACCTCTGAAACAAATAATGCAAGATATGTTAAAAAAAAAAAAAAAAGAAGATAGTAGGAAGGGAAGAATGAAGGGAGTAAGTTGGAGGGGGAGACGAACCATGAGAGACTATGGACTCTGAAAAACAAACTCAGGGTTCTAGAGGGGAGGGGGGTGGGGGATGGGTGAGCCTGGTGATGGGTATTAAAGAGGGCACATTCTGTGTGGAGCACTGGGTGTTATGCACAAACAATGAATCATGGAACACTACATCAAAAACTAATGATGTAATGTATGGTGACTAACATAACATAATAAAATAAAATTTAAAAAAATTCAACATGACCAAAAATGTTCCCTTTCCTCAAGCCCTTAAATCATTCTAAATTTCTTTCTCCCTCTCAGAACTAATCACCATGTTTTGTTAACCTTTAATTCCTAGAAAATTTTCCTGTATGCATATCCTTCTTTTTTTCTCCACTCCCTATTACCACAGCTCTGGTTCAGGCTTGTCTTTATCATCCATAAACCCCAAACTGTTTATTCATTCATTTATTCAACAAAATTTATGGAGCACCTGCTTAGTGTGAGAGTAATTGTGCCAAGTAGTGAATGAGATGTATAATTTTCCTGAAGTTCTAGAGCCTGGAATCTTTTTTCCATTACTACACAGACCAGCAACACACTGCAGCTAGATATCGATTTAAAATACAAATACGATATGCCGTACCTCTCCTGAAAACCATTCAATGCCTCAGTACCTAATGTACTAACTCCAGACTCCGTAAGATGGAGATAAGCCCCCCTCTGTTTTGACTGATCCCTGTCTAGCTCCATAGCTTCAAACTTCTAAGCTTCTCCATCCACTTCATACTTGACATTGTAAGAATTTCAAGCTCCTTGTGTTCCTGCAAATGCCACAGATATTCCTGCCTTTTGCTCAGTCTCTTTCTACCAAAAGGTGCTCACTATTTATTCTTCTACACTGAGCTGAGTGGGACCTTATCCAAGAAGTCTTGCTTAAATACCTGGAAGACCCTTCTCTGTGCTCCCAGGCATCCTGCATGTGGTGGTCCTTTCTTATAATTTACATTGGTATTTTGAAATTATCTTTTTATTTCTCTGCTTTAGGAGATCATAAACTCCTCAAGGTAAGAAGCATATATTATCCATATGTGTACCTCTGACTTCTGGCTCTTAAAATGTACTCAATCAATATTTACTGAAACTATTAGAACCATGTTGTGTGTTCTCCCCGAAAGACTGATTGCGTATCTCTCTTTTTTAAATTTTTTTCTTTGAGTATAGTAGACACACAACGTTACCTTAGTTTCAGGTGTACAACATAGTGATTCAACATCTTTATTCATTATGCTATGCTCACCACAAGTGTAGCTACTATTTGTCACCATCCAGTGCTATTACAATATTATTGACTGTGTACCTTTTAGTTCCATCACTTATTCATTCCATAACTGGCTGTAACTCCCACTCCTCCTCACCCATTTTGTCCATTCCCTCACCTCCCTCCCCCCGCAACATTCTCTGTATTTATGGGTCTGTTTCTGCTTTTCGTTGTTTGTTTATTCATTAGTTTTGTTTTTTAAGTTCCACATATAAGTGAAATTATATGGTATTTGTCTTTCTCCATCTGACTTATTTCACTTGGCATAATACCCTCTATTTCCATCCATGTTATTGCAAATGACAAGATCTCATCCTTCTTTTATGGCCTCAATAGCAAGATCTCATCATATATATATATATACACACATATATCCCACATCTTCTTTATCCATTTATCTACTGATGAGCACTTAGGTTTCTTCCATATGTTGGCTATTGTAAATAATGCTGCAATAAACATAGGGATGTATGTACCTTTTCGAATTCATGTTTTCATATTCTTTGAGTAAATACCCAGTAGTGGAATTATTGGATTATATGGCATCTCTATTTTTTATTTTTTTGAGGAAACTCCAAACCATTTTCCACAGTGGCTCTACCTATTTATATTCCCACTGGCAATGTACAAGGATTAATTTTTCTCCACATCCTTACCAACACTTCTTACTTCTCGTCATTTTGATTTTAGCCATTCTGACAAGTGCAAGGTGATATTTCATTGTGGTTTTGATTTGCATGTCTCTGATGATCAGTGATCTTGAGCATTTTTTCATGTGTCTGTTGGTCATCTGTATGCTTTCTTTGGAAAAATGTCTATTCAGATCCTCTGCCCATTTTTTAATCAGATTGTTTGGGTGGTTTTTTTCTTTTCTTTTCTTTTCTTTTTTTTGGTGTTGAGTTGTGTAAGTTTGCAAAAATCTTGCATTCAGCAGGTTGCTTTTTCATTTTGTTGATGGTTTCCTTTGCTGTGCAAAAGCTTTTTATTTTGATTATACATCTCTTTCATCTATACTGAATACAACACAAGAAAACAAGAGAACAAACAATGGGTACAATGTTTTTACTTCCAAATGTTTAATGCAACCAACATAAATGTTCTGGCTTTCTTACCCTTTGAGTATAACATCTACATATTGGTCATTTCTACTTGAAAGCTGCAACTTGTAGACTAATTGTTTCATGATTTGGTATATTTTGAGGGACACAGAACAGTCATAATGAGTAACACAGTACTTGAGAACTACTTAGATGCTGTACCAGTTTTTGAGTAAATAAACTCATAAAGGTTTTATGATCTATCCCAAGCCTGATCCCTTTAAGGTGAAGTTCCTCTCTCCAGTTACATCAAACTACTCTGTGCTCTCTGAACATGTCATCTTTTCCCACTTCTTTAGATTTTGTTTTTTTTTTTCTCCTGTTCTCTGAGTTGTCCTGTATACTCACCCTTTACTCAGGTTTCTACCTAGTAAACTCTAGTTATTTTTCAAGACACAACTAGGGTATTACTTCTAGTGCCAAACTTCTTTGATCCACCATGCAAAGTTGCCCCCACTTATTAAATTATTGTACCATGTTGTTCATATTTTTGCTATTGCACAATTCCATCATATCTTCATTATTTATTTCATTGCATGTCTTTCACAGTGTAGGAAACCCTTCATACATGTTTTTAGCCCATATCTCGGCATAAAGCTCATTCCCATAAATGTTTATTAAATCCAAGAATGAATAAAAGTTGTATCTTAACTTGTTAAAACAGCTGCACTAAATCTTTTTACGTCAACATATATTTTATTTATCCCAAGGGAGATAAAATATTTCAAATAAATACTTCCAATCATATAATAAAATGTTCTAGGTATGTATGGTTGTTATTCTTATTCAAATCAATGCATCAGCATTAATAAGCTTAGTTTAATTTTCCAGGATGTTTATTTTAAGTATATGACTGTTTTTATTTTCATTTGATAAGAGGATACAGGTGAAAGTGTTTGAACAAGTACTGTCAGAGATTCAATTAAATATTTGAACAGTCTATTTTTATTACAAATAGTTTCCATTTTATTTTTCTTTTTAGACTAGAATATTTCCTCATAATAGAAAAGTTATATATTTTATATGAGGCTATTTGTAAATTATTGAAGATTAAAAATTGACTATCAGTGGAAAAGAACAGAAACATGTGAGCTAAATATACCTATGATGTCCCCTAATCTCAACACCACATCATTTTTTATTACCTTATAATCTTTTGTATGCAATTAGTTATGATGAGAAGAAAAATTAATTTTATGTAGCAATTTACTCCTCTGAAGATGGAAGAAGAAAAAGTAGATTTATTTATTTTAAATGGAATTATATGTTGTGAAAAGTTTGATAATTACTTAGAAAACTTAATTAGCAATAATATAAATGTTTCTGGTAAAAACTGGAATCCACTATAATTGTGAATTAAATAATTCTAAATTTTAAAATTCAAGAAATATAAATTGAAAATTGGTGCATATCCTGAGCAAAGTGAGGCTTTATTTCTTTTGTATAAATATCTGTACAGGTTGCATTCTGTTTAAAAAGGCTAATATCATTAGACAGAAATGTGTATGGGAATTTCTATGAGATTATTTATCCCTCAAGGGAAAGTCGCTTACATTTCAAAGAAGGGAGGTGGTGCATGGGACCTGTCAAAGAGATTAATCAATTTTTTAAAAAATAATCACAAGATCCTAAAAGAGTAATCTATGTAATTCTACTGTCTGTTAGACTTCTAGGGCCAAATTCATACTCTACATACTCACACAACTCCCACTGAAGCTAAATGGAGGACAGAGGTTGATCTATGTAGTCTGACATTAACCTTGGACATCATTTAATAAAAGCAAAGCTGTCCTGTTCTAACTGGGTCACAATTAGTCTGGCTCCTCAGAGTCCACAAAATCAGTCTTCTGTGGTCACAAAAAAACTAATTTTAAAATGGAATCTATTTCATTAGAGTTTCTTGCAGTGAAGGCAACACAAAATAGAAAGTTTTGTTTATGAAGATTTACATTTTTCATTAGAATTCTAATATTTAAAAGAATATAGTCACAGTAATCAAAATGCCATTCTCTTCTTTTCTCTCCTTTGTCTGCTTATTTATCAGAAGCTGGAATGCATTTGAAATTAATAGAATTGAGGGGGATTTAGAGATCAGTGTGACTCAAGAGAGGACTAAATCTAAATGAAACCCAGGTAATTGTTTATCTATTGTCAAAAAACTTCCCTCCTTCCCTGAATGAGTTCACAGAATTCACATAAATATGTTAGCAACATGTAAAAGTTGGAGGTTTAGATGAGAGCTTAAATAATGAGCAAATATAAAAGCTTGACAATAAAGTGAAGAAAAACCAAATTAGAGTTACCTAATAGCACAACTTAACTTCTCATATCTGAAAAATCAATCTTATTCTAACTTAAGAGTTAGATAAAATATGGTATTCCCTTGTTGGACCCTTCTTTTCTCCCTTGTAGTATACATTTCTTCATAGCACTCATCATCACCTGATATACTATATTTATCTATTTAGGTTCTATTTCCTCTCTCTGCAATGCAAATCCTATAGGCTAGGAATTTTTGTCTCATGTGTTCACAGTTCTAGCTCAAATGTCTAGCATAGTGCCTATCATAAAATAAGCACACAAAAAAATCATTAATGAAATAAACAATTAATTAATTAATTTAAAAATACATTGAGAGTAACATTACCAAAATAACATTATAGATTGTTCCCCTTCAAAGAAGAATAACCAGCAGATATTCAAGAACAAGTCACCACTGAGAGAATCCTAAAACATGGATGTAGGCTGAAACACCCACCCTGCACCACAGAGACCAAGACAGACTACATTCAAAGGGTAAAAGAAAAGGCTATACATTGACCACATTGCCCCTTTCCCAGGCCAGTGCAGCACTACACAGAGAGGTTTCCCCTGAGCCTCCAGTTCCTCCAGTGGGAGAAGAAAACAAGAGAGGATAATTAGGTCTTCCAGCATTGTGGGTTACTTTTCAGGAACCCCTACTCTATGCTTGCCCCATGAGGATTTCAGAAAAATCTGGGGGGCTTAACTACTGGGAATCTGATTATGATGAAGAGGGGAGGAGCTTGCAACAACCAATACTCAAATCTTGGCAGACTAAGTTCATACCAACAGTATCTAAGTAGTAACTCCAGCTGAAGGATTTGCTCATCTGCAGAAACAAGTCAGGGTGCACTCTGACCAGGGAACTCAGTGGGATGCAGATCGGCCTGATTCATATCCTCACATGAGTTTTGCTGGCCCTAGAGCCTGGTTTGCCCATGACCAGGCAAGGAGCTAAATCACAGCCCTACCCACTGTGGAGAATGTTTTCTAGCCCCAACTGAGCAGAAGAGCTGGAAATAACTCTCGGAAGTTATGCAGCCCAGTCGCGCTTGAGCCAAGAGGAGGGCAAGCAGAGCTGATTGTCCCCAGAGCAAAGCCAGTACCAGATGTGGAACATTTCTGTGCTATGCAAGGGCAAGGGGATCAATTTATAACCATGACTGGGGGTAATTCCCAGCCCTTCCCAATCAGATCTTTGGCAAACCCTATTTAGGAGTAGCCTGGAGCATCCCCTCCTCCTCCTATCCAGGCGAGAGAGCTGAGACATAGCCCCTCTGCTCTGAAGGGTATCTTCTGGCCCTATCTGATCAGACGGGCTGGAGAAAACTCCTGGAATCTGTACAGTCCAGTGGCACTTGAGTTGAGAGGTGAGTGGGCAGAACTGATAGTTTGCAGAACAAAGCCAATGGCCTGTTTGGTCAGGTAACTTGGGGTGAGGGTCAGCTTGAGTTAGCCAACAAACAAAGATCTTTATCAGCTTTAGAGCTGCTTCTCCCCCTGCACCTGTGCAGGGTATCTAATTCATGGCCCTGTTCATCACTGAATACAGCCTTTAGGCTGTCTAATCAAGAAAACTGACCATAGCACCCTGGAAGCTGTATAATCCATTCAATGGCCCTACATACAGAAACACAGAAAACAAAACCTGTGTCTTCCCTGTCTTCAGAGCACATCCTGTGGCTTCACCCAACCAGGGAGATTAGTGCACACTCTGGTCTGATTCAAGTACACAAGCAGTGAGTTGTACAGGCCCTGAGACCCATCCTGATGCCCTCCTAGGTCAAGGAAGCTAACTCACAGCCTCACTTACTACCGAATATAGTACCCAGTCCTGGCTAGTTAATTTGACCAGAAAATCCAGGCAAATGTGGGGCCCATCTTACAGCCTCACCAGGATAGAAAACCAAGCCAGTAGTCCTATCCAATTGGTTTCAGTCAGGGGCACACAGCCCCGATCTCCATCTCAGAGCTCAATAGTTGCCTCACCCCAAAACAGACCATAATAGCAGGTCCCCAATTGCCCAAGGATATTTCCAGCAGAAACACCAAGAAACCCAAATTGAGTTGACTGGTGAAGAACTGTCCCTGCCAAAGCTTACTTATAACGTCTGGAAGAGGTACCCAATTACTCAAACATGCAGATACAAACAGAAGGAATTAGGATCATGAAAAATCAAGTAAATATGATACTACCAAAGAAAATTAATAAAGTTCCAATAACTGACCCTATATGGAGATCAATGAACAGTCAAAAAAATAATTCAGAATAATCCCCTTAATAAATTTAATGAACAGGCAGATGACTAAACAAAATTAGGAAAACAGTGCATGAGCAAAATGAGAACTTTGACAAGGAAATAGCAACCAACAAAAAACAAACAAAACATAACAGAAATCCGAGTTGAAAAATGTAATAGCTAAACTGAAGAATTCTATAGTTTCATAAGTATACCTGACCATACAGAAGAAGTGATCAGTGACCTAGGGGATAAGCTATTGGAAATTACCCAGTCAGAAGAGTAAAAAGTAAAAAAAAATTAATAGTGAAGAATTACGCTATGCAATGAAAAGAAACAATATTTGGATTATGGGGATTCCAGAAAGAGAAGAAAAAGAGAAAGGAATAGAAATTATATTTAAAGCAATATTGGCTAAAATTTTCCAAACCTGGGGAGAGAAACTGACATTTAAACCATGAGGTGAAAAGTAGCCCAAACACATTGACCCTGAAGATAGCTACATTGAGGCACATTACAATTAAATTGCCAAAAAGTCAAGGATAAAGAAAGAAGTTTAAAAACAGCAAGAGAAAGGAAAGCAGTTACATACAAAGAAACCCCCAAAAGACTATGGGCAGATTTCTCAACAGAAACTTTTCAAGTCATGAGAGAAAGGGATGGCATATTCAAAATACTGAAAGAAAATCATCATCATCCAAGAATCCCATACCTGGCAAATCTGTCCTTCAGTAATGAAGGAGGGATAAAAACTTTCCCAAACAAACAAAAGCTGAGACAGTTCATTATTGCCACACATGGCTTACAAGAAATGCTAAAGGGAGTTCTTTGAGTGGAAGTAAATGAACACTAATTAACATCATAAAAACATATAAAAGTAGTGTATATTGTAAATATACAGTCATAATTAGATTCTGCAATATGGTAATAATGGTGTATAATTTACTTATAACTCAAACTTGAAAAAAAACACAAAAATAACCATCACTACAATAATCTGTTATTAGTTACACAATAAAAAAATAGCAATAACCTAAAATGTGAGGGAAAGGAGAAGTGAAAGCGTAAAGTTTATGAATTATACCAAAGCTGTTACCAGTTTAAAATAGGGTGTTATAAGTTTAAGATATTTTATGCAAGCGTCATGGTAGCCACAAGGAAAAATCCAATAGTAATTATGCAAAAGAACAAGGTAAAAAAAAAAAAAAAGAACAAGGTAAAGAAGTCCAAGCATACTGATACCAAAAGACATCAGAACACATACAAAATAAAAATAGCAGGATAAGAAACAAGGAATAATGGATCAGCAAAATAACCAGAAAACAATTAACAAAATGGCAATTGTAAGTTCTTACCTATTTATAATTATTTTAAATGTAAATGGATTCAGTTCTCCAATTAAAAGGCATAGAATGGCTGGATGGATAAAAAACAAACAAATAAACAAAAAAAAACAGATCAACAACATGCTGCCTACAAGATACTCATTTTAGTCTTAAAGATTCATGTAGACTAGGATAGAAAAGTATTTTCTGCAAATGGTAACTCAAAAAAAGCCAGGATAGCTATATTTATATCAGATAAAATAGACTTTAAGCTAAAAATGGTGAAAAGATACAAAGAAGGTCATTATATAATGATATAAGGGGTCAATGTATCAAGAAGATATAGCAATTGTAAATTTTTATGTGCCAAACTTTAGAGCATCTGAATATATAAAGCAAAAGCTAACAGAGCTAAAAGGAAAAATAAGCCATAATACAATAATAGTTGGAGACTTTAATACCCCACTCCCAACAATGAAGAGATAATCCAGACAGAATCAATAAAGGAAAAGCAGATTTGAACAACATTCTAGAGCAAATAGACCTAACAGACATATACAGAACATTCTATCCAACAACAGAGCACACATTCTTCTCAAGTACACATGGAATATTTCCTAGGATAGAACATATGTCAGGCCACAAAACAAGTCTTAACAAACCCAAGATTTAAAGCATACCAAGTATCTTCTCTGATTACAATGACAAAACCTAGAAATTAATAAAAGGAAAACTGGAAAATTCGGGAACACATGGAAATTAAGCAACAATCTCCTGAACTATAAGTAGATCAAAGAAGATTAAGGAGGAAATAAAAAATTTTTTGAGACAAGTGAAATAGAAACACAAGAACTTGTGGGATGCCACAAAAGCAGTTACGAGAGGGAAGTTTATAGCAATAAATGCCTACATTAAGAAGCAAAAAAAGATCCTACATAAATAACCTAACTCTAAACCTTATGGAACCAGAAAAGGGAAATTGAGCCCAAAGTTAGCAGAAGAAAAGAAATAGTAAAGATTAGAGCAGAAATAAATGAAATGGAGAACAAGAAAAACAATAGAAAAGAGTAACCGAACTAAAAGTTGTTTCTTTGAAAAGAAAAAAATTAACAAATCCTTAGCTAGTCAAGGAAAAAAGAGAAAGGACCCAAATCAACAAAATTATGAATGAAAAAGGAGCCATTATAAACTGATAACACAGAAATTTAAATAATCATAAAAGGCTACTATGAACAACTATACACCAACAAACTGTATAAATGGAAACATTCTTAGAAACATACAACTTACCAAGACTGAATCAGGAAGAAATAGAAAATCTGAATAGACAAATTATGAGCAAGGAGATTGAATGAGAAATCGAAATCCTCCCAACAAAGAAAGGTCAGCACCAAATGGCTTCACCAGTGAATTTTACCAAACATTTAATAAAGAATTAGTAACAATCCTCAAACTCTTCCAAAAAATTGAAAAGGATGAAACACTCTGAAACTCATTTTTTAAGGCCAGAATTATTCTGATACCAAAATCAGAAAAGGGTATTACTAGAAAAGAAAACCACAGGACAATATCTCTAATGAATACAGATGCAAAGATTCTCAATAAAATACTAGCAAACCAAATTCAGCAGCACATTAAAAGGTTCATTCACCATGTCCAAGTGGGACTTATCCCTGGGATTCAAGCATACTTCAACTTATGCAAATCAATAATGTGATACATCATATTAATAGAATGAAAGAAAAAAATCATATGGTATTCTCAATAGACAAGAAAAAGCATTTCATAAAGCTCAACATCCATTCATTATAAAAACTTAACAAATTAGGCATAGAAGGAACATATGTCAACATAAGAAAGGCCATATATGACAAGCCAATAGCTAACATCATACTCAATGATGAAAGTTTTGAAAGCTTTTCCTCTAAGACCAGGAATAAAATAAGGGTATCCATTCTCACCACTCTTATTCAACATGGTACTAGAAGCCTTAGCTACAGCAATAAGGCAAGAAAAAGAAATAAAAGGTATCAGAATTAGAAAAGAAGTAAAATTGTCCTCATTTGTATACATAATAATATGTATAGAAAATCCTAAAGACCCAACCGAAAAACTGTTAGATCTAATGAATGAATTCAGTGAAGTTTCAGGATACAAAATTAACATACAAAAATCAGTAGCACTTCTATACACTAACAATGAATTTTCTGAAAAAAGAGCTAAAGAAATCGATCCCATTTACAATAACATCAAAAACAATAAAATAGTTAAGAATAAATAAGGAGGTGAAAGATCTCTACTCTGAAAACTATAAGACACAAATAAGTCGAAAGGTATCCTGTGTTTATGTGTGGAAAAATTAATATTATTAAAACGTCAATACTACCAAAAACCATCTATAGATTCAATGCAATCCTTATCAAGATTCCAATGACTTTTTTTTACAGAAGTCGAAAAACACTCCTAAAATTTATATGCAACCACAAAAGACCCAGAATAGTCAAAGAAATCCTGAGAAAGAAGAACAAAGCAGGAAGCATCACACTTCCTGATTTTAAGTTATCCTATAAAGCTGTAGTCACCAAAACAGTATGGTACTGGCAAAAAAATAGAGAAAAGACCAATACAACATAATCAAAAGCCCTGAAATAAACCCAAGCATATCTGGTCAACTGATATTTGACAAGGGAACCAAGAATACTCAATGGAGGAAAGAGTCTATTCAATAAGTAGTGCTGGAATGGTTGGATATCCACATGTAAAACAATGAAGTTGGACCCATATCTTACATCACTCACAAAAATTAACTCAAAATGAATTAAAGACTTGAATGTAAAACCTGAAAAATAAAACTTCTATAAGAAGACATAGACATAGGAATAAAGCTCCTTGACATGGGTCTTGATAATGATTTTTGGGGTATACATCTAAAGCACAAGTAACAAAATAAGAAATAAACAAATCGGATTACATCAAACCAAAAACCTTCTGCACGGGAAAAGAAACTGTCAACAAGGTGAAAAAACAACCTATGTAGCGGAAAATAATATTTGCAAACCATACATCTGATAAGGGGTTAATAACCAAAATATATAAAGAACTCACAAACTCAATAGCAAGAAAAGTAAAGAAAAGAAAAATAATACTAACCCAATTAAAAAATGGGGGAAATGGCCTAAATGGACATTTCTCCAAAAAAGATATGCAAAAGGTCAACAGGAACATGAAAAATGCTCAACATCACTAGTTGGACCTTGAAGGCTTTATGCTAAGTGAAATAAATCAGCAGAGAAAGACAAATACCTATTACGATTTCACCTTTATGAGGAATATTCTAAAACAAACAAACAAAATGCAACTCGTTGAAAAGAAATCAGACTTACAAGAGGCAGTGGGTGGAAAGAGGAAGGTGGTCATAAATGGAGGCTTCTGGTTTTAAGACAGATAAGTACTAGGGATGTAATACACCCAAAAATGACTATAGCTAACACTGCTGTATGATATACAGGAAAAGTTTTAAGAAATTAATCCTATGAGTTCTCATCACAAGAGCTTTCTCTACCCCTTTTTTCTTTTCCTCTTTCTTTTCTTTTTATTGTATCTATATGAGAAGATGGATGTTGGCTGAAACTATCGTAGTAATCATTTCACAAGATATGTAAATCAAACCATCACGCTGTATGCTTTAAACCTGCACAGTGATGTATGTCAATTATTTCTCAATAAAACTGGGGGAAAAAAAGAAAATTCATTATAATGTCTCACAAGGCTGTTGTTATATGACAAGTAGACACTCAAAATACGAAAACACATTCTACCTTTTGATTTCTAGCCAAGATACAGTTATAAGATTTAGAACATTTGGGAAAGAATATGTAATCCTTTTTAAATTAACTGAATAAGATGACCAAAAATACATGTATAGTCTTCTTAGAAATGTGTACTGTTGTTTATCTCCTTCAATAAACAAATGCCAGTTTAGGACTGTTATAAAGACTGTACTGATCCTACAGTTTAGGGGAAGCATAGAGCCAGGAAAGGATGGATTCTAGCTTTTAGACATCTGTTAGTGCTCCACATAGTTCCATCTTACTGGTTAGATGAAGGATCTTCTGATGCTTGTGACAGTTTTTCTGATATGAAATCAACATGATACTTAGTCCTATTTGACCAATAAAAGGTAGTTCACACATTATTCATTTCCTCTCTTATCATTTTTCCTAGAATAAAATATTTCTGTGTAAGCCAAATCAGAACATCAATATGAGTATATTCTGATGTAAGACTTACCTTTTATTGCTTTTTTAAATAGAAGAGATTCAGTGGTTGCATAGGATCATTAGTAAATCCAGCATATTGAATGGCACCAACCGATCCAAAAGGACAGGAATGGATTATCTTAGTGAAAACAACACAAACTGGGAGGTTTAGTGGCCTTTGGACAGGAATGCCGAAGGAAGCTTCTGACCACTTACAATAGAATGTTAATAGCTCATGCCACGTCAACACTGACAGCTCTGAAGTGAGAGGCCACTAATCTCTGTTTGTAATATCCACAGTTGAAGGAAAATATAAGTATTTCTTCTTAAGCATGGGATAAGCATTAACTGTCTAAAAATTTCGAGAATGTTCTACATGTCTGAAAGTCAGAGAAAAAAGAAGACAGCCATGGACAAGGAATCAGGTTTTTTCACCCCTGAACCAAAATATATGATTAAAATGGAATGTAGTTTTCAAGACCAATCAATTCACCCAGTCAGTTCTTATTGAGAATAGCTGTATATGTATGATGAGCAATTTACATATAAATTTTGATGAGAATTTAGCATCTATATGTAGACAGGGGTTGTGCTAAGAGCAGTCTCTATGTTTTTAATTAAAAAAAAAAGACAAATCATAAAGGAATCTTTGCTAGGAAGCTGATGCTTCAAATCTGAAATGGAATCTGTTCATTAGCTTTACATTATTCAGGACTATAAAAAGGAGACATTTTAACAATCCTGGGCTCAATTAGGCATCAACTGCTATCCTGGCAGAAACCTGGCATGCATCTTGTTCTTAGGAAGTTTGGATGGCGTTATTTACAATTTGTTCCTCAGGGAATGCCCTGAGAAAAAGAAGTCTGGTTGCCATCATAACTTATATACTAACCTCATAATTCTCTACCTGACAGCTCAATTGTACATCCTTCATTGAATCAGATGGCAATACACTAGCTCTCAAATGGCAGGTACTCACCTCTCAGTTTTCAAGAATCAAGGAAAAGAGTGTATATTTATGAAATTATAATACCTAAGTGTCAACTTTTCTTTCAAGTACTTTAACCCAAAGGTGAGCATTGAAGAAATCAGAGTCAATAGTATAATTACTGTAAAAAATTGATTTAAACTTGAAATTTTCCAAACATCTGTTCAATATACAGATGAATACAATTGAAATTATTACATTGTTCTTTATGTTATTAACCATTACTTTATCTGAATGTCTGTTTCCCCCCACCCCCTTGGAATCTGTCCTCTTGCTTGCTGCAACAAATCTAATGATCTGACTTGCCCTTTGAGCCATATAAAATGTCTTTCTTTAGGGCATTGGGTGAAGTTGAAGTCAAGAGGTTTTTAAATACCACATAAATGCAAAATAATAAGAAAAGAAACTGCCAGTTGTGTTTGACAACTGATATCTTAGAAAACTGACTAGTAATGAATTTCCAATTTTACATTTTATGTCAGAGTAATCTATAGGGTTAAATTTTAGAAACTAGGTAAATTCTTTTTATTTGTGCAGATTTTACTTATTGTTCCTTTTCCCTTCCTTTTAGTCTTACCTTAGTTCATTAGATGCGGTAATATCTCCCTTGTCTGTGACAATTTCCATTAATATCTCAAAGGCAGCTATTAAGCCTCATTACAAGAAAAGATTATAGAAGGATACCGCACACAATAACCGTGAAGATAAAGACAATACTCACATTTTCATTTGTTTCTTTGTTCTTAAGATGCAAATCAAATGTGAAGCTCTTTTTAGCCTGCTTTTCTCAGTTTATACTTTCAAAGCTTTTGGAATAGGAAAAACCTCCACAGCTAAATAAATTCTAGTATTTGGAATATTCCTTTCTCAAAATGCAACAAAGACATGTACCTGCTGTCAGAAATTTGCCACACTTACTACTCTCAAAATCTCATTGTCAGGGAATTCAGAAAAACTACTAGAGTTTCATCATTTACATAAGTTATTCACAGGAATTAACTGTGGGCTATAATGAAGCTAATTAGTGGTTGTTGCAGAGACACTGTATAAAGTATTCATTATTACCAACAATAGTCCATCATTCCATCAAAATACTTAAAACATCAATTCTTAAACAATTATCTAAACACATCCATGGAAAATTATGTCTGAGGAAAACTCAATCAAGCCTCCAAGAAATAAAATGTTTATGGGTTTTTAATCTAAATTGATTCCTTTAAAATAAATGTACTGTGGCTCATATAAGACTTTTGAAACCCAGGTTTTGTGACAATCGTTCTTTTCTATTTGAAAGATATTGAAATATTTGATAATAATTATAAAATATCAACACCAAGGGAATTAATTTCTACTTACATAACTAAAGAGTGGCAGAATAAGTATATATAGGTCAGGGACTTAACTGATTGTCTAATGACAAAGCGGATTTATCCTTCTGTATTTTTTTAAAGATTTATTTATTTATTTATTTATTTATTTATTTATTTATTTGAGAGAATGAGAATGAGAGAGAGAAAGAGAGAGGGTACATGAGAGGGGGGAGGGTCAGAGGGAGAAGCAGACTCCCCGCTGAGCAGGGAGCCCGATGTGGGACTCGATCCTGGGACTCCAGGATCATGACCTGAGCCGAAGGCAGTCGCTTAACCAACTGAGCCACCCAGGCGCCCCCCCTTTTGTATTTTTTAATTATTTGAAATATTTTAATTTCCTTTGAACTTCATTCTCGACTATACGCTCAGTAATATATACTGATAAATATATATATATCAGGATATAATCACTTTATAGATCTCTCATCCATCAATAAATAAATGTTGAATTCTACTATTAAAATTAATAAATGATGAAAAGAAAACTTTAAGTTAAATGTTATGCCTCAGAGTCAACATTAATGATAAATTCTGCAGTAGGTGGGATTTTTACCTGTGAAACTAAATGTTTACGAGCTTCCCTGCTAAGAATTGACAAAGGGAAATAAAACTCTCCTGAGGCACTTCAGCCTCCATTTCTACCTTTTGTCTTAGAATATGTGGCCCTCCTCCCTGTGCTCCATTTTGGTTTCTGTCTCCACTCTGTCTCCTTCATCTCCTCCTCTCCTTTGGGGTTCATTCTCCGAATTTCCAGCAATGCTCACAAATTCCCCACCCCTCTTATCATATGACTGTTTCCTCTTGCCCTTATGCAGAAAGTTTGCTTGCAGTTGTGTTCAATTTTTAAACTTTTTTCTTCAATAATTCAATCCACTCTCCTCACTGATTTCAAACATCCCCAGATACACTTCCCAACTACTGATCAAATATATCTATTTGACTATGTCCCATCATAGCATTGTTCATAGAACTCTTTCTTGCATAAGATGTTACTAGATATTCCAAGATTATAAATATACATATAATGTATACCTAAAAATTAGTACATATCATATTATTCTATCCTTTATGTATATATACATACAGAGAGAAAGAGAAAGAGATCCCTTGGTCCATGGTCAAGGAAAACTTAACATTCTCTTAGGTCTATACAGTGGGATGAACAGAGGTCTTACAAAAACAAAATTGTTAAACTTACTTTACCCACATTAAATAAATAAATAAAATTTATTTAATCATAGAATGAGTCTTTGTTTTTCTTTTTTGAACATCTTTTAATATCTTGTGGATCACAGTGTTCTGTGCAGAACAACTCATTTACATGTTAGTCTTTCAAAATCTGTTCTCTAT
Source organism: Eumetopias jubatus (assembly GCF_037043125.1). NCBI lineage: Eukaryota > Metazoa > Chordata > Mammalia > Carnivora > Otariidae > Eumetopias > Eumetopias jubatus. Next base: position 116,891,271 of record NW_028274811.1, read on the forward strand.
TCAATCATAGTTCTTGACCCAATTGTAAATCATCTCCTTCTGGGAATGTTTTCCAAGAAATAGTTGTGGAAGTCATATTTGCAATAATGGATACATTCATTCAAATATTTTAAGTTATATTTGTAGGTATCTTCTTCCATCCAAATCCTTCAAATTTCCATTGACTTGGTTTCCCAAAGGGACTTATCTTTATTAGAAATATTCAATCCTGGGGCGCCTGGGTGGTGCAGTCGTTAAACATTGGACTCCTGGTTTTGGCTTGGGTGGTAATCTCAGGGTCATGAGATCAAGCCCTGCATCAAGCTCTGTGCTCAGCGCACAGTTTGCTTAAGATTCTCTCTCCCTCTACCCCTTTCCCCCATCGCACACGTGCTCTCTCTATCTCAAATAAATAAGTCTAAAAAAAAGAGAAAGAAATATTCAATCCTGATCCTAAGAAAAAAATTGAGTCCCTTAATCTACAAATATTTTTCTCATGATGATAAAAAGGCTAAATATAGAATATACTTAATTTTGAAGTATGTGTCATTTGGGTAGATGAAACACTAATGAAGGAAATCAAGCTTATCTAAGATCTCTCATTCTGTTGTCTTTTTTTTTCTTTCTTATTATTTCTTTTCCTACCACTGCCACCCAGTTGTTTAAAAGTCACAAAAATACCTCTACCTCTAGTAGAGGACACTGGAAGTAAGAAGTAATGAGCACGAACAACATTTACAAGCACATAGTTGGCATTTTTGAGTGAAAAATAATAAAACTCTTACTAAACATCTGGAACTAAGACATCTTTTGCATAAAACCAAGATCACTTTGCACAATAAGGCTGATCTCAGCATCCTCAAAAAGGGCAAATTCTCAAGAGAGCAGCCGAACATGGATTACTTCAGAAATAGGGAGTCAGATGAATGGCCTAAGGATTAGTGCTTTCTGTAATCTGATAAGAGCGTGACAGTATCAGAACTCTGCTTAATATGGCATGATCTCTCCCCAGAAAAAAAGCAAAGAAAGATTGTATTCCATCAAGGGGAATTACAAAGCTGTAAATTACATTGTGTCACAGCCAGCAGTATTAAACACCAAGTGTTTAATTAGGAGTCTTAATTTTATATTGTTACTAAGATATAGTTCTGTAATACTCAGAGCTACTTTTTGGTGAAAACATATCTATTCAGACATAAAGTCAAGGAAGAAAACCCAGGTACCACAAATATATGATTTGGCTGTGAACAAAAATTATCAGTAGATAAACAGATTTTTTACTTATAGCATACCTGTTTCTAATGTATAATGTTAAACCTAAAAGTAATAGTAAACTAAGATGTTTCTGACTTTAAGGATTTTTTTCCAGGGGTGCCTGGGTGGCTCAGTTGGTTAAGCATCTGCCTTCAGCTCAGGTCATGATCCCAGGGTCCTGGGATCAAGCCTTGCATCAGGCTCCCTCCTCAGCAGACAGCCTGCTTCTCCTTCTCCCTCTGCTGCTCCCCCTGCTTGTGTTCTCTCTCTCTGTCAAAAAAATAAATAAAATCTTTTTTAAAAAAGGATTTTTTCCCAGAAATATTAAATAAGACATTAAGAAAATATGATCCAGTGACTGTGTATTATGATAACATGTGACTACTTATATTTATATTCCCAATCTCTTGACTATTACAATATTCTTCAGTGGTTTACATTTATTTAAATTGAGGAATCAATTGTCTTGAAATCATGGAATCAATCCCACTACTTGGTTGCCAAAATAATTTCATTTGTTTGACCTTATGGTGCAAAAGTGACTTCATACCATTAACCTACATCCTTGTGACTCTCGAGCAGGGTGCTATAAAAAGACAAGTGGGAAACTGGATAAAAATACATGATATAATCAAGGTATCTTCCAGTAGAGCAAAGAATAAAGGCTTTGAACTGGACAGTTGTATCCAAATCCAGGTTTCACCACTAACCAGTTTTGAAAACCATGAGACAAGATTTCATATTTCATTCTTATTACAAAAATACATTCCAGTATCATCAAAAACTTATACATGTGGCACCTGGGTGGCTCAGTCAGTTAAGCATCTGCCTTTGGCTTGGGTCTCTGTCTTTCATACTCTTCAGTATGTCTCTGATCCTAGGGTCCAGGGGTCAAGCCCTGCATCGGGCTTCCCACTCAGTGTGGAGTCTTCTTCTCCCTTTCCCTCTGCTCCTCCCTCCTCCCCCACTCATGCTCTCTCTCTCTCAAAAAAAAAAGTTAATTAATTAAAAAAAACTTATACATGAACTCTAACAGCATGAAATTATTAAATTATTAATTATTAAAAGAAACATTTTGCTTTTATTATTTTTATTGTAAGATAACATAAATATAGAAAAGAACATAAAAATGCATGAGTGTTAAAATCTAACTTGAGAGTGAAAACCTATTTAACCACCATCCAATATAGACATAGACAACTGTGACTTTTCTAAAAACCTTAGTGTCCCTCAATTAATAGTATGCTGGTAAATATTTAACAACTAAAGTTCTCCATAGAAAAAATAACCCAAAAGCTCTGATTTGTAGCATTTTCTGATTTCCATGGTGTAAATACTTTCATAATGATAAATTTCAAGTTACCAATGGTTAACAAATTCCTGAAAATTTAACAATCAGCTCTTGCTGGCTGATAGGAACCACTTCAGCTCTCAACAGGAGGGCTCCCGGTGATCCTGAAAGATAGCATCCCTTTGCTTGGTTTTGAACAATATGTAAATAGTAGTATATAATGTATTTATTTGTGCTTTGCTTCTTTACAAAATATGTTTGTGGAATTCATCTATGTTGCTGTGCATAGCTACAGTTCCTACATTTCCACATTTAGCACATGCTGCATAGCATTCCTTCCTAGGAATGAGCCACAAATTATGCGTCCATTCTACTGTAGTTGATATTTCAATTTTCTAGGTTGTGTCTGAATGAAAAATGCTGCCATGAATATTCTAGAACTGGTACTCACTGGAAAGTTTAACTAAGATACATAGCAAGGCATAAAATTATTAAATATTACCAAACTATTGTCCAAAGAAGTTTATTTATGTACACTCCCACCAACAGTAGAAGAATTGCTGTTGCACTATATCATCACCAATACTGTTACTAGAAGGTATTTAGTTTTTGGAAAGAGGGAGAATTTGTAATGGTATCTCATTGCGGTTTAAATTTCAACTTCCATGAAGATTATCATTGAGAATGATGTCTTCAAAGTTAACTGCTAACTGCCTACTGTTGACCAGATGACTTACCAATAACATAGTTGATTAATACATATTTCATACGTTATGTTTTGTATGCAATATTCTTAAAATAAAATAAGCTAGAGAAAAATGTTATTAAGACAATTATAAGAAAGAGAAAATACATTTACAATACTGTACTGTATTTATCAAAAAATATCCACATATAAGAGGTCTCACACAGTTCAAACCCATGTTGTTCAAGGGTCAACTGCACTATTATTTCATATAATCAGTTTTATTTACACTTATATCACTTATTTAGCTCTTTAATTCTTCCATGTCACAACTTTATTTGGATTCAAATTTGTGCCTGAAGTATATCCTTGAGAATTTCCTTCAACTAGGTACGTTTGTGGTCTGAATTTTATTTCAACCTCATTCCTTTTTTTAAAAAAAGATTCTATTTATTTATTTGAGAGAGACAGAGGGAGCACAGAGGGAGGGAGACAACCTTATTCTTAAAAGACAATTTTGCTTATTGTGGGATTTGAGATTGACATTTATTTTTAATTTGAGGTGGTAGTGATATTTATCTAACTCTTCCTTCTTTGAAGTTAGTTTGTCTCCTCTGACTGCATTCAACGTCTCTGTCTTTCATATTCTTCTGTATGACTCTGACATATCTAGTGTGGATTGATTTCTATACTTCTTGCTTTGGATTTGTTGGATGTTTTAGTTTACACAATGTAGAATATTCTGAGTTATTATCTCTCCAGATTTAACTGTCATCTCTTTACTCTTTGGAATTCTGATTAGACAAGTGTTAGAGTACCTCACTCTATCTCCCTCTGTTAACCTCTTTTATGTTGGCCACCTGTACTTTACTGTGCTGAATTTTAATGGCTTTCTACTAACCCATCATTCCAGGATACTCTAGCTATACCTAAACATATCATCATTACATTTTTTTCCTTCAGTTATCTCATTCTTATATTTTCTAAGCTCCTTTCTAAATGTTTTCCAAACCTCTCAGTGATTATTTTAGTTTCCTGTTCCCTGGATGTATTTTCTGATTTGTTTTTTAATTTTTTAATAAAGTAAGCATAGTTATTTTATAATCTGTATAACTGTGTCTAATAATTCCCATACCTGAAAGTTTACCAGCTTTGTTTATAGCATTCTTGTTCCTACTGGATCTGAGTTTGGAACTCTCTTTGTTTCATTTTGTTTTGTGTTTATTTGTTTGTTTGTTTGTTTGTACTTTGAGCTGCTCAACTACTTTACAGAATTATTTGGATCAAGGATAAAGATTCTTTACTGCAGAGGGACTTTGAGTTTGCTTACTACAGGTCCTTGGAAACTCTACTAGCCAGAGATCACTTTAAAAACTGTATGACTTGCAATATTTTTGCACTATCAGGTGATAGAATTTTTTGCTACACATCCACACAAAGACTAGGTAATCATTACAAGACCTTGTGGATTTTCCTCCGTGCTGTGCTCAGAATTAAATCAAATTCCCTTGAGTGATTGAGGGATAGGGAGTAGAGAATTTTACCATCACATCATGCTTTCACAAAGACCATAGCCTTTGGATTCCTGCCTCAAGCAGGGAGAATCTTCCATTATATTCCCCACCTTGAGTCAACCCAAGCATTTGCTTTTTGTCTCCCTTTCCCACAAGATTTTGGGAACTGAATCCTTATTCCCCCTGGTCTCAAGAATACCCTGGGGACAGAAAGAGATTCAGTGTTTCTCTTACCTCTGGGAATTCACTCTTCCAAGTAGATTTTGGCTTTATCATTTCTTACTGTTGTGTTCATTATTTGATACTTTTAAGAATATTTTCAAAAATAGTTTTGCCAGCAGATTTAATGATTTTTGTGGAAGAGAATTTGTCCAAATATCCATGTAGTTAAAAACACAAACTTTAAAAACTAACCTTGGAGAAGAAAAGGATTCTCTGGGGCACCCAGGTGGCTTAGTCAGTTAAGCGTCTGACTCCTGAGGTCATGATCTCAGGGTTGGAAGATCGAGCCCTGTGTCGAGCCCTATGTCGGGCTCTGCACAAGGTGTGGAGTCTGCTTATGATTCTCTCTCTCTTTCACTCTCTTAAAAAAGGAAAAAAAAAAAAAAAAGAAAAGGATTTTCTAAGTATGACCTGAAACTCAAATATCATAAGTTAAAAGCCTGATAAGTTTGACATACAAATCTTAAAACTGTGTGCAACAAATTATTTTAAAAAGGGATTAAGGGATGGCTGGGTGGCTCAGTTGGTTAAGCATCTGCCTTTGGCTCAGATCATGATCCCAGAGTTCTAGGATCGAGTCCTGCATTGGGTTCCTTGCTCAGTGGGGAGTCTGCTTCTTCCTCTGCCTGTTGCTTCCCCTGCTTGGGCTCGCTCTCTCTCTGACAAATAAATAAATAAAATCTTTTTAAAAAATAAAAAATAAAAAGAGGAATTATTTCCTCTTCCACTTTTTGATGGCTTGTTATGCAGAAGTTTTTAAACTTATATGTAGTTAAATACACACAGACACACATATATGAAAGCACTTACAAGTTAATAAGTGACTTATAGATAAAAAATATTATTGAGAGTTTTACAGAAGAAGGAAAGATGAAAGGAGAGTAAGAAGGAAAGGAAAAGGAAGGAAAGGAAAGGGTGAGCAAGTAATATATAAAATAAATGCTTAGCTTTGCTCATTATTAAAGCAGTGAAAAATAAAAGATAAATAACATATATCAGCAAAAAATAAGAAATAGGGAAATAGACACTCTCATACATTATTTCAGAGGTATAAATTGGTAAAAAGTTCTAGGAATGAAATTTGAAAATAACTATTAAACTGTTAAATGCACTTGAATACTTACCTAGCTTCTTCTATTTTAGGAATTTATCTTGCAGTTACTGGTACCCATGCTGAAAGATATATGGATCAAAATATTTTTGTAATGCTGTTTAATAGAATAAAAAGGAAAGAACTTAAATGAGTACATGAGGATAATAATTAAATATATTATGGCATTGAGCATGTATAGACCAGAATGAAAACATTACTAGAAATAAATTACCTTTTAAGGTTCAAATATGGAAAGCCCTCAAGGTAGTTTGAAAAAAAATTTGTTTAAAAAAAAGTTAAGGTACAATATGTGCAAAACAGCTTCATTTAAAAAAAATCTGAAAGGATTCATAAGAAACTGTTAATGGTAGAAATGTCTATAATTGAAATCAAGCATCTGCGGGAACAAAAACCTTATTCATTTTAAACTTGTCTGTGCTGTGTGATTTTTTTTTTTTTTTAACCAGGGCCATGTATTACATTTGTAATTAAAATCCATTAAAAGAAAACCCATAAATGTATGCAATAATTTATGCACATGAATGCTCACTGTAGTTGTAAAGTAAAACACTGACAGCCTAGTCTAAGTAATTATGATATTTAACCTATTGTAATATCATGCTATCTGCTTTATCATTAGTAATCATGTTTTCAAGTAATATTTGATAACATGGAAAATGCTCATGATGAAATGTGAAAAAGTATTACACACACACATATATATATAATGTGGTCTAAATATTATCAAAATAAGAGAGGAAATGCACACGTATATATACCCCTATTGAAACAAATGTTTCAAAATGGTAAAAATCTATCTGAGTGGGAGCATTTATTTATTTTGATTTCCTTCCTTAAAGTTTTTTTCCCTTATTTTCAATGTTTTATATAATGAAATATTATTATTTCAATAATCTGTAGAAAATAAAGCTATGACAAACGTGAGGACACATATAGAGGTTTAGAGACACAATAAAGGATGTAATAAAAAGTTGCCTTTCTTCTCCTAGAAAGCATCATGTTTTCTATTTTAACCTTTAAAAAGTATATAAATAATAGTAGAACGTAAGTAAAGTTCTGCAATAGGAGAGCCACATATTTAGAGCTCCAACTATGAAGATTTGGGTTGATTGAAAGGACTGACTAGGAACAATAATGTTTATCTGCTTGGAATTATGATTCACTTGTTGCTGTTGTGGCAAAAGCATCAGAAGACTGTAGGGTCTTCTCAATGAACACACAGAACTGGTGGTGCATATCTCTTTAAAAGAAGACTGTGTGTGTGTAACTGTTTCATCTTTGCCAAAGAGAGGGAGTGATGGATTTGAAAACTACCAGTTTAGTACACTTGGGAGGTTTTCCCCCCACATATGTGTTATGAACTTCTCTATTTCCTATCAGCTATTAAAAATAATGAAGGAGGAGTGTGTGGGTGGCTCAGTCGGTTAAGCTCTGACTCTTGGTTTTAGCTCAGGTAATGATATCATGGGTCATGAGATGGAGCTCCCCAGTGGGCTCCACACTCAGCAGGGACTCTGCTTGAGATTCTTTACTTCTGCTCTTCCCGCCCCGCCACTGCCCCTGCCCCCTGTGCATGCATGAACATACACATGCACTCTCTCAAGCTCTTTCAAATAAATAAATAAATCTTTACTTATATAAATAAAAAATAAAGAAGGAAAAGGAAAGAGAAAAATACACAAAAAAATTTTGTTCCTGAAATTTGCATAGTAATCACAATTAGGGAAATAGCTAAAGGATTCTAGGGTGCCAAAAATTAAAGGTTCACATGATATAGTCTCATACTATTTGGAAACAACACAATTCTGGTTTCCTGGTTCGTAATTTTGTAATGTGTTCTCTACAGAAGAAAAACAGCCATATGCTGACCTGATATGTTTCAGTTCTCTCTCTCTCTCCCTCTGTCTGTCCTTGGTGATAGAAATCTCCTAAACAAAAATAAACTTCTTCATTATTTTCATCACAAGTTGTATTAAATGGCAAAATTAGATCTGTTAACCATTATTCAACAATTACCCAAAGTATTTTCTTTTATTCCATGAGTATCTATAAGCATGTGTAATTTTTCAAGTGTTTAAGAAATAACGCTCTCTTCTTTAGTATTTTTAATTGCACCTTGTTACTTTTTATGAATTTTTATATAAAATATCATTAATCATAGTTTTGTTGACAGTGCAATTGCTTGCATGCAGAGAAATTCTTTGAAGCTTAATGTTTACATTCATTCTCTGCTTTAGAGAAGTTTTAAGAGAAAAAACACATACCCACCTGAGAGGAAAAAGTCCGTCTTCAGTATGAAGAAGGCTCAAGGAGTATTTGAGTAAAGCGCGTCCCTGAGACAAGCAAACCTGAAAGCTTCCTGACTTAGGTTAAGTCTTCAGAGATTGATTTCATTGCTTCATGAGAAGGGAGTTACCTTACTGTCAGCAATGCCTGCATCCAAAATTCACATTTCATAGATAAAAAATGAAGCTTTATGTAAGTTCCTTAATAATATGGCATGACTGATATTTATTATGTATTCCTTATTGCATTCATTGTAATAGGCCATAGATTCTGAACAAATAAGCTCTAGAGTTGAAATCATTATTTAATCTACCTTTTTGCATTATCTGCTTTCTCCTACTCAAATATTTGGAATAATCTAATATTATGTACATTCATTTCTCATCCAATTCATTATTTTATTTATCAGTATAATTCCCATTGCTTTGAATACTCAAAAGTTTGTGTGATAAGTGAATTCATGAATAAATAAAAGTTTGTGAAATGAATAAATTGATAAATGAAGGAATGGAAATGTTGAGATAACAAAAGACAGCCATATTACCTTCCATCAGAGGCCTTATCATTAAAAAAAAAAGATAAAGTAGGGTCTAGTAACTCTACTCTTTGAAAAGAAAATACATATTTTTCATTTTTAAAAAAAATTGTTATTTAAATTCCAATTAGTTAACATACAGTGTAATATTAGTTTCAGGTGTAGAATTTAGCGATTCAACACTTCCATACAACCACCAGTGCTTATCACAACAATTAGATACTTATACATGAAGAGAGAAAAAATATTAGATTTATTGATTATCTTTTTCTCTAAGAGTGAACTCTTGCAAATGACCTCAGTGTCTCCATTGGGGAGGTAAATGAGTTTTAGGAGAATTTTTAAACTAACAGGTCCATAAAAATGAATAGTCTTTATTCATGTTTACATAGCACTCACCTGTTAAGCTAAACAACTGTTTAACCCAAAACCCACCCATTTTTCCACAAATATATACATATAATAGCCCCCCCAAAAGATTACTTTTAGATGGGGAAAATCTATGAAAGGCAAATATTTAAAAGTATAAAATGGCATGTCTTTTCAAAATCGTGACATCTTTGCCTTAGGAAAATTTAAAACAATTTTGGTCATGTCTATTTCCCTCTTGATTCCATTGTGGTTAATATATTTGGTTATTAAAAGAGTTTATTCAGAATATTTATCAAAAACTGACTTGTGCAAATATACAACATAAAATATAATAAACCTTAGACATGTTTGTGTTAATTTGTCATACATCATAGTCAAAGATAAGAATAATATATAAGATATAAATAGAATATTCTTAGAAGAGAAGGAATTATAACAAGTTAAAATAATTTAAAGAAGTTTACAAAGTTATCTATAGTTATAATTTTTGAAGTGTTAAAGGTCTTCTTCCTTTACCCTAGAAAACAAATGCATCGAAGTTTAGGATTCTGTCTTAGAATTTAAAAACATTAGTATTCACAGTTGTTTTAGGTAACTCAGTGGAAAAAGAAAAGTTAAGCTTATTACGTTAAATTGATGCCAGAGCAGCTTAATCACTATTTTGAAAAAAGCTTCTTAATCAAATAATTTTAAATTTTCACAAGTTTGGGAAGGTGGCTTTTTTATATTGTGTTATTTGTTAACTATTTTTCTTTTTGCCATTCCATACAATTTTCCCACTTAAAGAAAAGTAAAGAAAGATGATAGTGTCCGGCAGCAAGATCTGGTGTTTTTATGCCTTTGCAAAGAAACTGTAGCAGGACCAAGATGGTCTAATGGTCATTCTGCACATTGTACCTATTTTCTCAGGTATCTAAAACATATTCACAGCTTGTAATGCTAAACTTCCAGTATCATGATAAACTAAGAATGTTTCACATATGTGTAACCAATACTTAAGAGAATATTGGGAAATAAAAGAAACCAGTACCTTATCAGGCAGGGAGACAATTCAACACTCTTAGAAGTGAACAACGATCAAGTTCTAGAAGGCTCATTGTGTATAAAATATTATTCTCATATATCCTTATCAGTGGTTTACTTTTAAGGGAAAAACAGGGACAATTTGAAGTTTCACTGCAAAATTTTGGCTTTATAGGAGGCCCTTCTTATAGAACCCCATTAAGGTGATTCTGTCCTTACCTACACCTTTGAGAAAGAAACTGTTTTCTTAGGTGAGTGAAAGACTGTGCTGATTAATTTGTGCCCTATATGATAGCAGCAAACCCAGCTGGATTTCACCTTAGAATCTCAGTACAGGTAAGTCTTTGTTAATGTGACTTGCACCAGCTGTTTTTAACTTTGGGAGAAACAAAGACAAAATTAGCCCTAAAGCAGCAAAAATCTCCTGGGAATCTGTAAGTTCTGCTAAAAACCAAAGGTACTTGCTCCGTAGAAGGAAAAATCTACCCTCAGATGAACAGACTATGTTGTTTAAGCTTAGGCAATAATTTCTCTAGCGTCAAGAAAAACAAAGAAAACAATCGCTATTAAAAATGATCGTTTAATAATGGGAAAAGCAGGAAAGCATTTCTTTTGCACCAAGAATTTCACTGCATTTACAGTTTTAGTAGAAAACTGTAAATTAGTTTTTGCACCCCTCCAAAAAAATAATTTTTATCAATTTGATAATACCATGAATTAATAAATGATATTAATTATGTTGGCTTAATACTGTGCAGCCATAATGTTAAGCTGATTTAACCATACCTAGTGCCTCAGCTCCTCAGAGTGTTGTACCCAGCACTAGCACAAGCTGAAGACATGGTTTTTGCCACCAAGATGAAAACTAGTGAAGCAAAGAGATACTCTTAGAGTTGAACATAGACAGTCCATTTTAATGTCTTCTGTTCTTCTAAGTCACTCTCAAGCCATAAATGGGGTTAATAGCTAAAGCAAGACTAGTAGCTATTACTGAATACCAGGTCATATTAACTTTTACACAGCAATTTCAAAATATTTTCAGAAAGTGACTTAATACATGAAAGATAAAAATTTATCTGGATTTTATAGCATATAAGAACATGAACGTATAGACCATTCTGATAGTAAGTGAGCCAACCTATGATTTTCTTCTAAAATTACAGTTGATTCAAGTTAACTTTTGTATAGTTCAACAACTATTTTTGTTTTATTATTACCTCTACTTTTCTAGACCTGACTAGAAATGCCAAATGGAAAAGCTACCATAGCAATTCACATGCCAAACACAGCTATTGCCTCATGAAGAACTCTTGGTCATGATACGGCTTTTATTGTATGAAGTTCAGTGGTTTTTTTAAAGTTCTTAAGTCAAAGGATGAAAATGAAGTTCCCTGATACTGGAAACTATGTTTAAACCACTTGGCTGAAGGACCTGAGAACTAGCTGGCCTTGTGTCCATGGTCTCTCTAGCACTCATCTGCATGCTGTTCACCTTATTCAACTACCAGCAAATATATTGGATAATTTTATCCAAATGTTGGGGTAAGGGTATTCCCTTATCATACAATTAACTATGAATTATTCTGCAATTAAAATAACAAATGATGTTCTTGCTAATTTTGTATTTGTGACAAGAGGTGAAAATTTTAGTCTTAATACCTCAAATATTCGAGGTTTTGAAATGGAACTGCAATAATTCTTTATAATTTCTTTCCTTTTCATCAGCGTACCTTCTTTAGGTTCATTAAGTCCAGATAAACTAGTTCTGAATTTATGGTCTTCTTTGTAATGCTTAAATTTTGTTCTCACTGGAAAATTATTTTTCTTTTTGTTTACACACTTAAATATCAGGGTGATTTTTTCTGGCTATGAATAACTGGGGAAGATCATGCATTTTTTTCCTGGCACTTCTCAACTCAGCAAGTACATGCACCTATTATTCTAACTACATAGCAGCTTTTGTGTTTATATTTTGCATCACAGATGACATACATAACAACACATGGTAACATGAAACTACAGGTTTTTTCCTTTGTGAACACAAAATAGAACTGATGCACAACTGGCCACTTTACATGAGGAGAATTCCCACAGTGGGAGAGGAAGTGTTCCCTGGACCCTGCAGATGGTGGAGTTAACACCTGGCAAGGCTCTCCTTATTATAATATGAGACCTCCATACAACAGGCTGTTTGCTTTCTTTGACAAAGTCAAGGGACTTGAGGAATACAACCAAACACTAGAAAATGATTTGATCAAAATACCAAATCATTTTTTTAATTCTGAAATTCCACATGATTCTTCTCCTCTAACTTTCAACTGAAATCGCAAGATTTTTTCTGCATATGAAAGTATTGAAGGAATTATGATATGTATTAATGATTGAATTAACACCCTGCAATTCATGGCTTAGTGTACTTTAAAATGTAGTGAATTAGTAGTTGCAATCTTGTGTATCTTAGAGTCATTTATTTATCAATCAGTTCAAAATGCAAAGAATGCTTTTCAAATTGAAATTGTGGAAGAATTTTTACTATTAATTCAAATCTATTCAAAAGGATTAATATTTCTATATGAAAAATTATTTATTGTCTATCAAATACTTGAAACAAGGCTTTCAGGAATATCAATAACATGTAGAAAGACATTCAGATAACTAATTACCGTCCATAGATATGTATGTATCTTAAATAAGCCTTCTTAAATTTAACCTCTAAAACATTAATGAGAAGAATCTTATCCCATCTGGAAACCAAGATTTTTTTTTTTTTTTTTATTCACAACATAGCTATACTGAAGGAAAATGAAGCCCTTTAAGAGGCTAATGCTGGTTTTAAACTCATGTCTTCATACACTGGTATATTCTTCCCCAGTGCATTTGTTGTCATGGCGATGGAAACTTCAGTTTTCCTAATTCAATCCCATACCTGTCTTCCTTTTGTGTGTGTGTGTTTCTTTTGATGTCTCCAATATGTAAATAATCTGACTCTGTCTGCAACTTTAGAAGATACGATGTTCCCAAAGATTCTTATCTAAATCGCCATAGTTGATATAGACTCCCTAAAATCTATAGGCTTGCTATACAAATCACAGTGGTTTCATAAAATCTCAAACTATATACAAATACACCAATTATATATCACATGCATAAAACCGCACTAAAAATATATCTTCAAAAACTACTCATGGCATAGGGAAAGAACATCATGTTGGAATTCAGACAGAATTCAGTTTAAATCCTAGATTTGTCAGATGCTAGGTCTTCGATTTTGGATTTTACTTAAACTGTCCCGGTCTCAATCTCATCGTCTCTAAAACAGGAACAATAATACTTATATCTTGAGTTTACTAAAAGAATTAAATAATAAAACAAATGTAAGCATTAAACTCTGTGCCTTCACATAGTAGGGGCTCGATAAAAGACAACTGCTATAATTATACATGCATGTAATTGGTTCCAAGCATCACGTAACATTATAATCAAAGAATATCACATCTTCAGCAATTAATATGCCAGCTTTCATTGGACAAACACATTTGATATTAACACACAAAACATATTTGCAAGTTAGTAATTTTACTGTTTTATACCTATGTCCTTAATAAAATGTCTCAGACTTCAATTTTTTATAGCTACCAGATTTATCAGTCAGTTTATCAAATTGAAAATAAAGAATAAAAAAGAGAGAGTAGAGAAAATTGGCCAATACCTTGAAATACCTTTGAACCTTGAAAGGAAAAACCTCAAGGGTTGGTATAGTTGTGTTATATTTAAAAATGCTATTGCTTTGCCACGAATTTCATGTTTTCTGACCCAGTGTTTTGTAGAATCTACCTTTGCATATAAAGATGGAGTCCTCAAGGCCATTATATGTAATGTCAGAAATTCATGGCCAAATGTATGCTTAGGAGACCACAACTTTTTCCCAACTTTATTCTACAGTAGTAAAGTTGTCAGCGTAACCCACATAATCTGTACTCTACTTCCTTTGGTGATGGTTGTAAATTTAAAAGAGTAAAAATGGTTAAGTTAGGATAAAATGGCAACAGTGAGAAGGGTGTTACATAAAATAATTTTACCACATTTGCATCGTGCAGTGTTACTATGTTTGTGTTCTAAATTAGAAAGTTAGAAAATCTTAATTGCAAAAAAAAAAAAAATAAGGCACAGCCTGCATAAATGTTCACAAATATTTCTTGTCGTTTTGTAGTTTCTTAGAATGTCACTTTAGAGCAGGTTAAATACAGTATCTAATTACTAAGTTAAGATTTATGTTTATAAAAGATGATGCTTATTTTTTCCACTTGAATAGGCAAAGTGGTCATCTATGTGTAAAATCATGGTGCTTGAGTTCACTAGTTCTTTAGAAAATCAACAAAAATCAAATAAAGTATATGAAAAAAATTGGGAGTCCTCCAAATAATGCTATGATTATGTGAAATCCCCTTTCTTGTTCTCTTGAATGTTGATAAAAACATATATTTTCTCTAGGAAAATCAAGTTTCCCTTTGAACAAAGAAAGCACTTTCCATTACTCAAAGTCATTCTTAATCTCTCAATAAAATACTGACACGTGCTGAAAAATTTTTTTCATTCTGTGGTCGCACAACTTGCAAGTTTTCCCCAAAGATGAGTATTTCAAGTCTGCTCTCTTATGAAGTGACTGGGGAAAGACAGTGGAAGAAACGAAGACTAATAAACAGCATCCAAAAAAGGGAAATTCATCTTATGTCAGTAGACTTTGAGAATTATTTAATAGTTTTAAATTTTGAATGTATCACAAAGAGAAATTTTCTCTACTCCATTGTAACCCTGGCCTCAATCAGGCATGTTTTGGCTGATAGGTCCATTCCGTGATGATAAATTTCAGCATGTCACCATTTAATAGTTAACAAACAAACACCTCTGGGAGGAATTTCACAAATGTCTCTTTTCTATATCATACACAATATTTTCTTTCTTAAGAACAACTGACTGCTTTGTGATAATCTGTTTTGACAGTAGTTACGTAAAAATATTGTGTTAAATATTTTTAGTCATAAGAGAGTATGGACATACAGGTACAGTTGTGTGGGTCTTGTCTAATTATATGCATTATACGATTTACCATTGTTGGGGACCATCTTCCATTCATTTAATAATGCTTTTGCAAATTGGCAGATAGCATTTGGGCTAAAATACACACAGGATATTTGCGATGAAAAAGGAAAAAAAAACTCCTCTGCCTTTTCTCTCGTGTAGAGCAATTTGTCAAGTAATTAGCCAACCTAATTAAATTTTTGTAGCACTAATCAAACGAATATGCTAAAATTTTCTTTGCACAGCCAGTTTGCTGTCTGCTTGCATTTAACTTGATGGTTTGAAAGGGGCCCTACTCAGTCTGCCACTCCACTTAATAACCTAATTTGCATTTTATATTGGTAAATCAAATTAAGCACCAGTGGCTTTTAGTATGATTGACTGTGGTCAGGCCTGCTCAGATGGGACTTTTTCACAGAAAATTAGGCACATTTTAATATGACTGAGGCTGTGCTTTCTGTGTTCAGCAAACTGCATTCACTCAGCTAATTAAAAGTGCTCCCCCCACCCCCACATATGATAGATTTATCCAGCTGGTGTGTCCATTTTCTTTTGTACAATTTCTTGATGGAAGTTTTTATTCCTAAATATAATAAGATTGTCTAAGCAACACTTCAAACCAATTTGCATAAAACATATAAACAATACTTTGTTAGAAAACAATTACTTTGAGAGGCGGGTGCATCTGTGTGTAAATACAGGTCCATGTGAGGGCTTGTAGGTTTTAGTTTACCTATTGAGCAGTCCCAAACTTAGACAATTTTCAGTGATTGGTGTATTATCAGTAACCAACGCGGATGTGTCATACGTCATGCCATATTAACGAAGACTTTCTGCTTTGTTTTTGTTGCTGTTTTAAGAAAATTATTCACATTTTCAGGAAGAAAAAAGGTATAACAAGATTTAAAGCCTCCCTCTTACTCGATAAAAGCAAGATTCATTCTTTAGTCGTAGTTAACAATATATTTTATCCTTAAATGGGTATTATTTCCAGTCCACAAATGGGAAAAATGAGACAGAGAGATTAAATGACTTGTCCATTAATACAAGCAGATCTGAGATTTGATTCTAGTTTTCTTGACTTTCAATCTGTGCCCTTTACAATATCCCACAGTCCTTCTGCGTGTATTTTAATACCAATCACTTTTTTTTCTAAATGATATTTACAAAACCCCGTTAGAAAAGTGACCAATTCCTTTGGAGTAAAATAATTCTTTGCACCTATTTCTCATTATACAGTTTTTATTTGCATTAGTGGGATTGTCAAGAAGCTAGTTTTAAGATCTCTCCAGTAAACTTCACTTGATCTTGCTTTTAACAACAGTGACAATAAAACTTCGTTACATGCTAAGTGTATATTTGTCATAAGAGACCACTTAAAAACTTGAGAAAATAGATGGTCTAGATACTACATTAACCCAAATCTTCAGCAAGTGAGTAAAAATCTTCCTCCGCACACTTGTGGAACAACAGTCTTTAGTTTGAGACTTCTTTCTGGTCAACTATGCAGTCATCAGAGGCTTTGGAAAGGAATAGAAGAATGATTCTTAACACATTAAGTGTTAAGATTAGAGAACAAAATTATGCCTGGAAATCTAAAGAAAAATCTGAAGAAAAAAATCGTCTTACCTAACCTTGGACTCTGACTTTTCCTTACAAGTTCGAGATAAGTAGACTGACTAATACCGTGGCTCCAACTATCTTAAAACTGATCATTAAGACAATTATTTAATTAAAGAGACAATTAAGATTATGAAAGAGATGAAGTCAAACATGGCAATCACTAGAGACACACGTGGGTTTTCTATTTTAATTAAGGTAATGGTGTACATGTTCTGAAACCTCAGTTCAGTTCATTTTTTTAAAAAAGTCATAATTCTGAAAGAAAACACAAGAAATTATCTGATGGCAGTGCTTGGCCTAAAGGAAGGCCAAATTCAAACTGCTCAGGGGCTCACATCTCCAGAGCTGTCAACTTTGAAAAGTTGTATCTAAAGGTTCTGTGCCCTTTGCCTCACTGCCAAAGCTGCTGTTTCTGGTTTTCTGGAGGAATACATTCGAGGCCTTAGTCTATTTTCCCCTCTATGAACTACGGAGCTCTAACTGCTTTTTTCCTACATATGGACAGTGTATTTATTCCATTTAGCATCCTCTTATTTTTATGGATTACCAGCCAACATTGGTTTAAAACGTCCAGACCAAAATTGCATATAACGCTCTTACTACGTCCAAGCATGAAAAGATTGTTGACATCATAATATTTTATGTCAGAAGCACATTAAGAAGTTATATCATTATTATGTTATAGCAGTCAAATGTCATTTTTTTTCTCTAACTAGGACTGCACAATTTTGTGTTCTATTGCCAAGAACTTAGGGATATGTCCAAACATACTGAATATTAACCAACTTTAGAGTAAGCAACCATCCATGTTTAAGGATTATTATACATACTATTATTCTTTCTCTAGATTGTTGACATGACATTGCATTTTTCATGTAAAAAATCACTCATTAGCCATATGTTTATTAATTCCTTTCATTTCTTCATCAAAGATTCCCCTAAATGTGTATAGTTTTTATATCCTAGAGTTATTTGAGTTTAAAAGAGATGAGATAACATACATTAAGGTAGATTACATCTACAATAAACAAAAGGTAGCATTTTTTATGCCTTTAATTTAAGGTGTGGGCAATGAGAAGATTAGTTTAAGTATCCAGCAGTTGAAGGAGAGTGAGAGTTTGGCTGGATAATACTCTGATAAAAGAACATCATCTCAAAGATTAACAAGAAAAACAAAGTCCACCGTACATTTTTTGGAGAAAACTTGCTCATTAATTTCTGTTTTACAAATTCCCAGAGTCATTTTTTGTTCCTTTGTGTTCTAAACTATTAAAACTACTTAGTATTTTGGTATTTGCCTACCATAAATCAGGCACTGTGTTCGATGTTTTGGAATGAATTACTTAGAACTTACTTTCTAGAGTTGTCATGTTTCACAGTATCTGAAGGCAGGCAATCCTGGGAAATTTTAGTTCCCCAATAATATTACAATGCACCAAAGTTTAAGTGAAAGAGTGCATGAAATTCTAAGATTTTTCCTAATTTTTAATTTTGAAGTAATGCATTCACAGAGAGTAGCAAAGATAATACTGGAGATCCTGTGTGTCCTTCACAGTTTTCCCTGATTTCACCTTGAGGTCTGAATCTTATATAACTATAGCATAATATCAAACTGGGAGGTTGACATTGGAACAATTAGTATGTATAGTTCTATGCCACTTCAGCACATGCAGAGATTCCTGTAACCACCACTGAGATCAAGATTCAGAACAATGTTGGGTGCCTGGGTGGCTCAGTTGGTTAAGCAACTGCCTTCGGCTCATGTCATGATCCTGGAGTCCTGGGATTGAGTTCTGCATCAGGCTCCCTGCTCAGCAGGGAGTCTGCTTCTCCCTCTGACCCTCCCCCCTCTCATGTGCTCTCTCTCTCTCTCATTCTCTCTCTCAAATAAATAAATAAAATCTTAAAAAGAAAAAAAAGATTCAGAACTCTCTCTCTCATTCTCTCTCTCAAATAAATAAATAAAATCTTAAAAAAAAAAAAGATTCAGAAAAATGATTCATGTCATCACCATGAAGATCTCCCTCAGGCTACCCTTTTACAGTCACATAGCCACATAGCCAGGGTAATGCTGGCTTCATAAAATGACTTTGGAAGTATATTCTCCACTTTCATGTTCTGGGAAAAAAATGTGTAGAATTGATGTTAATTCTTTAAATGTTTGGTAGATTTCTCCAGTGAAACCATCGAGGTAGGCCTGGGAATTTCTTTTTCATGAGTTCTTAAATGATGATTTAATTACGTTAATAGTTACAGGGTTATTCAAATATGAATCATCCAATTCATATTGTGTCAGTTGTGATAGTTTGTGCATTTTGAGGAATTGGCCAATTTCATCTAACCTGTGAAATTTATTCACAGTATCCTCTTATTATCCTTCTGATATCAGCAGTGATAGCCCTTGTTTCTCCTGATATTGGTGATTGCTGTCTTCTCGCTTTCCTTTTTTAGCAGTGCTAGATTTGTTAGTCAGAATTCTCCAAACAAACAGAACCGACAGGATGTATAACTACAGAAAGTTTGGTTTGTTTTGTTGGTTGGTTAAGGAATTGGTTCACACAATTGTGGAAGCTAGCGAGACCAAAATCTCTAGGGAAGGCTAGCAGGCTGGAGGCAAGTGTTGATGTTGCAGTCTTGAGTCTAAAGGCAGAATTCCTTCTTCCCTGGGGATCTCAGTGTTTTTTCTTAAGACCTTCAACTGATTGAACAACCACATTATGGAATGTAACTGCTTTATTCAAAGTCTACTGATTTAAAGGTTAATCATATCTGAAAAATACCTTCAGAGCAACATCTAGAACAGTTTTTTACTAAAAACAGGTACTAGGGCTTAGCCAAGCTGACATATAAAATTATCGATCACACTAAATGTTTGTCAGTTTCATCGATCTTTTTAAAGAATCCATTGTATTGCATCAGTTTGATTTTTGTTCAATTTTCTCTTGGTTTCAATTTCATTGATTTATGCTTGTATCTTTACTAATTGATTCCTTCTTGCCTTGGGCATATTTTGTTCTTATTTTTCTACTTTCCTGAGATGGGAGTTTAGATTATCGTTTTGTGACTTTTCTCTTTTCTAATCTAAGCATTTCCTGCTATAAATTTCTCTTACAACTGCTTTAACTGTGTCCAGAAAAATTGATATATATTGTATTTTCATTGTCATTAAGTTCAATGTATTTTTTTTATTTCCCTTTAGATCTCCTCTTTGACCCACAGATTATTTAGAAGTACATTATTTATTTTTCAAGTATTTGGAGATTTTCTTTTTATGTTTCTTTTTTTAATTTCTATTTTTATTCCATTGATTAGAGAACAAGTTTGTATAATTTCAATCCTTTTAAATTTGTTGAGGTTTGTTTTATGAATCAGCCCATGGTCTCTGTTGGTATATGTTCCATGGGTCTTAGAAGAGAGTACATTCTGCTCTTTTGGGTGGAGTATTCTGTAAATATTGATTAGATTCTGTCAGTAGATGAGGTGACTGAGTTCTGCAGATTTTCTCTCTGGTTGTACCATCAATTATTTAAAGAGGAATGTTCAAGTCTCCAACAATAAATTTGAACTGGTCAATTTCTTCTTTCAGTTCTACCAGGTTTTGCTTCATATATTTTGTAGCTCTGCTGCTTGGTTCATACACATCTGGAAGGCTGTGTTTTCTCGGTGGTTTTACCCTTTAATATTATGTAATGTTTGTCTCTGGCTCTGGTAATTTTCTTTGCTTTGAAGTTCACTTTGCCTGATATTAGTATAGCTGGTCCTGGTTTCTTTGATTAATGTTTACATTGTATTATCTTTTTGCCATGCTTTTACTTTCAATCTACCTATGCCATTATAGCTGAAGTGAGTTTCTTGTAGATAGCATGGAGTTGGGTGATCTTTTCTTAGCTACTCCATCATTGTCTGTCTTTAAATTTACATTGAATGAGATTATTAACAAGTTAGGGCTTAAGTCTGCTATTTTATTTTTTGTTTTGTCTTTTCCTCTTTTAAAAATTTCTGATTTTTTTCTGCCTTCTTATGGAATACTTGAAAAATCTATTAAAATTTCATTTTGACTTATAATCCTGTCTTTTGTCTTTGTATAGCTTTGTTAGTGGCTGAGGTACACACATACACAGTATGTATATACCCTACCTACATTGAGAACCATGTCTGACAGCTTTACAGTTTTACTTCAACTATCCAATATAATTTCCAAAGTTCAAGAAGAGAAGGAAGTCAACTGGATTTATGCATATTTTCACTCTTTTATTTATTCTTTCTTCCTTCTTAATATTCCAAAATTCCTCCTTAGATCATTGACTTTCTACTTAGTGAACATCCTTTATCCATTCATTTAAGCTAAATTTGATTTGCTGGCTACAAATCCTTTTAGTTTTATTTCATCTGAGCTTATCTGATTTACCTTAATTCTTAAAGGATATTTTCCTTGTATATAGAAGTCTGGGTTGATAGTTCTTTTCTTTCAGCACGTCAAAAATATTGTACCACTTCCTTTAGTCCTCGTGGTTTCTGATGAGAAATCTTCTGTCATTTAAATTATTTCCCCCCTGTAGGTAAGGGGTTGTTTTTCTCTCAACACTTTCAAGCTATTTTCTATTTCACTATTTTTCTATTTCTATTTCACTAGTTTTCAGAAGCTTAATTATAACCTGGATTATAATTATAATCTGGATGGATTAGTTTCTATCCTGTTTGGTGTTTGCTTGGTTTCTTGGATCTACAGATTTTCATCTTTTGACAAATTTGGGAACTTTTTACATAGAACTTATTTGCAAACTTTTCAGCGGCACCGTTCTCTCTCTCAGTGATTCCAAAGACAAGAATCTTAGATCTGAGCAATAGTTCCATGGATCACTAAGATTCTTTTTTTTTTTTTTTAGTATGTTTTCTTTCTGTTTAGATTGAGCACGTTCTATTGCTCTATATTCAAGTTTACTTGTTCTTTCTTCTGCTCTTTCCATTCTGTGAATTAGCTCACACATTGAGCTTTTTATTTTGGTGATTGTATTTCTTGGCTCCAAATCTCCATTTAGTTTTTATATTTCTTATTTCTTTGTTGAAACTTTCTAAATGTGTATTCCTAAATGTTTAATGAAGCATTTTTATGATGGCTACTTTTAAATCCTTGTCAGATAATTCTAACATTTGTTTCACCTCAGTGTAGACATCTATTAATTGTTTCTTTTTTCTCTTTTGAGTAATTTGTTATCAAAATCTGACATTTTGGGTATGTTATGAAAGTTCAAATCTTTCTCAAATCTTTTGCTTTAATAGGCATCCCCTGATAACACTCTGGTGGAGAAAGTGAGGAGTGTCAGTGGGTTACTATGAAAGTCCAGGTTTCTTGCTCAGTCTCCGTTGACACTTGGGGTGAGGCGAGGGGAGCCTGCTAACTGTTGCTGGGTAGGAATAAGAATTCTGGCTCCCCACATGTCCTCCACTGATCCATGGAAGGATGACCTCATAACCTCTGGGTGGTGGTAAAGTTCTGACCTCCACTAGGCCTCATCTAACACAAGCAGTGAGGCAGGAGTATGGCTCCTTGTTACCTTTAGTTCAGGGTGGAAACCCAAGACTAGAAACACTATGTGGTCTCTGTTGGTACCACATCCCATGTTCTTTTGAAAAGAAAGGGAAAAATCTAGTCCTGAACTAAAGAATTCTTCATATTTCTGGATGATAACTGCCAATTGTAAGCAAAAAGATTTGGAAATGCTATCCTTTGCTCTGTTGTTTATTCCTGGCCCTCCTACTCATTCTTTTAGGGTCCATTGCTCTTAACAGAGCTTTACAAATGTAAGCTATATGACTAATTGTGGAGTAGAAAAGTGACATAGCTTGTAAAGAAATTTTAGGTAATAGCCAACATATGGAGAAAATACTTAGAAGGACAGAGAATTTTCCTTGATCCTCTGATATCCTCCCCTATGGGGAGTAAACAATTCCAGTAGTGGAATCATTTTTCTTAGGTATAATCCATGATTGATAGTGTAGTCAATGTGTGTTATAGAAATAAAATATCTTTGGCTTTTTTAAAACTTGGAACCCTTATGTGAATATTTCAAAGTTGCAAAA
The DNA here is from genome assembly GCF_037043125.1 of Eumetopias jubatus. Classification (NCBI taxonomy): domain Eukaryota; kingdom Metazoa; phylum Chordata; class Mammalia; order Carnivora; family Otariidae; genus Eumetopias; species Eumetopias jubatus. The sequence goes on from NW_028274811.1 coordinate 116,914,329, forward strand.
TTCTAAGAGTTAATTACATCAAGAGCTTACTATCTAACTAAAAAATAAGTAGACTCTGTATATTTTTTAAGATTTTATTTATTTGCTTGACAGAGAGAGAGAGCACAAGCAGGGGGGGTGGCAGGCAGAGAAAGAAGGAGAAGCAGCTTCCCTGCTGAGCAAGGAGCCTAGACTTTAGAGTAGTACAATAAAACAAGAGACACTGGGGGCGACTGGGTGGCTCAGATGGTTAAGCATCTGTCTTCGGCTCAGGTCATGATCCCAGTGTCCTGGGATCAAGTCCCGCATCAGGCTCCCTGCTCCTTGGGAGCCTGCTTCTCCCTCTGCTTCTCTCTCTCTCTGTCTCTCATGAATAAATAAAATCTTAAAAAAAAAGAGAGAGAGAGACACTGAATCAACAAGGGCAGAGAATAACAAAGAAACAGACAAAGGTAAGGTGGATAAGGCAGAAGTCAATCAAAGGAATCACAGAGCTGAGAAGTATAAATATCATTATGTGAATTGGTAGAGTGAGAATATCAGAGGAAAAGGTAAGTCTCTGATTTCACAAGGAATGAAATATGAAGGGCTTGTTTATTTGTTTTATTTGCACAACAGAAACACATCACTTTTGGTCTGCATGAGATTCTTCTCCTGTTTTATTACTTTTTCTTCTTCTTTAACAAAGCTCACTCCCATTCTATACACATTCTATTTTTATTTGCTAAATGTACTTGGTAATACCTGTATTAGTGAATAATGTAATGTTGTTTTGTATATGTATGTATTTTATTTTATTTTTTTAAAGATTTTATTTATTTATTTGAGAGAGAGAGAGAATGAGAGACAGAGAGCACAAAAGGGAAGAGGGTCAGAGGGAGAAGCAGACTCCCTGCTGAGCGGGGAGCCCAATGTGGGACTCGATCCCGGGACTCCACGATCATGACCTGAGCCGAAGGCAGTCGCTTAACCAACTGAGCCACCTAGGCGCCCCATATGTATGAATTTTAATTCCATATGTGGTGTGAGGTTATAAATGTTCTATTTCTTATGCTTTTTCACCCAGCATTTGAGGATCTCTTCATTTTGCTGTATGTCTAGTTCATTGATTGTAACTTCATCATAGTACCACATTGTCTGTATCTACCTTCTTTTTACTTATCCATTTCCATAGTGATAGACACCTAGTTTGCTTCTGTATTCTTGCTACCACACACACACACACACACACACACACACACACACACACACACACACAAATGCAACAAAAGTTATGCAAAAATTTCTCTGTAAATACCCAGTAGGCAATGATTAAGGAATTGTCTTTTCTTACATCCTGGCCAATATAGGTATTTTCTAAATTTCAATAAGGAGGATGCATATAAATATCTAATTGCTGTGTTAATTTACAACTATCTGATTAGTTATGAGATTAATCATCTTTTCATATATTTGTGAGCCATGTGAATTTCTTCCTTCTTTGACAATTTTTATACTCAGTTTCTTGTTTGTTTTTCTTATTGACTTGCATGAGTCGTATTTTAGATATTAAGTCTTTGTCATTTTTAGACAATACCTGCTACAGTTTTAGAACAATATCAAACTCTACTCATATTCTCAAAGCTGCCCTTTTTTGAATGAAAGTCCTTAATTGATGTGTTCAATCTCTCATTTTTGCTTTATGGTATGTCTTTTTTTTTTAAAGATTTTATTTATTTATTTGACACACACACAGAGAGAGAGAGAGCATGCACACAAGCAGGGGGAGTGGCAGAGGGAAAGGGAGAAGCAGGCTCAGCAAGGAGTCCAATGTGGGGTTTGATCCCAGGACCCTGGGATCATGACCTGAGCCGAAGGCAGATGCTTAACCAGCTGAGCCACCCAGGTGCCCCTATGGTATGTCTTTTGATTTAAAGAATCCTTCACTATAAATATCTAAGTCTTTCTCATTTTACTTTTCACATTTATGTTTTTAATTTACCAAAGTATGCTTTTTTATATGTTCAACAAATTTATTTTTCCTGTATAATGAGCTAGCTATCTCCAATTCATTATAGTGCCTGCTTTAAATAAATATTTTAATAGCTCAATAAAATATAAAAATAAGCAATTGTGGAATATTTTACAAATAAAAAGAAAACACATATAAGGGTCATTATAGCAAATAAAGAGAGAAATGTAGTTAATAATTTTTTTAGATTATTAGGTAGATAATTTTTGTTCTAAAGAACAAATACTTGTCCCTTTTCTACTTCACACCAAGACAGAAAAAAAATCACTATATCTTATTTTGAAATGAAAAAACAAGTTTAGAAAACAAACATTAGTTTTAAATGATAAAAATGACAAAAATATAAGTGACAAAATATTAGGTGAAGTGCAAATTTGGATGATTTAGCAAAAGTTTTTTTTTTTTCTTTTGCACTTATCTGTATATTTTGCAACTAATAGTTGAATTTGGGACTTTATTTACTGAGATAATTACTTTGATTTTTTATTTTATTTTCCTTATGTGGATCCAGACTCCAGGGAAGAGATTTTCATGTATCTATTTGGGTAAACTCTCTAATATTTAAACTCATTAACTGAAGCTTAACATTTTACTCTGAGCTCAATTCCCCAAGTATATTTTAGCCCTGCTAATTGAGTTATTTACCTACAAAGAACAAGTCTCAAAGCCCAGAAGAATCAGAAACTTTAAATAATATAATCTAACTTTATACATTATTAGAGAGGAAACTGGGGTAATTCCATATGTAATCAGGTTTTTAAAAAGATTTTATCTGAAAATATACAGTAATGAGAAAAAAGTATTTTACTTCAATTATCTGAATAATTGGCTCTATTTTCTTCTTCACTTTGCTAGTTTAGACTTGTCCTAACACAGTAGAATAAATTTATGATAATAGAATTTTGAGCAAAAATGCAGGATTTAAGAGATTTGAAGGAGTGTCATTAATTGAAATACTGCAATCCCCAAAGACTGCATGTTTTTTTTTTCCTCCATAATATAAATATAACAAATTTATTTCACTGCTTTGGGTAGGCAAAAATTCTTCCGCAATTTCAAAGTAAGCACAATCTAGTGCTTCATAAGTCAACTGGAGTTTTGTCAGTTAATTAATTAATTAATTAATTAATTGTGTTTCCATCATAGGACATAGTTGAGAAGTCAAAATGTAAAAATTGCCCTAGGCACAAATAATTCACTTGCCTGACTTTGGAGTTTACTTGGTGATTAATAATGATTTGACTATACTGTGTGGTCCTAGCTTAAACTATGTTTTGTTGTTGTTTTACATTAATAGTTTCATAGTGAAAAAATTGAATTATTTCAATTTGCCAGCTAGTGTTGTGAAGCTATTATAATAATATTGGCAAAATGATTAATATGTGAAAACACATTAATAAAGGGAGAGGAAAAGAAAAGAAAAGGTCTCATTGTCCTCGACAGAATTTACAATCTAATGGTGGGCCCATATGGAAAAAATGGGATAGAATGAGCAAAGGTGATGGAAAAGATAATTGCTAAAATTGTGTGTGGAATTAGCCAACATGGGAACTGTGAACTTGTGTTACATTTGTTTAACATTTGTGTTGCAGTGTAGCATTAAAACAGCCACAGCTGGGTGGTGGATGTTAGAGGGTATAACCCTAGTTAGGCAATGAGAGTGTGAAAGTCCACTAAAAAGGCCATCTTGAAATTTTGTTGCATCAGCAAAGTCCATGGTTGAGTGTCCTATGCTTCTAGAAACAAAAGACAAAAAACAACAACAACAAAAGGATTTAATGTATAATTATCTGTGCCTGGGGGAAATCTTCTACTCAGTTCTGGTATTTCCAGCAGAGGGAAAACTCAATAGAGCTCAGAAATATAAGGCCTTAGGAAATGTCTACTATACAACAAGTTATTTATAATTGACTCCTAGAGGAGACAGCTGGGTTGGATCTTGTTCATTTAATTCCTTTGACACTGTGAGCCTCAGACATGAACTGTGATTTCACTTATAATCTCTCTAGATTTCAAGTCCTGTCTCTCCCTACCAATGGAGAATATATTCTCATATTGAGTAATCTCTTTGAGTTACATAGTAAGTATTCCTCAGGATAGATAATTTTCACACTGGGAACTACCAAAATGCAGTCCACCCTAATGATTCTAAATCTAAACAGGCTGCATTCCCATCCCATGCCTTTGGATATTGTTGTTAAAACAAGATTCATTGCATTGAAGTGATCTTGTCAAGTTCATAAATGTGTCATAGGTGAAAAAATAAACCCAATAACTATGGATTAAGGTACATGTAATTGGGAACTTTCTAAGAAAACTTGATCATAATGTTATACATTATACATGAGTCTCTCTATGCCCACTACATCGTTTGGATGTAATTTTTAATGATATCCCCAAATATTTATGATAGGCCTCTTTGACTTTCCAAAACTATAGTATTTCTGCCAGTCTTGATGTTCCAGAACATTTCTTCTACTACATACTAGGACATATTTACTATTTTCTAAAGCCATGTAAAACTAAAGGCTCTCTGCTCACAATCGACCTCTTCTATTAATCTCCAGTAACAAACCACCTTCCTCAAGGTAAATCCTTTCCTGAAAGCAAAACAGGCAAACTGGCAGCCCACAGTTCACATGTGGTAGGTAATGCTGGCCAGCAAGCCCAGATGGCAACAATCTGTGAAGCTGAGTCATAGCTAATCCATTTATATATAACACCAGCCCACTGGCTTTCTACCTTCCCCCTTATTTTGGATTAAATTTTGTCCCCCCCCCAAAAAAAAAGATATGTTCAAGTCTTAACCACCAGTACCTGTGAACATGACCTTATTTGGAAATAAAATATTTGCAGATGTAACCAGGTTAAGATGAGGTCGTACTGGATTAGTATGGGCCTTAATTCCAATGACTTGTGTCCTTATAAAAACAGAGCGATCTGAAGATGTAGAAACACACAGAACAAAGAAGGCCATGTAACAATGGAGACAGAGATTGGAGTGATACAGCTATAAGCCAAGGAACAGCAAAGTTTGCCGGTCACCACCAGAAGCTAAGAAAAACAGAGTTTATTCTTCCTTAGAGGCTTCAGAGGGGGAACATGGCCTGGGGTGGGGAGAGGAGCAACCATCTTCAATCCAAACCAGGAATGGACCTGAGTGAAAGGTGGATTGCAATTTTTGCAAGGCTCAGTTGACATTTTATTTTTCCTTAGACCTAGCATTCCTTTGAGGACCCAACTCTTGGTAGGGCCTGAGTGCCAGTTTTTGTCTTCTCAGCATTGAATGGCTATGAAAATCTCTCTCTGTTTTTCAGAGATTTGAAGATTATTTTTATTAAGTCTTTTACCCTGTGAAGTTTCAGAATTCAACGAACTTCTTGAGAAATAAATCAGCCATATACTTAAAACCTTTTAAATACCCCCACCCCTTTTAAAAGTTATTTCATCTGCACAAGAGTGACTAGAGCTGTTTTCTCTCTCCAGTCAGCTTCTTTGTCCCTTAAAGTGTCCCTTTTATCTAAATAAAGCCTGGATTCTCACTCTCTTGCCTATATTTCAGAGAAGCTAGTAGGCTCCCCCCACCTACTCCCTGAGGAAAAGTAGTTGTAAATTGTCAGCTCACTTCTGATATTTCCCCACACTGGAATATTATCTCCCTAACCCTCGTTTTGCTTTGGCAATTCTCTTATAACTTTAAATATATGATTTTTTATTTTATTCAATATTTCTACTTGTTCTTGATGGCACTGTTCATCTGAAGCAAAAAAAAAAAACTACTCCAGCCTACTCAGAAGTTTCTTCTTCTTATAATTTTGTTTATCAACTTCTAGAAATAACCCAGATTTTTATCTTCAGTCCTGAGGGTCTTTTACATATTTTGATAAATTCACCTATTCTTCATTAACTCAAATATGTATTGAGGATTTATTATGTGCCTTTGCAACTTCTTTCTTAAATATCAAAACCTAATTTATCAACTCCCAAAAGTTCCTCAAGATATTATCATTCCCAGTGCTTCTACCTCAGATCTAGTTCTTATTCTTTCTGTCCTGGATGAGTCAGTCTTGCCTTCTTCATTGTATAGTATAAAAGAACACAAATGTGATCACATTATTTGCTCGCTAAGCAGCATTCTGTGAATTAGATTTCAGGGAATGAAATCCAAATTCACTACTCTGGTTGGTACTACAGTCCTCTACTATGTCCACAATACCCTCACCGTACTGGACAACTCCAGGTTTCCACATCCTGTCTTCTACTTTGCCACCTTCAAGCCGTTGGTCTTCCCATTCTCTCTGCCAAAGTCCTCTTCAAGTCTTTTTTTTTTTTAAAGATTTTATTTATTTATTCATGAGAGACAGAGGGAGAGAGAGAGAAGCAGAGGGAGAAGCAGGCTCCCAAGGAGCAGGGAGCCCCATGCGGGACTTGATCCCAGGACTCTGGGATCAAGAGCCGAAGGCAGATGCTTAAACATCTGAGCCACCCAGGCACCCAGTCCTCTTCAAGTCTTAACATCCTCTATATTCAGTCATGAAAACCAGACCAATACTCTTTATTCTATAAAACTTTCAAAGATTTATGCCCAGCATATTGTGATCATTATCTTTTTTGAACAGCTATTTCATTTATATTTAGTCAAGATCAACCCTATTCTGCTGGACTTTGAAAACAAGCTGAGTATTTTCAATGAATAATGTGCTTTTCTCTTTTATTAGAAAATTTCAAACTTGAGAGGCGGAGCAAGATGGCGGAGGAGTAGGAGACCTGGATTTCGTCTGGTCTCAGGAATTCAGCTGAATAGGGATCAAACCATTCTGAACACCTACGAACTCAACAGGAGACCGAAGAAGAGAGTACCAACAACTCTCTGAACAGAGAGGCGACCACTTACTGGAAGGTAGGACGTGCGAAGTGAATCCAAGGCGATAGTCCAGAGGATAGACGGCGGGGGAGGGGGCCTCTGCCGCTTCTGGCAAGTGATAGAGCTGCGGAGCACAAAATCAGAACTTTTACAAGTCAGCTCCACTGAGGGACATCGCTCCAGTGGCTAAGAGGGGGGTGGAACCCTCGCGGGACAGTGTGGTCTCAGGACCCTCAGGGTCACAGAAAAACCGGGGGTGCCTGAGTGCAGCAGAGCTCCCGGGTATTGGAGCAGGGAAGCTGGCTGCAGAGACGGAGCCGAGGCGTGGGTTCTCAGCTCGGGGTTGCCATAAACTGTGATCCGCGGCCCAGTCGGGCCACTGCTCCTCCAGCAGGGACCCAACAAGCGGCAGAGCTGGGGAGACTCCCCATCCTCCCCTGGGAGGAGCGGCGTGGGAGCGCAGCGCAGGGATCTGCTGGGTTTGGAGACTCCACACGGGGTCGGGTGCCAGAGATAGAAACGCGGTCACAGGCCAGGTGAGTACCGAGTGAAGCCAGAGACCAGGGAGACGGGAGTGACTGCTTTTCTCTGGGGGCACACTGAGGAGCGGGGCCCTGAGTTCTCAGCTCCTCCGGGTGGAGATTGGGAGACCACCTTTTTCACCCTGTCCTCCAAACCTGTACCGAGAGCTTACAGGGAACAAAAGCTCCCAAGAGCAAACCTGAGCAGCTTGCTTAGCCCAGATAAACAAGGGCGGGGCAATTCCGCCTCTGACAAAGACATTTGGGAACCACGGCAACAGGCCCCCCCCAGAAGATCAGCACAAACAGCCAGCAAGCCAAGACCCAGTTTACCGATCAAGGAGAAGAGCAGAACTCCAGTGCTAGGGAAATACTGCACATAGAATTCATGGCTTTTTTTTAACATGATTCATTAGTTTTTCAAAGTTAATTTTTTTAACTTTTTTTTTTTTACTTTTCTTTTTCCCGTTTTCAACCAACATCTTATCAATCCCTTTTTTAAAAAAACTTTTTATTTTTCATTTTTAAAGTCATATTTTATCCCTTCATAGTAGTTACCCTTATTTTTGGCATATATATATATAAGTTGTTCTCTCTTTAAAATTTGAGATACAGTTTCTTTTAACAGATCAAAATATACCCTAAATCACTAGTGTATGGCTTTGTTCTAGTCTCCTGCCTGATCACATTCTCTCCCTTTTTTTTCTTTTCCTTCTTTTTTTTTTAATCTTCTTCTTTCTTTTTTCAAACAACTTCTTATCTTATCAATTCTTTTAATAAAATCTTTTATAATTTTTATCTTTACAGTCATCTTCCATCCCTTCATTGTATCAACCCTTATTTTGTACATATATAATTCTTTCTTCCTTTAAAATTTTAGGAGGCACTTTTTTCTAACAGACCAAAATATGCCCAAAATCTAGTGTGTGGCACTGATCTGTGCACTAGCCTGATCATATTTGGTCATATTCTGTTTTCTTTGTATTGTTCTGTTTTTGTTTTTACCCTTTTCTTTTTTTTTCTCTCTCTCTCTTTCTTTTTTCTTTCTTTCCCTTTCTTTTCCACTGGTTTCAGGTCTTTTCTGATTTGTATAGAGTATATTTGCTGGGGACATTGTTAACCTGTTAGCATTTTGTTCTCTCATTCATCTATTCTCCTCTGGACAAAATGACAAGACGAAAAAAATCACCTCTTCAAAAAGAACAAGAGATAGTACCATCAGCCAGGGACCTACTCAATACGGACATTAGTACGATGTCGGACCTAGAGTTCAGAATCATGACTTTAAAGATACTAGCTGGGCTTGAAAAAAGCATGGAAGTTATTAGAGAAACCCTTTCTGGAGAAATAAAAGAACTAAAATCTAACCAAGTCAAAATCAAAAAGGCTATTAATGAGGTGTAATCAAAAATGGGGGCACTAACTGCTAAGATAAATGAGGCAGAAGAGAGAATCAGCGATATAGAAGACCAAATGATGGAAAATAAAGAGGCTGAGAAAAAGAGAGAAAAACAACTACAGGATCATGAGGGCAGAATTCGAGAGATAAGTGATATGATAAAATGAAACAACATTAGAATAATTGGGATCCCAGAAGAAGAAGAAAGAGAGAGAGGGGCAGAAGGTATATTGGAGCAAATAATAGCCGAGAACTTCCCTAATGTGGGGAAGGAAACAGACATCAAAATCCAGGAGGCATAGAGAACCCCTCTCAAAATCAATAATAATAGGTCAACACCCCAACGTCTAATAGTAAAACTTACGAGTCTCAGAGACAAAGAGAAAATCCTGAAAGCAGCTCGGGAGAAGAGATATGTAAACTACAATGGTAGAAATATTAGATTGGCAACAGACCTATCCACAGAGACCTGGCAGGCCAGAAAGGACTGGCATGATATCTTCAGAGCACTAAACGAGAAAAATATGCAGCCAAGAATACTATATCCAGCTAGGCTCTCATTGAAAATTGAAGGAGATATAAAAAGCTTCCACAACAAACAAAAACTAAAGGAATTTGCAAACACAAAACCATCCCTACAAAAAATATTGAAAGGGGTCCTCTAAGCAAAGAGAGAGCCTAAAAGCAGCACAGATCAGAAAGGAACAGAGACAATATACAGTAACAGTCACCTTACAGGCAATACAATGGCACTAAATTCATACCTTTCCATAGTTACCCTGAATGTAAATGGACTAAATGCCCCAATCAAAAGACACAGGCTATCAGATTGGGTTAAAAAACAAGACCCATCAATATGCTGTCTGCAAGAGACTCATTTTAGACCCAAAGACACCCCCAGATTGAAAGTGAGGGGGTGGAAAACCATTTACCATGCTAATGGACACCAATAGAAAGCTGAGGTGGCAATCCTTATATCAGACAAATTAGATTTTAAAACAAAGACTGTAATAAGAGATGAGGAAGGACACTAGATCATACTTAAAGGGTCTATCCAACAAGAAGATTTAACAATTGTAAATATCTATGCCCCTAACATGGGAACAGCCAATTCTATAAGGCAATTAATAACAAAAGCAAAGAAACACATTGACAACAATACAATAATAGTGGGGGTCTTTAACACCCCCTCTCTGAAATGGACAGACCATCTAAGCAAAAGATCAACAAGGAAATAAAGACTTTAAATGACACACTGGACCAAATGGACTTCACAGACATATTCAGAACATTCCATCCCAAAGCAATGGAATACACATTCTTCTCTAGTGCCCATGGAACATTCTCCAGAATAGATCACATCCTAGGTCACAAATCAGGTCTCAACCAGTACCAAAAGATTGGGATCATTCCCTGCATATTTTCAAACCACAATGCTTTGAAACTAGATCTCAAACACAAGACGAAAGTCGGAAAGAACTCAAATACATGGAGGCTAAAGAGCATCCTACTAAAGAATGAATGGGTCAACCAGGAAATTGAAGAATAATTAAAAAAATTCATGGAAACCAATGAAAATGAAAACACAACTGTTCAAAATCTTTGGGATACAGCAAAGGCAGTCCTGAGAAGAAAGTATATAGCAATACAAGCCTTTCTCAAGAATCAAGAAAGGTCTCAAATACACAACCTAACCCTACACCTAAAGGAGCTGGAGAAAGAACAGCAAATAAAGCCTAAACCCAGCAGGAGAAGAGAAATCATAAAGATCAGAGCAGAAATCAATGAAATAGAAATGAAAAGGGGAGTAGAACAGATCAACAAAACTAGGAGCTGGTTCTTTGAAAGAATTAACAAGATTGATAAACCCCTGGCCAGACTTATCAAAAAGAAAAGAGAAATGACCCAAATCAACAAAATCATGAATGAAAGAGGAGAGATCACAACCAACACCAAAGAAATACAAACAATTATAAGAACATATTATGAGCAACTATATGCCAGCAAATTAGATAACCTGGAAGAAATGGGTGCATTCCTAGAGATGTATCAACTACCAAAATTGAACCAGGAAGAAGTAGAAAACCTGAACAGACCTATAACCACTAAGGAAATTGAAGCAGTCATCAAAAATCTCCCAACAAACAAAAGCCCAGGGCCAGATGACTTCCCAGGGGAATTCTATCAGACATTTAAAGAAGAATTAATACCTGTTCTCCTGAAACTCTTCCAAAAAATAGAAATGGAAGGAAAACTTCCAAACTCGTTTTATGAGGCCACCATTACCTTGATCCCAAAACTAGACAAAGACCCCATCAAAAAGGAGAATTACAGACCAATAACCTTGATGAACATGGATGCAAAAATTCTCACCAAAATCCTAGCCAATAGGATCCAACAGTACATTAAAAGGATTATTCAACATGACCAAGTGGGATTTATCCCTGGGCTGCAAGCCTGGTTCAACATCCGCAAATCGATCAACGTGATACAATACATTAACAAAAGAAAGAACAAGAATCATATGATCCTCTCAACAGATGCCGAAAAAGCATTTGACAAAGTACAGCATCCTTTCTTAATCAAAACTCTTCAGAGTATAGAGATAGAGGGTAGAAACTTCAATATCATAAAAGCCATTTATGAAAAACCTACAGCAAATATCATTCTCAATGAGGAAAAGCTGAGAGCTTTTCCTCTAAGGTCAGGAATGCGGCAGGGATGTCCACTATCACCACTGCTACTCAACATAGTATTAGAAGTCCTAGCCACAGCAATCAGACAACAAAAAGAAATCAAAGGCATCCAAATAGGCAAAGAGGAAGTCAAACTCTCACTCTGTGCAGATGATATAATACTGTATGTGGAAAACCCAAAAGACTCCACCCCAAAACTGCTAGAACTCATACAGGAATTCAGTAAAGTGGCAGGATATAAAATCAATGCACAGAAATCAGTGGCATTTCTATACACCAACAACAAGACAGAAGAGAGACAAATCAAGGAGTCGATCCCATTTACAATTGCACCCAAAACCATAAGATACCTAGGAATAAATTTAACCAAAGAGGCAAAGGATCTGTACTCAGAAAACTATAAAATACTCATGAAAGAAATTGAAGAAGACACAAAGAAATGGAAAAACATTCCATGTTCATGGATTGGAAGAACAAACATTGTGAAGATGTCAATGCTACCTAGAGCAATTTACACATTCAATGCAATCCCCATCAAAATACCATCCACTTTTCTCAAAGAAATGGAACAAATAATCCTAAAATTTGTATGGAACCAGAAGAGACCCCGAATAGCCAGAGGAATATTGAAAAAGAAAAGCAAAGCTGGCGGTATCACAATTCCGGACTTCCAGCTCTATTACAAAGCTGTCATCATCAAGACAGTATGGTACTGTCACAAAAACAGACACATAGACCAATGGAACAGAATCGAGAGCCCAGAAATGGACCCTCAATTCTATGGTCAACTCATCTTTGACAAAGCAGGAAAGAATGTCCAATGGAAAAAAGACAGTCTCTTCAGCAAATGGTGTTGGGAAAATTGGACAGCCACATGCAGAAGAATGAAACTGGACCATTTCCTTACACCACACACAAAAACAGACTCCAAATGGTTGAAAGACCTAAACGTGAGACAGGAGTCCATCAAAATCCTAAAGGAGAACACAGGTAGCAACCTCTTCGACCTCAGCCGCAGCAACTTCTTCCTAGAAACATCGCCAAAGGCAAGGGAAGCAAGGGCAAAAATGAACTATTGGGATTTCATCAAGATAAAAAGCTTTTGCACAGCAAAAGACACAGTCCACAAAACCAAAAGACATCCGACAGAATGGGAGAAAATATTTGCAAATGACATATCAGATAAAGGGCTAGTATCCAAAATCTATAAAGAACTTGTCAAACTCAACACCCAAAGAACAAATAATCCAATCAAGAAATGGGCAGAAGACATGAACAGACCTTTTTCCAAAGAAGACATCCAAATGGCCAATAGACACATGAAAAAGTGCTCAACATCGCTCGGCATCAGGGAAATCCCCAAATCAAAACCTTAATGAGATACCACCTCACACCAGTCAGAATGGCGAAAATTAACAAGTCAGGAAACGACAGATGTTGGTGGGGATGTGGAGAAAGGGGAACCCTCCTACACTTTTGGTGGGAATGCAAGCTGGTGCAGCCACTCTGGAAAACAGTATGGAGGTTCCTCAAACAGTTGAAAATAGAGCTACCATACGATCCAGGAATTGCACTACTGGGTATTTACCACAAAGATACAAATGTAGGGATCCGAAGGGGTACATGCAACCCAGTTTATAGCAGCAATGTCCACAATAGCCAAACTGTGGAAAGAGCCAAGATGTCCATCGACAGATGAATGGATAAAGAAGAGGTGGTATATATACACAATGGAATATTATGCAGCCATCAAAAGGAATGAGATCTTGCCATTTGCAACGACGTGAATGGAACTGGAGGGTGTTATGCTGAGTGAAATAAGTCAATCAGAGAAAGACAGGTATCATATGACCTCACTGATATGAGGAATTCTTAATCTCAGGAAATAACCTGAGTGTTGCTGGAGTGGTGGGGGTGGGAGGGATGGGGTGGCTGGGTGATAGACATTGGGTAGGGTATGTGCTATGGTGAGTGCTGTGAATTGTGCAAGACTTTTGAATCACAGATCTGTACTTCTGAGACAAATAATGCAACATATGTTAAGAAAAAAGAAAAAGAAGAAGATAGCAGGAGGGGAAGAATGAAGGGGAGTAAGTCGGAGGGGCAGACGAACCATGAGAGACGATGGACTCTGAAAAACAAACTGAGGGTTCTAGAGGGGAGGGGGGTGGGGGGATGGGTTAGCCTGGTGATGGGTATTAAGGAGGGCATATTCTGCGTGGAGCACTGGGTGTTATGCACAAACAATGAATCATGGAACACTACATCAAGAACTAATGATGTAATGTATGGTGATTAACATAACAATAAAAAATCTCAGTCATTTCTACCTTTTGTGAAGACATCCTCCTAGATTTCTTACCCACTGAACTCAACCATGCCAAACACTCATAAGTCTTTCCCCCCACTTGTCTAGACACATTCAAAGTTAGGATCTTTTATCTGCACTTGTTTCTCATATCTCATTACTTTTATTCATTCTCCTAGATAAATTTTGTTTAGGTCATTATTTCTGCTCTGAAGTCATTTCTGTGCCTACCTATTTGAGCCATTGTTTTGCTGTTTCTTATATGAGACATGGGTCATTTATTAGTATTTCCCAAACCCACAGCTTACACATAGAAAATTTATCTACAACCAAAAAAGGTACTACCATTAAAATAGCCTTGTAATGGGGGAAGGGCAATATTCACACACCTGGTTTTTAGCATAGATACCAGAGTTCAAAAAGAGGTATCTTTGAATTTAATGATCATTTAAAGTATTGAGTTTATTAGTTATTTTAACTTGACTTTCAGAAAGAATTTATATTTGTCTGCTAAGGAATCATTAGTGTGCTTTTATCTGCTTCTGTTTTTCCTTCTAAGATTTGATTTCTAGAAATATGCAGAGAGAATTAGGAGACAGTATGATTTCTAGAAATATGCAGAGAGAATTAGGAGACAGTATGCAGATTAAGGCAAATTCAATCTCTATCTTTTCATATGCATGTATGAATCTATTAAAATCTACTGAGTCATTACTAAGTGTCAGGGACTGCACTAGGCAAGATGAAAGTGGTACCATCCCTGTCTTCTAGGTGCTCGTTATGTAGTTGGAGGAAAAATCACAAAGGTATGTGTTTTCAAAGACAGAGATAGAGATGATTTGGGAAATATGTAGGAAAAGCACCAGAGAGCCTGTAGCAATGGCACAGGAGGGCTCCAGAATGGGGTCTTAAATGAGAAGATTGCTTACACCAAGGCTAATGCTTTAGTGGTTCTCCAGAGAAAGAGAACCAATAAGAGAGATGATGGATGGACGGGTGGATGGATGGATGGATGGATAGATAGATGGATAGATGATAGATAGATGATAGATAGATGATAGATAGATGATAGATAGATAGATAGATAGATAGATAGATAGATAGATAGATAGATATTATAATAAATAAATTTATTATAAGGAATTGGCTCATGTGATTATGGAAGCTGAGCAGTCTCAAGATCTATAGTCAACAAGCTGGAGACCCAGAGGAACAGATGGTGTACTTTTAGTCTGAGTCCAAAGGTCTGAGAAGACAGAGAGCTGATGGGGTAAGTCCCAGTCCAAGTCCAAAAGTAGGAGAAGACCTCTGTTCCAGCTTGAAGACAGTCAAACAGAGAAGAGACAGCCAGGCAGAGAAAGAGCATATTCTTCCTTAATCAGCCTTTTTATCCCTCAGATCTTTTGTCAGTCATACCTTCAGTGGAACTGGAAGAGGCCCAAGGAGACTGGGGTAGGCAGTTTGCTTTACTCAGCCTACTAATTCAAATGTTAATCTCATTCAGAAACACCCTCACAGACACACCCAGCATAATGCTTAACCAAATATCTGGATACAGCATGGCCCAGTCCAGTTGACAGGTAAAGTTAACCATCACTTCAAGTTTTTCCTACGATCTTACTTCCTGCAATGCTTTTACAAACTACTTGGAGATTGAATCAATATAAACTGATATTAAAAACATTTTAAAATGTTCTTGATTTTTCTATGTTAATCATTTCTGTAACAATAGAAACTTCACAACAAACCTTTATTCATTCTACATTCACAATATACACAGCAAAAGTATAGAAAAATAAGTATTCATTATATAGAAACTTGCCTTACTCCTCCTCTAAAGGAAAAAAATATGTTATCCAGTGAAAAACAGCTATAGCTATATTTTACCTGTATGTTAACTATTATTTTTATTTGTCTATTACAAGCTCATAAAAATTGACTGTTGTGATAAACACTTGGTAACTAGGTCAAATATTAAAAACTTAGTATAGCTATTGATAAACATTAATTTACATATGTTAATATCATTTATGATAATTAGAAATATATACCAAATTCTATTAAAATCATTCATTTTTGTCCCAAATTATATGTTTGTTCCCCAGAAATTTTATTTTCTCTGACAGAAAAAAATATTTATGAACCATCAATTGTAATCTGTACTGTCATCTTGAGACACTTCCATGGATATGATATTAATGAGTTCTACAGAGTAATAGCCACCAAGTCAAACAGTAATGTGCATGTAGTATTTGTGTGATTTTTTTGAAAGCTTTATTAATAATGAAAAAGCAATAACAGCCTATGAATAAAAATATAAGGAAATAACATGATGTAGCAGATAATGACTCAGAAACATTAAGTAATTCAACCCTTATAATAAATGATCTCTCATCATTTAAGACATGTTTCTATGCACCTGTTAAGAATGTCAAAATGTCAAGTATATAAGTTGTGAAGACTTACCAATACATTACAATTGCAGAAAAACTAAATTTGAAAAATTATACATCTGCTTGGTGACATCCAAGTGAAAGAATGTCACATTTTTATTTAGACATTGACCATAACCATTAGATCATAAAGGAAATGATTCATAAAAGGGAAAATGATGACCGGATTCTACCCCTGTGATTTGGTAACCACACCTTAAATCAAGAACAAGATTCTTCACGGAAGCCCACCCCATGGCCTCTTCTAGGAGGCCTCTTATCGTTCTCTTCTCTGCCTATCTCCACATTTTTTTAGGCCCATATTTTTTTCATCTTTTTAGAGGCCCTCCTATTGGTATTTGAACCTATTAGAGAGCCATAAATGGATTTTTAGCAGTGCTAATTTCTGCCTCTGGTTTCCCCTTCGGGTTCAGTGCAACCATTTTGATTGAAATCACCCCTTCCTGGATTTCAAGTGCATCCGTAACATGTGCCTGTGGAAAGCAGCTCATCCTGCATCAAGGCAGAAAGGTCATCCCTGTTCTCATGGTGGAGCAATCACTTTACCAAAGAAGAGACCACTCCTGGATACCTCCTCCATATTGGAGAAAAAGCAGGTAGTCCAAGTTATGTCTTACCTCAAATCTAGGTCTAGCTCTACATATTGGATGAACAGTTTGCTGTGTACTATTGATTACTGCTGGGAATGGCCAGCCATCCCTGTACCAACGGATGAAAGATGACTCCCAACCTTACTGTGAAAGGGAGGAGAAGGCAAGGGGGTCAACGCTCAGAGACGAAGACCCTTTGCTCTTCTTTGCTCCAGCTTTTATTGGTCCTTCAGAATATCCTTATCACTGTTTCTCAAGCATGTGATGTGTGACAAGGGGTCTTACTGAAACTGAGAGGATTTACAGGAAACAGAAAATATGCTAATCTGCGTGTTCTACTAAACATAGCCTAGGGGACAATGCATACATCTCTTAGATCAGAAGGCGACCGTTTGAGCTTAGAGAGCTTCGGGGAAGGCAACTCCCCGCCGCCTTCCAACGGCAGAGGGGTCACGTGGGCTTTCTCTGAAACCCTTCCTCGCCCCCAGGGGCCTCTGTGTTACATTTTAGCAAGCCAGGTATTATGGCAGATTTCATGCTCTACATTAACCCCAACAGATTACAATGGGAGATCCAATGGGGAAAATTCATTAAAGTATAAAACAGTTCTTTTCCTTAATTAATTACATTCTAATTAGGAACATAAAATTATAAACTCTAAAAAAAGGTAAGAGGATTTGAATAGTGATTATGCTTAATAAAAGATGAGGTGTATAATAGGAAATAATAGACAGTTAAATGAATTATACAAAGACGATCACAGCTAGGCAGCTTCCTATTAGGGCAGTCAGAGAAAGAGTAATTTTGAATGCTTAATAAGGGAGGTGATTTTTTTTTAATCTATTTATTCATTTACTTTAGAGAGAGTGAGAGCACAGTAGGGAGTTGGGGGGTCGCAAAAGGAGAGGGAGAGAGAATCCCAAATAGATTCCATGCTTCACACAGAGTTGGGGGGGTGTCTATCTCACGACCCCAAGATCACGACCTGAACCGAAACCAAGAGTGAGAAGCTAAACTGTCTATGCCACCCAGTGGTCCTGGGGAAGTGATTCTTGAAAAATTAAGTAAAAGGGCAATTTAGTAGTAATAGAAAGGGATGTATAAATATGCCCAGGGAAGACTCACGGTATTTTCTGGACTCTGGGAAACCAACAAGTTTAGTTGTAGAAGCAGATGTTTTGGAATGTTAGAAAGCAGAAATTAGTTTTTAGAAACTAGGCTGAGAATGGCATTACTGTTACTGAAGATTTATCAGCAATGGAGAGGTATGATTTTTAGATTTTTGTCTCCTGGTGACTGGAATACATGCACGGAGAATTTGTGAATGAAGAAGATGGACCAGAGCAGACATCTGCAAACTCGGGCCCATGGATAAATCCAACCTGCAGCTGGTTTTGTAAATAAAGTTTTATTGGAACCCAGCCACACTCATTCCTTTATGTATTGTTTTGGCTGCTTTTGTCACACACAGAATAGAGTACCTGCGACAGAGACTCTATGGCCCACAAGGTCTAAAATACTTCCTTTTCCCTACAGAGAAAGTTTTCAAAGCCCTGACCTAAAGAGAAGAAAACCAGTTTGGGTGTAAATTTGGACAAATGAATGAATGACCATATAAAATGTATGATAAGATGATATGTGATATAGTGTAAATGCAGAGTTTCTGAGGGAAATTGTGAATCTGAGTGCAATTAAATTGAAGTTTATAGATAAGAAAGTAACATCAACAAAATTAGATCTTATATTTATTAAGCATTGCCCAGTGCAAGTCTGGGTTCTTGTGAAAAAATATATAATAAATGGAATATAATTCTCTCCTTGGAGAAACTTCATTTAAATAAGAAAAACATCTTGGTTGAATTAAAAAAAAAGTGGTATATAACAAAATATAATAAAATTCTAAATATTTGGTAGAAACTCTAAGTCCTTTGGAACTTCTGAAAAAAATATGCAGCTAAGGCTTTGGTCACCAAAAGAAAACAAAAATAGGA